>NW_027526204.1:34463120-34870774 GCF_048455015.1 Haemaphysalis longicornis
CTTTAAATTTATTCCTATTTATGTTTAGCCCCAGAGCCATGCTTTCTGATTGTAGTTCATCAAGCATTGTTTACCGGTGTTCTGCAGTATCACTCAGCAATGCTGCGTCGTACGCAAAACTGAAATAGCTCAAGTATTCCCCGTTTATCCTTAATTCTATGTTTCGCAGTCAGGTTTTTATATACCCCTCCAAACACGTTGTAGATAGTTTTGCCGAGATGGTGTCTCCCTGTCTTACTGCCTTCCGGGGCGGGAATATTTGAACATGTAGGGAGGCGAACCGACACCCGGTGGACAATTAGGGTAACAAAGTGGATAACAAGAGATTGGTCTAGATGAAGGGTAAGGCCACAAAGCCATCGGGGAGATGAAATAAGGAAATTGGGGGCAAACTGTGGACTCGGGAAGAGCAGGACAGGAACCGTTCGAGGTCAATGCGAGAGGCCTTCGTTCTACAGTAAACCTGAGTTGGGTGATTATGATGATGATGACCATATTGCGATTGTTTCCCAGCAATACGACTGTTTTGAGAATCTGATGAGAAATGTTTAAGCTTCAAAATAGTCGTCGGCGAAGCATTTATTCTTTCTCCATAACAATTAACCATTACTTTTCGGTCACGGAAGTACACAGCGCAAAACGGAACCGATAGCTCTGACAGCGTTACACCTGATGCATGAAGCGGGGTGTGGTGTCGTTGCTATAACATCCGTGGCCGTGGTACATTCGACGGAAAACCACAGACATATTCGTATGAGGTAACCCAGGGTATAGATGAAAGTAACATTTTCCTTTAGTAACCTACTGCTTCAAAAGAAACGCTTTAGCAAAACTGCTCTTGGTGCAACGGTTTTTAATAGTGTAACCATTGTGCACGTTTTGCGTAGCGTGCGCGACAAAACGTTTTATTTTTGGGAAAACTCTCCTTTCGGGCATACAATAAAAAAAAAGTTGTTGCATTTCCTACAATGTCTGACCGCTTCCCCAAGTTGCCGTATGGTGACGCAAGCTAACCGCCCCAAACCCTGATTTTAAGGTCGATGTTCCGAAAGCCTTCCACAAAAGTCCGCATGGTGGAAGACAGATTTTAGTTTGCATTAGAAGCAAATTCGCTCACTTTCACCTTTATTTTGGTCACACACCGAGACCTATTGGTCACAGTCGGGCTTTGAATATATGATGGGGATGGTTAAATGCTTTCTGCCTTGGGGAGTTTTCGGCGCTGTCCCAACTGCGGCACCCCATGGCCACTCTGCTCATTTGTGCTTTCAAGTACCACCTTTCCCCAAGAGTCTGGAAGTATCAAGAGAAGAAAAGGATGCACGCATTAACATCTGCCGCACTGTCTTATTTTCTCTGAAGTACATTGTGTAAAACGGGCAGACACATCATTTTTGCTAAGGAATTTAGCGGAAAATTGGGGGAACTAAGTGGCAGTCGTTGATTAACCGAGCCTTCGTGTTTCTGCACTCACTAAGCGTTCCTCATTTTCAGCTGTCTCATTTAAACAGGGCAAAAGGAATGCTTCACTTCACCACGCTTAGGGAAGGCATAATTGTGTCGACGTTATGTCGGAACTGCGCACTAAGCGCGGCAACTGGAGCAGTCACGAGTTGTATTTAAATTGACTGCCCTATTCCTAATAGAAGCCTAGCGCAACGCCTTTGCCGTTTGTTATGCATTTCCAATCAAAATGTTTCATAAAAATTAAACCTTGATAACTAGGCGGAAAATTAAAGGCGACGTGTAGAACAAAGCTCTGACGTTTCACCATACTTCATCTCTAAGAAAAAGTTTTTATACCAACGTTCAAACGAACGAAGAAGCAAATGTAGCTGGCTGCTAATATTTCAAAAAAACTGAGGAAAAGTCTGTTCGTGATGGAATAATTGAGTTTAAAGTATATCCGTAAATATGAGGCTCTAAAATGACAGAACAAGCATGTTTTTCATATCAAATTAGGAATATTTAGCACAGTAGATCCAAATTTTGAATTATAATAGTAATCAACGCGAGTAAGACTCGAAAAATAAAAAGTGACATTTCTGCACAAAAGGACTGTTACAAATTTTTTAAAACTATTTTACCTCTCGTTTGAAGGCATGATACGAAATTAGTGGAAGTGCCGAATTGAAGTACAAGTGGTGTTTTGGCGCAATTTGGAGGAGAACTACAGGCTGTGCGTCACATACGTTCTATGTAAGCGGGAATTTCTGAGCGCTGAATGTCTCAAAATCCGTATCTATCATAAAGACCCATATTTTAGGCGTGAATATTGAGCCATTAGACAAAAAAAGGCAATACAAAATGTGACGTGAAGAATAATAAGACAGAATAGAAATTGCAATATTGTTGGCTTTAAAACAACAATCGCAACTCTCCCAATACCTTTAAAAATTAACATCAGCGTAAAAAATTGCAAACAATGCTAATTACGAAGTACTGATCAACATACCTGTAAACAAAACAATTTGAGTAAAAGTATCTTGAATTTGTTTTTATTTTTATGGTGCAGTAACCTTTATAATGGTTTAATTTTTGGGCGTTTTCGCAACAGAAGAAGCGTAAATTTTAGTGATAAGGAAAATTATCCAGTCCCTCCATTTGGAACTATCCACCTATCACATCCTCTAGAGCGGAAATCCTAGAAAGCTTTGTGTCTTTTGGTTGAAACTAAAAGCTAATGCATAACCAAATTATAGAATTGTTGTTTACGCGCGAAGTTTTGTAGCCATAAAAAAGACCAAACTTAGCGCTAGTATTCTGGTGCAGAGCCGTTCCACTGTCACCAAAAAATTCTTTCAACTAATCCAATGTCCCGTTCCAGGATTGAAATAGTGCAGGTGTCCAACCAACATGGCACGACAAGTCTCAATTTGAGCTTTAAGTGGAGAATTGTTACGACATTGCAATGGCACACTGGCCCCTTAGGAAATCGGAAAATCAATGCCCGTATGTGACCCGTCCACTGCAAATCAAAGAAAAACGTTACCCTACGCATTTGTTGTATGCTTGTGATTTCTACGGATATGCGGCGTGATGTTTTCATTTGCTGTGTCGCAGTATTCCCGTGCCTCTAAATAAAATGGTCTTTGTTTGTGGCAGCGCTGTCTGAGCCTTTCTCACAATTTTTGTTCGCCAGAAATACATGTCTTTGCCTTCATCAGACACGCAGCTGAACCAAGAAAGAGGGAAACAAGTTTGTGCTCTGGCTGCATACCCACCATGTTTGAACAGCTTGACCAATTGTGCGTCATGGGGCATACACCTTCCAACTGTATTGCAACTACATATTTCCTAAAATGTAAAAGTACATAGAAAAATATTTATAGCAGTAGTCTCACAACCATATTATTGCCTACGCCGAAGTATTCGTGGTTCCAGTTATGCGGACCGATATAAATTTCTTATTTATCAGCTAATGAATACGGGAGAAATTTCCTTGCGATTATGTGAAGTGATGACTCTAAAATATCAGAAATTGATCATAGTTTCTGTCTCTTGAATAATGTCGGAGGGCTCGCTGCTATGAGATATTAGGACGACCTCACACGACTATTCCAAACCAAAAGAACTTAAATTGAGAACTTGAACTGCCTGAGAGACCCTGAAAAAATTCGTTTTAAAACTAAGCTGGTGAGATAACCAATTTTGCGTTCACTGAGAAGTGTCGTTATAGCCGTGCCAATTACAATATGCGGCATTTCACATGAGAAGGTCGCACCGGTTCTTTGATAATTTGACAAGCACTGATGTTGTTTAGACTTGTTTTTGATCCCAGAAGATAAAACTAGGCGCCTGATTATTATATTGACGAACCCCCTCATACATAAATATTCAATATAGTGACTTGCTAAAGAGAGTGAGTTTCAGTTTCGTTTTCGAAACACTTTTTTGAGCACAAATAAAGCGAATAATGCACGGGGAAGATTACAAAACAAAGGGCAATCAGAATGGGCTGTAAGAAAGAAGTAGAACAAGTAAAATTGCATTCAATGCATGTCGTATTGGACAGTTTTCTCAAAAAACTATGTCTTAGTTGATAAATATTAAAATTATATAGTTTGCTTAAATCTGGCGACGTCCTGTGATATAAATGACCGCAGCGATGGTTCAGAGGTACAGCACTCGCCTCGTATGCGGGCGGTACTGGGTTCGAATCCTGGTACCGCCGTACAGCCAGTGGTTTCTTTAATGGGTACAGGTGTCCCTAGACGAGTGCAGACCCTTGAAAGGAAATTTTACTTCTGGAAAGCTGCCTTTACCCTATCGAGGGGCCCCTGACCCTTGGCCATCGGACGGGGCACCCGGCGATTATTCCGCCTTGCGCCATTGCCGGGGATGAAAGTGTATGGCGGCATGTCCTGACACAGGTGGTTGCGAGTTGAGCGTTCATCGTGGCTGTGGAAGGCACCATGTGAATTCGTGTTCCTTGGTAGCGCCGGGGACCTACCGGTAAAATAGGTACGAGCCACTCCCCGGCCTGGCGCTTGGCCCCAGTGTGCGAACACAACGCTTGTGAAGTCCCTCCTACTTGCACGGGAAATCACCGCTATGGAAAGGGGCGGCTGCAAAAATTTGAAGGAGCGTGTTTCCTTCATGCTGTTATATTTTCTTTCCTTTGTAATGTTAACATTTTTTGCACATTTGTCCTATGGTTTGCTTGTGCATAGGTGCGTCGGTTTTAGATTGGCTGTCGAGGACGGCTTCTTGATATTCGCTCCGTCCTATCGCACAGTCGTGGACGAGCGTATACCCCTGACAAAAAATTACAGTGCGTCAAGATAAACAAAAGGAGTTTTTTATGCCTTATACATGGGCATTCTGCTGTCATATGCGTCGCCATTACACTACTTCCCGCATGATGGTTGCAAAACTACCCGCGCCTTTTTTTCAACGACCGTCAACCAGAATTTCAGACGACATATTTGATGCGGTCCACGTGCTAATACCGCAAAGTAAAGTGTTGATGCTTATAACCTTTTCCCTGCTCAATCCGCCAAAGTTTTTTCATACCTAATGTTCTAGCCTGGAATAAAATGCTGTGAAAATAATAAAACTCACAGCCACTCCCATTAAACTGGCTGTGTTTCATTTGCCTGAGCATTAAGCAGACTCTTTCGCTCTGTTAAAAATGGTTAAATCAATGTCTACGCGAAGTTTTCGGCATACACGTATTTTTATTCGGAGGAAACAGTGCGTTGGCACTAGAAGTTAGGGAAACTTCGTAATAGTGCGTTACTAACTTGGATAAGTGCGGAAAAATGTAATTCTGAAGAATTCCAGCATGCGAGCCATACCTCGGTATAGTTGGCGCGGCTCACTCAAACTCACTCACAAATTCTTTTTTTGAATCATTATTCTCTCAAACTCAGACTCAATGCTGAGCAGCACATGTGCGCTCACTCAAACTCAAGCTCACATTGAGCGCAAAACTCAGAACTCTCTCGGACTCAAAACTCAAAATGTACTCAGAACTCAAAATGTACTCACACTCAAAACGTACTCAAAACTCAAAATCGACTCAAAACTCAAAATGTACTCAAAACTTAAAATGTACTTAAACTCAAAGTGTACTCAAACTCAAAAGGGACTCAAAACTCAAAATGTACTCTTAGAACTCACCACGTACTCAAAACTCAAAATGTACTCAAACTCAAAATGTACTCAGAACTCCAAATGTACTTAAACTCATAATGGACTCAAACTCAAAATGGACACAAGGCTTAAAATGAGCTCAGAACTCAAAATGGGCTGAGAACTCAAAATGAATTCAGAACTCAAATGGCCTCACAACTCTCTCGTGCTAGGAATTTACTCGGGCTCAGATAGACTCTGATTTTATTAGCATTTTGTGTTTTCAAATTCACGCGTGGTAAAAATATTACGGCTGCAAATTGTTGAGCTGAAACTTTTGAATTCGGCACAACATAACACCGTAGCTCGTGTGAGGTCGGAAACAATTTTCATTGCAGATTTAATACAGCTACACCTGCTGCCCATTATGACTAGCGCTGGATGCAAGCGATTGTACGTATATATTAGATACCAAACTTGTGATGTAGGCTCCGTGTTCGTGCTCCATGTTCGTGCTAGTAATCGTCGTCATATGCATCAAACAGGTCGTCGTCTTTCTCGAAGCGAGTGGTGGATGGAGAGTCGTCCTCTGCATTGCAGTTTTCAACAAGCTCTTCTTCATCGACTCGAGGCAGCGGTTGCAGGATCTGCAAGTCGTCTCGGGAACGATTGGCACACTCGTAGCCATGTCTCCAATTATCCATAAAAGCTTCCAGAGAATGTGTCTGTCGCGGTGACCTCTGACAAGAAGAAGGTCTTTTATAAATTTTAGCATTGCGTCTTCAGCATTAACGCTGGAGTTTTCTTTCATGCGCGGTAGGGATTGACGACCGCGCTGGTGGTTTTTTTTTGCTATAGCCACTCCGCGAGCCGAACTTGGCGTTTTCTATAAGGCATGTCATTCATGTAGATTCTGTAAATCACGAGTGCTCCGCATGTTCTTGCTCCTCGAGGTTTTTGCCAGTTTTTTTATTTTCGCTAAATCTACGGTGCGTGCCGGGGACGCTCCCAGGTCGCCGCAAAGAACGAGCCCAAAATTATTCAGAATTTTCTCGATTTTTTTGCTGCTACCTTGATCTTACGGCCAGTAACATCTCCGTTGTTAAAAAAGCTGGCCCCACGGCATATCCGGGCATCAGGCCATCTGCTTTAAAGAGCACACCCTGAAAATACAGCTTTGCTTCAATACCCTCTTTAATTCTAGGGTGCGGTGAAACACCAAGAAACCACCCGGACTTGACCTAGCCCTCCGCCGTGGCTCAGTGGTTGGGGTGCTTGGGTATACTGAGCCAGGAGACCCATGTCCAATCCCAGTAACAGGTGCCGCTTTCAAAAGAGGCGAAATGCAAGTACGCGCGTTTGCTGCGTGGTATCAGTGCACGGTAAAGTTCCTTGGGTGGTTATTCGGAGCCCTCCTCTACAGCGTTTTCGTAGTAAGAGTCGTTTTGTGGCATTAACCCCTATAACCCGAGCCAAACAAGTTCTGAAATGCCTTCAACCTGAAACAATACTTGCATTTAACCGGCACCGCGGAACTGAAAAGCGGAAGCTGTGAGTTCTCGTACGCAGAAACTACGCAATGCGCTGCAGTAAGGAAAGTGCGCTTTCCCGCAACGCCACCACGGCGCGCTTATACGCTACAAGCATGTCTACAGTTAGGCGTGCTTCACAGCAAAGCAAGCATGGCGCTCTCCCTCACTAGCAGACGACTCGAAGCGCCGCCTACAAGCCCCTATGCGCCTGCGCCGCTTAGATTCGATGCGCGGCCGTGCATTGTGCGCTGGCGCTGCGCAGAGCGAGGCCACGCTACGCCGTGTTCGCACCTAGAGTGGACGGCCCTGTACGTGGCTTACCCGGGAAACGAAACATGTTCTTCCGGCACATTCGCCGAAACACCACCATGTTGCCAGTCGAAGGCGAAAAACACACACTTCCCGAATTGCCTGATAATGTTATAGCGGGCTTTACAATTCAGTCGGAAATTCCTGCGGAACTGCAACAACAATTAAACTTAAACACATTCCTTTGTTGTCCGCTTAAGTACTCTTGAAATTAGGTGCCAAAAATCTTGCGAATGTGTTCCTGCACTTTGAACACAGGAAGTGATGTGTAGAACAGTTAGTGAACTGTTCACCAGTGAAGAGGTAAGCAATCTTTCACTTCATTGCAAAACTTGCAAACCGCGCGAGTGCCGAGCGCAGTTGCACAACACGCACATTTTGGCCCGCGACAAGGTCAGGATATCGCGCGAGATCGAAGAAGCACACCACATAATCACGGAAACGGAAGGGTGCGTAAGCATTCCGTAAATCTTGCCTAGTGGTGAGGGCCAAAAATTCATTCAGAGAGAGCCACATTGATGAGAAGGATAACATTATGCGTGCAGTCATTCCCATTTTTTCCTGCTGGTTACCTCGTGCGCTGTTGTCGTCTGAGTAGATATGTTTCTACAAATTCATGCTTTGGGTTGAGGTTTCATGGGTTTTACCGCGCAGGTGCAGAGTGTTGCTATTGTGTGTGTATTTATTTCTCCACGGTTTCTGTCACCTTTGTAAAAAAAGAGTTGCAGGTTTGCGCGTTGTCCCGGTCATGTCAGCGTCCTTTCTGTACTTACCGCAATTCAGTATGAAGCCTCACCAACTAGCCCCAATATACGTCCTTTTGAAATACACCATTGCTCCAAGAGGAGGCCGACTTTCGTGGCTTAAAAAACGCCATCTTTATTTACTGGATAGCAGCTGGGCTCGATGGTCTGGGGGTTCAGATCTCTTCTTTTCTTTTGTATATTGCTACTAGTTCTTGCAGTAGCCAGGTGAGAGTTCCTGCTTTGTATGTTTCGGGACAATACGTTAAGAAGGGTCATTCTTTGCTTGCAGCAATACCTGTTCTCTCTGGGGTGTTCTAGACGAAGGCCTCTTGGGACGCTGTTGGCTTGGTGGCGTTAGGACGCCTTACACTTTCGGGGGGTTTCTTCGGACTGTCTATTTTCGTGTTATCTACTCTCCTTTGCTGCATGTTCGGGAGCTTCTCCTTCTTCCTGTGGTGTGATTAGACGGGCCTAGATCAATAGTCTTCTCTTCAGAACTGCCATCGTGTCAATCACAAGGATAGATAAATTGACGGGTTTCGCCGGACCTGCATAGGCGTTAAGGTGCTTCACTCGTGATCCCAAGTACGCGGGTTAAATCCCGTCCGCTCCGGCTGCATTTTCGTGAAAGCAGCAAGTACTGTATTCAAGTACGCGGTAAATAACCCGTGGCTTTTTAAACGTTTCTGGAGCACAACACTGCAGCGTCCCTCATAGGCCTGTAATTTTGAAATATTAAACCCCACAAACAAAACAGCACGACTAGGAAACACTGCCTGCTCGATCATGCTAACAATGCCTTCTCCGAAAATTGCCCCATCATGAACCACCGTGGACAAGGTGGATGGAAAGATGTCCACGCACCGGCTAAACCGGTTTACCTTCGTGAACAAAGCCGCTACTCACAGGTTACACATTCCTGGGAAGTGAAACAGGATCTTCGACCCCACAATTGCAATTGCAATCGATGCATGATTCAAAAATTCTGAAAACCAGTGGTTTTTTTTTACTGTCTACAGTCATATCACGTTACCAAGTTTGAGCATGAACTTTCTCTACGGGAGCGAATCATTTTTTCTAGTTTCTCTGGTTTACAGACGAGAGTGTTTCTGGCAGGACCTTTTTAACTTCATTATACCCCCGTTACGTCTTGCGAAGGGCCCCATCAAGAGGCTCCAGATAAGTTCATTCGGCTTGAACTTGCAGTAGCAGGTAATAGAAGAATCACTTCTCACGGCCGTAGGTAGCCGCCAGAGTGTCAATGCGGTACACAAATCGGGGAGTGCTGATCCCTTGAGAAAGTTCTAGTAGGTAAGTTCTTACCATGTCCTGTGACTACGGGACGCCTTCCGTTTTGAACCAAAGCCGAATATCAGATTTGTGCGACATTCGTGATAATAATAGCTTTTTCAAGAGCTACGCTGTGGTAATGAGAATTGTCCAATGAAAGAGGTCCATTGGTGGAAAAGTTTGGCGAAAGATTGGCGGTGAACCATTTCTCGAAGCATTTGCCGTCCACAATGAAGCCAGTGTTCTTCCTCTTTTTTGCATCTAAAGTATTCAGAAGCACCTTGGACGAAACCTGTTGCTCTACTCGTACCTTGTCAAACGACAAAACGGGCTTTTTCAGCATGGCGCAGCCAATCTTGCTGTTAGACGTTGCAGATAAGCATCATGAGGAAGCTTCTCAGTCCTGTCATGTTAAGCATATTTCTTCATCTACCCTGCGTTGGCACTTGTTGAATCGAAGTAGATGATGCAGCTGTAGATTGCAACAAAACGAGTGCACAAGCTAGTGCACGCGCGTAAACACACCCATGGCAGCAGCACCTGTCTTAGAGTGATCATAATCCCATATTTCTCCACTGGAATAACATTAGACAAGTACAAATACCGGTCATATGAATATTCTCTTTTCATCGTCATCAATAATATCTTTGCTACTTTTTCACAAACAGCTGCTCAGAAATAATGTAGAGAAAATCTGACAAGTACAGCATCCTTTTCCGGGCTTCAATTTTGCGTCTAGGTGGCATTTCGAAGTAAGTTTTGATGCACGGTAAGTTTGGGTAATCCACTTGCCTGATGCCGTGATAATTCGTTTGCAGTCCCCTTTATTTTCGGCGGCTGCAAACAAACATAGACAACATTCGCAGCAGTGGTTCCGGTAATTGACATCTTTCAGGGGAACGAATGCTGCGGAGTGTATGTTCATTTACATATTCAGTGACTTGTCAGGTGGCCCTATCCCCATCAATGGTATGACAGCTTTTACTTGTTATTTTCTCAAATGACGGATGACTTTGAATTATTAAGGACAGTACCTCACCCAAAAAAATAAAAGTCGTCATGAAATTCTACCTCTGTCCAAAAGTACAGCCGTAATGGATCAGAGATCAAATAAAACCAGGATGCCACGTCAAATTTTTCAGTTCTAATTCACATGTAGTACGCTCTATTACGATAATGAGCTTGCAATGTACCTGCGGTGCCAGTGCAATAATGGCACTGCACTCGATCAGGGCAAGACGCTGTTTGCTGTCAACAACCGTGAAGCTGCTGTACTTTATTACCACTTCCAGGTAGTTTTCCTGAAGTTTTGCTACTTGTAGTTATCATTCACAACATTTCGCACATTATCTAGGGTTGGAATCTCGCGCTCCGCGTACGCGCAGCGCACCTTCATGCGGAAAACATAGACTGAGAAGCCGTCATGCTTGACGATTTGCGGAATTGAAATCTTCACCTCACCAGGACTCTTCCTTGGAGACTCCAAAGACCCTTGAAGACGCTCCGCCAGCAATTTCGTCCCGGTGTCATCGATGCCCCGGTGTCATCGATGTCAACACTCGGTACTTCATGGACACATATCTTCGGAAAACGCATCCTGGTAAGGGCGTGCATTATTTCAATATCTTGCTCGGCGCTCCTCGACAACTTCGATGTACGAGCCCTCGAAAAAATTTGTGCATGGAATGTTGTCGAAACCAGGCAGATTAACGTCATTTCCCTAAAACTGACTTGAGGAGACTGCAAAACACGGCCGCCAGGATTACACAGAAAAAAAAACCCGCGACATACAAATACGACAAACATAAGATACAAATTCGCATATTCCAATATCTTTTTCTTTATTTCAAATAAAATATATTCTACTCGAGATTGATCTCTGATCCAGGTAACTCGTTTCCTATCCCTGAGTGTTCCGCTAATCAATATTCCGTACATGGCGCATTGAGCCGACCTAGATTTGCTTTCTAGTGTTTTAGGAAGTCCCCAAGTTTCAGCTTCATACGTAATTACCGGCAGTATACACTGGTTGTGGATTTTTATTTGATTGGCCGATGTAGGCTAATGTTTGTTGTGTGGGACTCTCCCCAGTGCTCCCCAACCCATACCTATTCTGCGCCAGATTTCCATCACGCGGGTGGGATGAGTACTAACCAGCTTTTCGAGGCAGTTGTATTCGTCTTCTTTTTGTTTACTCCTTGTAGCGTTTCGTTTTCTTAGCTGAAGAGGCCGGTGTTCGCATGCGTAAAAATTATTACTTTAGATTTATTCCTATTTATTTTTAGCCCCACAGCCATGCTTTCTGATTGCAGTTCATCAAGCATTGTTTGCCGGTGTTCTGCAGTCTCACTCAGCAATACTACATCGTCCGCAAAACTCAAATAGCTCAAGTATTCCCCGTTTATCCTTAATCCTATGTTTCGCAGTCAGGTTTTTAAATACCCCTCCAAATAAGCTGTAGATATTTTTGCCGAGATGGTGTCTCCCTGTCTTACTGCCTTCCGGGGCGGGAATAGTTGAACATGTAGGGAGGCGAACCGACACCCGGTGGACAATTAGGGTAACAAAGTGGATAACAAGAGATTGGTCTAGAGGAAAGGGAAGGCCACTAAGCCATCGGGGAGATAAAATAAGGAAATTGGGGGTAAACTGTGGACTCGGGAAGAGCAGGACAGGAACCGTTCGAGGTCAATGAGAGAGGCCTTCGTCCTACAGTAAACCTGAGTTGGGTGAATATGATGATGATGACCTCAGTGCGATTGTTCCCCAGCAATACGACCATTTTGTCATTCTTATTGCAAATGTTTAAGTTTTAAAATAGTTGTCGGCGAAGCATTTATTCTCTCTCCATAACAATTAGGCCATTACGTTTTCGTCACGGAAGTACACAGCGCAAAATGGAACCGATAGCTCTGACAGCGTTACACCTGATGCATGAAGCGGGGTGTGGTGTCGTTGCTATAACATCCGTGGCCGTGGTACATTCGACGGAAACCACAGACATATTCGTATGAGGTAACCCAAGGTATAGATGAAAGTAACATTTTTATATAGTAACCTACTGCATCACAAGAAATTTCTCAACAAAACTTGCTATTGGTGCAATGGTTTTTAATAGAATAACCGTTGTGCACGTTTTGCGCAGCGTGCGCCACGAAAATTTTTATTGTTGGGAAAGCTCTGGTTTGGGTCATAAAGTAACAGAAAAGTTGGTGCATTTCCTACAATGTCTGGCCGTTTCCAAAAGTTGCCGTACGGTGAAGCAAACTAACCACCCTCAACCCTGATTTTAAAGTCCATGTTCCGAAAGCCCACCAGAAATGCCCGTGTGGTGGAAGCCATTTTTCAGTTTGCATTAGAGGCAAATCCGCTCACTTTACCTGTATTTTGGTCACAGACCGAGACCTATTTGTCACCGTCGGGCTTTGAATATATGATGGGGATGGTAAAATGCTTTCTGCCTTGGGGAGTTTTCGGCGCTGTCCCGACTGCGGCACCCCATGGCCACCCGGCTCATTTGTGCTTTCATGTACCACCTTTCCCCAGGAGTCTGGAAGTTTCAAGAATAGAAAAAAAATGCAGGCATTAACATCTGCCGCACTGCCTTATTTTTATCTGAAGTACATTGTGTAAAACAGGCAGACACATCATTTTTGCTAAGGAATTTAGAGGAAAATTGGGAGCGCTGAGTGGCAGTCGTTGATTAACCGAGCCTTCGTGTTTTTGGACTAACTAAGCGTTCCTCATTTTCAGCTGCTTCATTTCAACAGGGCAAAAAGAATGCTTCACTTCATCACGCGTAGGGAAGGCTTAATTGGGTCGACGCTATGTCGGAAGTGCGCACTAAGCGCGGCCACTGGAGCAGTAACGAGTTGTATTTAAATTGACCGCCCTGTTCCTAATAAAAGCCTTGCGCAACACCTTTACCGTTTATTATGCATTTCCAATCAAAATAATTCATAATATTAAACCTTGAAAACTAGGCGGAAAATCAAAGGCGACGTGTAGAACAAAGCTCTGACGTTTCACCATACTTCATCTCTAAGAAAGAGTTTTTATACCAACATTCACACGAACAAAGAAGCAAATGTAGTTGGCTCCCAACATTTCAAAAAAAACTGAGGAAAAGTCTGTTCGTGATGGAATAATGGAGTTTAAAGTATATCCGTAAATATGCGGCTTTAAAATGACAGAACAAGCATGTTTTTCATATCAAATTAGGAATATTTGGCACAGTAGATCCAAATTTTGAATTTTAATAGTAATCAACTCGAGTAAGATTTGAAAAATAAAAAGTAACATTTCTGCACAAAAGGACTGTTACAAATTTTTTAAAAGTATTTTATCTCTAGTTTGAAGGCACTATACGAAATGAGTGGAAGTGCCGAATTGAAGTACAAGTGGTATTTTGGCGCAATTTGGAAGAGAACTACAGGCTGTGCGTCACATACGTTCTATGTAAGCGGGAATTTCTGAGCGCTGAATGTCTCAAAAACCGTATCTATCATAAAGACCCATATTTTAAGCGTGAAGTTTGAGCCATTTGACAACAAAAGGTAATACAAAATATGACGTCAAGAATAATAATACAGCAGAGTAATTGCAACATTGTGGGCTTTAAAACAACAATCGCAACTCTCCAATACCTTTAAAAATAAATTCCGCGTAAAAAATTGCAAACAATGCTAATTACGAAGTTTTGATCAACATACCTGTAAACAAAACAATTTGAGTAAAAGTATCTTGAATTTGTTTTTTTTTTGTGGTGCAGTAACCTTTATAATGGTTTAATTTTTGTGCGTTTTGGCAACAGAAGAAGCGTAAATTTCAGTGATAAGGAAAATTATCCAGTCCCTCTATTTGAAACTATCCACCTATCACATCCTGTAGAGCCGGAATCCTAGAAAGCTTTGTGTCTTTTGGTTGAAACTAAAAGCTAATGCATAACCAAATTATTGAAGTGTTGTTTACGCGCGAAGTTTTGTAGCCATTAAAAAGACCAAACTTAGCGCTAGTATTCCGGTGCAGAGCCGTTCCACTGTCACCAAAAAATTCTTTCAACTAATCCAAAGTCCAGTTCCAGGATTGAAATTTTGCAGGTGTCCAACCAACAGGGCATGACAAGTCTGAATTGGAGCTTTAAGTGGAGAATTGTTACGACATTGCAATGGCACACTGGCCGCTTAGGAAATCGGAAAATCAATGCCCGTATGTGACCCGTCCACGGCAAATCAAAGAAAAACGTTACCCTACGCATTTGTTGTATGCTTGTGATTTCTACAGATATGCGGCGTGATGTTTTCCTTTGCTGTGTCGCAGTATTCGCGTGCCTCTAAATAAAATGGTCTTTGTTTGTGGCAGCGCTGTCTAAGCCTGTCACAATTTTTGGTCGCCAGAAATACATGTCTCGCCTGCATCAGCCACACAGCTGAACGAAGCAAGAGGGAAACAAGTTTGTGCTCTGGCTGCATAACCACCATATTTAACCGCTTGACCAATTGTGCGTCATGGGGCATACACCTTCCAACTGTATTGCAACTACATATTTCCTAAAATGTAAAAGTACATAGAAAAATATTTATAGCAGTAGTCTCAGAACCCTATTATTGCTTACGCCTAAGTATTCGTGGTTCCAGTTATGCCGAGCGATATAAATTTCTTAATTATCAGCTAATGAATACGGGAGAAATTTCCTTACGATTATGTGAATTGATGACTCTAAAATGTCAGAAATTGATCATAGTTTCTGTCTCTCGAATAATGTCTGAGAGCTCGCTGCTATGAGATATTAGGACGACCTCACACGACTATTCCAAACCAAAAGAACTTAAATTGAGAACTTGAACTGCCTGAGTGACCCTGAAAAAATTCGTTTTAAAACTATGGTGGTGAGATAACCAATTTAGCGTTCACTGAGAAGTGTCGTTATAGCCGTGCCATTTACAAATTGCGGCATTTCACATGAGAAGGTCGCACCGGTCCTTTGATAATTTGACAAGCAGTGATGGTGCCAATTTTTACAACTTCCAGGACAGCTTCCAAAGGTATTGGAAAGGTTGTTTAGACTTGTTTTTGATCCCAGAAGATGAAACAGGCGCCTAACAATTATATTGACGAACCCCCTCATACATAAATATTCAATATAGTGACTTGCTAAAGGGAGTGAGTTTCAGTTTCTTTTTCGGAACAATTTTTTGTGCACAAATAAAGCGAATAGTGCTCAGTGAAGATTACAAAACAAAGGGCAATCAGAATGGGCTATAAGAAAGAAGTAGAACAAGTAAAATTGCATTCAATGCATTTCGTATTGGACAGTTTTCTCAATAAACTATGTCTTAGTCGATAAATATTAACCTATATAGTTTGCTTAAATCTGGCGACGTCCTGTGAAATAAATCTGTGAAATAAATGACCGCAGCGATGGTTCAGAGGTACAGAACTCTCCTCGTATGCGGGAGGTACTGGGTTCGAATCCTGGTACCGCCGGAAAGCCATTGGTTTCTTTATTGGGTACAGGTGTCCCAGGTCGAGTGCGGACCCTTGAAAGGGAATTTTACTTCTGGAAAGCTGCCTTTATCCTATCGAGGGGCCCCTAACCCATGTCCATCGGGCGGGGCCCCGGCGATCATTGATTGATTGATTGTAAGGTTTAACGCGCCGACGCAACGATGGCGATGAGGCGCGCCGTAGTGGAGGGCTCCGGATTAATTTTGACCACCTGGGGATCTCTAACGTGCGCCGAAATCTCGTACACACGGGCGTTTTTGCTTTTCGCCTCCATCCGAAAAGGGCGATCATTCCACCTTGCGCCATTGCCGGGGGTGAAAGAGTATGGCGGCATGTCCTGCCACAGGCGGTTGCGAGTTGAGCGTTCATCGTGGCTGTGGAAGGCACCATGTGAATTCGTGTTCCTTGGTGGCGCCGGGCACCTACCGGTAAAATTGGCCGCGAGGCCCACCACTGGAGAGGCCGGCGCTGCGATCCTTTTGACGTTACTTGTAGGATCACCGTTCCTATCATGCTGCGTAGTTGGCTTGCAAAGCGTGACGCTACGCTTAGGAAGCGCGTTCTAAAAGTATTTTCGTGGTAATTTCCCTCGTTTGAAGTTAATTCTCAGTGTGTCAAGCGCAGTTCGACCTAATGGTGACTGTATAACTGTATCAACTGTGGTACATTCTCCGCAAACACCATGAGCGTGGTGATGTATTACGCATGCCACCAAAGCGTAAGCAGCGGCTTGTTTCCCCGATCAACAATGTGGACTACTACGATCGCCGAGTTAAGTTTCTAGATTTCCCTTGTTTGCAAGAAATGTATAAAGCAGGGAATCATGAAGCGTTAACTTCTCGCAGAAGAACACGCACCCGCCGTGCCTGCCCGCACTACAGTGAACTAGAATACTTATTCTAGTTCACTCTACCCGCACAGCCGACTGTGCGGCTCGAACCGACGCAGGTCGCGGAAGCAACAACTTGTCGCCGCTTTTTAAAATCACACAAGTCGTGGAAAAGAAGTTCCAGATTGGGGAAAGTGGATGTTAGTGTGATTAAAAATTCTGATAGGTAGTGTCATCAGCTGTGGTTTTCAAAGCGATGCTCAAATATCTGATGCGATTTACGCCGACCGGCCGCGGAGGTCGGTCCCGGCAGCGCCGGCCCGTTCACGCATGGTGCGGCGAGCGGCCGAAGGATGGCTATGCTTGCGCGCAAGAATCGACCGAGGCCGTGCAGGTATCTTGATCGTCGATCACTTCAACGGAAATCACCGCGCTTACAGAGTTCCCAGCGCGGTGAAGCGTTCTGTTAGGGAATGTCACTCGCAACTCTAACCGCGATGAAATATCTGCTGCGACGCCAAAAAGTTCCCAACATCCGATTACGTGCATCCGAAGCCGGCGGTGAGCTTTTGGCGAAAGCCCTCCCGTCGCGCACGCGCGTGTTGCGTTCGGGTTCCTCTAACTTCTTGGGGGCCCCCAACGCTCGGTTCTCCTATTCTAAATATCCCCATTACCCAAAATCATTAACGATGTGTTTCGCCTCGTATGCAGCCTCGCCTTCTGTGAGAAGTCGTGAGTTTCGAAATTGATGCTTGAGAAATGCCGGCTTACTGTAAACATACAAAACAGGCTGCAATTATAAATTACCACGCCGAGCACCTAATGAAAACTAAATATAGCCTTGTCCAAACCCGCTCGAAGGCGTTAAAAACTCGCGTTCATACCGTTCATACATTGCGGACAAGTCGCGAAAAGTAAACATCAGCCGTGCAGAGTACACGCTACGGCAGTGATCGTTAATCAAACCCGGGCATGACTATAAACACATCGTAGGGAAAATAGGCACTCATTAAGCGAAACTGCAGACCATAACAATACTTTTAAGCACGTGCGACGAAGCAATCTGATCACCGTTCTCCCGTCATTCATTTACCAGGCAATACGAGCAGTTCGCGCGGTGAGATCATAAGTGAGCGACGCGTTTCCGTCGCTGCTACAAGGTGTCTGCTTGCAGACACATGTCCCGTCACAAGTATTTCGTAATAAATTTACAGCGTACTTTTCTCGGCATCAGTTGCATCGTCCTTGGCGTTAGCTGGCTGCGTATGTAAGAGCTGTGGGTCGCGATGGTAGGAACTACCTAAACGCGGCGGTGTCGCCGGGAACAATCGAGTCGCTGATTGCTTGCCCGAATTATTTGGCTTACAGACAACTTTTTTGGTAATTTGCATCAAATACACAAGGAGCGCGCGAGGCGGTGGCCACAACATACAAACACGCTTCCGCATACGCACGGGAAATGTGTTGTAGCAGACGACAACACGATTCGGCGTCCTACAAGTGATGTCACTCGTAGGTGGCGCCACGGTGTGTCCTCGAGGCCAATAGGTACAAGCGACTCCCCGGCCTGGCGCTTGGCCCTAGTGTGTGACTACAACGCTTGTGAAGTTCCCCCGGCTTGCACGGGAAATCGCCGCTATGGAAAGGGGCGGCTGCAAAAATTTGCAGGAGCGCGTTTCGTTCATGCTGTTCTATTTTCTTTCCTTTGTAATGTTAACACTTTTTGCACATTTGTCCTAGGGTTTGCTTGTGCACAGGTGCGTCGGTTGAGATGGGCTGTCGAGGACGGCTTCTTGATATTCGCTCCGTTCTGTCGCACAGTCGTGGACGAGCAAATACCCCTGACAAAAAATTACAATGCGTCAAGATAAACAAAAGGACCTTTTTATGCCTTATACATGGGCATTCTGCTGTCATATGTGTCGCCATTACAGTACTTCCCGCTTGATGGTTGCAAGACTACCCGCGCCTTTTTTTCGACGACCGTCAACCTAAATTTCAGACGACATATTTGATGCGGTCCACGTGCTAATACCGCAAAGTAAAGGGTTTATGCTTTTAACCTTTTCCCTGCTCAATTCGCCAAAGTTTTGTCATACCTAATGTTCTAGCGTGGAATAAAATGCTGTGGAAATAATAAAACTCACAGCCAACCCCAAAAAACTGGCTGTGTTTCATTTGCCTGAGCAATACGCAGACTCTTTCTCTCTGTTCAAAATGGTTAAATCAATGTCTACGCAAATCTTTCGGCATACACGTATTTTTATTAGGAGGAAACAGTGCGTTGGTACTAGAGGTTAGGAAAACCCCGTAATACTCTGTTACTGACATGGATAAGTGCGCAAAAATGTAATTCTGAAGAATTCCAGCATGCGAGTTATACCTCGGCATAGTTGGCACGGCTCACTCAAACACACTCACAAATTCTTTTTTTGAATCACCACTCACCCAAACTCAGACTCAATGCTGAGGAGAACTGGTGGGCTCACTCAAACTCAAACTCACATTGAGCGCAAAACTCAGAACTCACTCGGACTCAAAACTCAAAATGTGCTCAGAACTCAAAATGCACTCGAACTCAAAACGTACTCAAAACTCAAAATGGACTCAAAACTCAAAATGTACTCAGAACTCCAAATGTACTTAAACTCAAAATGAACTCAAACTCAAAATGGACACAAAGCTCAAAATGTACTCAAAACTCAAACTGAACTCAGAACTCAAAAAGGGCTGAGAACTCAAAATGAATTCAGAACTGAAATGGCCTCATAACTCTCGTGCTAAGAATTTACTCGGGCTCAGATAGACTCTGATTTCGTTAGCATTGTATGTTTTCAAACTCAGGCGTGGTAAACATATTACGGGCGCAAATTTGTGAGCTGAAACTTTTGAATTCGGCACAACATAACAGCGTAACTCCTGTGAGGTCGGAAACAATTTTCATTGCAGATTTAATACAGCTACACCTGTTGCCCCTGATGACTAGTGCTGCTTGCAAGCAATTGTACGTATATATTAGATACCAAACTTTTGATGTAGGCTCCGTGTTCGTGCTCCGGGTTCATGCTAGTAATCATCGTCATATGCATCAAACAGGTCGTCGTCTTTCTCGAAGCGAGTGCTGGATGGAGAGTCGTCCTCTGCATTGTAGTTTTCAACAAGCTCTTCGTCATCGAAGCGAGGCAGCGGTTGCAGGATCTGCAAGTCGTCTCGGGAAGGTTTGGCACACTCGTAGCCATCTCTCAAATTATCCATAAAAGCTACCAGAGAATGTGTCAGTCGCGGTGAACTCTGCCAAGCAGGATGTCTTTTTTTAAATTTTAGAATTGCTTCTTCAACATTTAGCTGGAGTTTTTTATGCGCGGTATGGATTGACGACAGCGCTGGTGTTTTTTTTTTTTTTTTTGCTGTAGCCACTCCGTGAGCCGGAAGTTGGCGTTTTCTACAATTAATGTAATTCATGTAGATTCTGTAAATAACGAGTGCTCCGCATGTTCTCGCTCCTCGAGGTTTTTGCCAGTTTTTATTGTCGCTAAATCTACTGCGCGTGCCCGGGACGCTCGGAGGTCGCCGCAAAGAACGAGCCCACGAGCATTCAGAATTTTCTCAGTTTTTTTGCTGCTACCTTGATCTTACGGCCAGTAACATTTCCGTTGTTAAAAAAGCTGGCCCGACGGCATATCCGGGCATAAGGTCATCTGATTTAGAGAGCACACGCAGAAAATACAGCTTTAATCCCATACCCTCTTTAATTCTAGGGTGCGGTGAAACACCGAGAAACCTCCTGGACTTGACCTGCCCCGCCGCCGTGGCTCAGTAGTTGGGGTGCTTGGCTATACTGAGCCAGGAAACACATGTCCAATCCCAGTAGCAGGTGCCGCTTTCAAAAAGAGGCGAAATGCAAGTACGCGTGTTTGCTGCGTGGTATCAGTGCACGGTAAAGTTCCTTGGGTGGTTATTCGGAGCCCTCCTCTACAGCGTTTTCGTAGTAAGAGTCTTTTTGTGGCGTTAACCCCTCTAACCCGAGCCAAACCAGTTCTCAAATGCCTTCAACCTGAAACTATACTTGCATTTAACATGCACCGTGGAACTGAAAAGCGGAAGCTGTGAGTTCTTGTACGCAGTTACTACGCAACGCGCCGCTGTAAGGAAAGTGCGCTTTAGCGAAACCCCTTCACGGCGCGCTTAGACGCTAAAGGAATGCCTACAGTTACGCGTGCTTCACAGCAAAAGCAAGCACGGTGCTCTCCCTTACTAGCAGACGACACGAAGCCCCGCCTCCAAGCCCCTATGCGCCTGCGCCGCTTAGCTTCTATGCGCGGCCATGGATTGTGTGCTGGCGCTGCGCGGAGCGAGACCACGCTGCGAAGTGTTCGCACATAGAGGGGACGGCCCTGTACGTGGCTTACCCGGGAAACAAAACAATGTGTTCTTCCGGCACCTTCGCCGAAGCACTACCATGTTGCCAGTCGAAGGCGAAAAACACAGACTTCCCAAATAGCCTGATAATGTTATAGCGGGCTTTCAAATTCAGTCGGAAATTCCTGCGAAACTGCAACAACAATTAAACTTAAACATATTCCTTTGTTGTACGCTTAAGTGCTCTTCAAAGTAGATGCCAAAAATCTTGCGAATGTGTTCCTGCACTTTGAACACAGGAAGTGATGTGTAGAACAGTTAGTGAACTGTTCACCTGTGAACAGGTAAGCAATTTGTCACTTCAATGCAAAACTTACAAACCGCGCGAGTGCACAGCGCAGTTGCACAACACTCACATTTTGGCACGCGCTAAGGACAGGATATCGCGCGAGATCGTAGAAGCATAGCGCACAATCACGGAAACGGAAGGGTGCGTTAGCGTTCCGTAAATCTTGCCTAGTGGTGAGGGACAAAAATTCATTCATAGAGAGCCACATTGATGAGAAGGATAACATTATGCGTGCGTCATTCCCATTTTTTTCTGCCGGTTACCTCGTGCGCTGTTGTCGTCTGAGTAGATCTGTTTCTACAAATTCATGTTTTGGTTTGAGGCTTTATGGGTTTTACCGCGCAGGTGCAGAGTGTTGCTATTGTGTGTGTATTTAGGTCTCCCTAATTTCTGTCATGTATTGAAATAAACACCTGCAAGTTTTTCGCCTCGTCCCCGTCATGTTAGCGTCCTTTCTGTACTTACCGCCATTCAGTATGAAGCATCACCAACTAGCCCCAATCTACGTCCATTTGAAACGCACAATTGCTCCAAGAGGAGGCCGACTTTCGTGGCTTAAAAACGCCATCTTTTTTTGCTGAATAGCAGCTGGGCTCGATGGTCTGGGGTGTTCAGATCTCTTCTTTTCTTTTGTTTCTCGCAATTATTTCTTGCAGTAGTCAGGCGAGAGTTCCGGCTTTGAATGTTCCGGGACAACACGTTAAGAAGGGTCATTCTTTGCTTGCAGCGATACCTGTTCTCTCTGGGGTGTTCTAGACGAAGGCCTCTTGGGACGCTCTTGGCTTGGTGGCGTTAGGACGCCTTACACTTTCGGTGGGTTTCTTCGGGCTGTCTCATATTTTCGTGTCATCTACTCTCCTTTTCTGCATGTTCGCAAGCTTCTCCTTCTTCCCGTGGTGTGATTAGACGGGCCTAGATCAATAATCTTCTCTTCAGAACTGCCATCGTGTCAATCATAAGGATAGATAACAGAACGGGTTTCGCAGCACCTGCATCGGCGTTAAGGTGCTTCACTCGTGATCCCAAGTACGCGGGTCAAAATCCCGTCTGCTCCGGCTGCATTTTCGTGAAAGCAGCAAGCACTGTAATGTAGTGCGTGGAAAATAACCCGTGGCTTTTTAAACGTTTCTGGAGCACAACACTGCAGCGTCCATCATAGGCGTGGTCATTTTGAAATATAAAACCCCACAAACAAAACCACACGACTAGGAAATACTGCCTGCTCGATCATGCTAACAATGCCTTCTCCGAAAATTGCCTCAGCATGAACCACCGTGAACGAGGTGGATGGAAAGATGTCCACGCACCGGCTTAACCGGTTTACCATTGTGAACAAAGCCGCTACTCACAGGTTACACATTCCTGGGAAGTGAAACAGGATCTTCGACCCCACATTTGCAATTGCAATCGATGCATGATTCAAAAATTCTGAAAACCAGTGTTTTTTTTTCACTGTCTACAGTCATATCACGTTACCAAGTTTGAGCATGAACTTGCTCTACGGGAGCGAAGCATTTTTTCCAGTTTCCCTGGTTTACAGACGAGAGTGTGTCTGGCAGGACCTTTTCAACTTCATTATACCCCCGTTACGTCTTGCGAAGTGCCCCATCAACAGGCTCCAGATAAGTTCAGTCGGCTTGAACTTGGAGTAGTATGGTAATAGAAGAATCACTTCTTCACGGCCGTAGGTAGGTGGCAGAGTGTCAATGCGGTACACAAATCGGGTAGTGCTGATCCCTTGAGAAAGTTCTAGTAGGTAAGTTCTTACCATGTCCTGTGACTACGGGACGCCTTCCGTTTTGAACCAAAGCCGAATATCAGATTTGTGCGACATTCGTGATAATAATAGCTTTTTCAAGAGCTACGCTGTGGTAATGAGAATTGTCCAATGAAAGAGGTCCATTGGTGGAAAAGTTTGGCGAAAGATTGGCGGTGAACCATTTATCGAAGCATTTGCCGTCCACAACGAAGCCAGTGTTCTTCCACTGTTTTCATCTAAAGTATTCAGAAGCACCTTGGACGAAACCTGTTGCACTACTCGTACCTTGTCAAAGGACAAAACGGGCTTTTTGAGCAGGGCGCAGCCAACCTTGCTGTTAGACGTTGCAGATAAGCATCATGAGGAAGCTTCTCAGTCCCGTCATGTTAAGCATATTCCTTCCTGTACCCTGCGTTGGCACTTATTGTATCGAAGTAGATGATGCGGCTGTAGATTGCAACACAAACGAGTGCACAAGCTAGTGCACGCGCGTAAACACACCCATAGCAGCAGCACCTTTCTTAGAGTGATCATAATCCCATATTTCTCCACTGGAATAACATTAGACAAGTACCAATACCGGTCATATGAATATTTTGTTTTCATCGTCATCAATAATATCTTTGCTACTTTTTCACAAACAGCTGCTCAGAAATAATGTAGAGAAAATCTGACAAGTGCAGCATCCTTTTCCGGGCTTCAATTATGCGTCTAGGTGGCATTTCGAAGTAAGTTTTGATGCACGGTAAGTTTGGGTAATCCACTTGCCTGATGCCGTGAGAATTCGTTTGCAGTCCCCTTTATTTTCGGCGGCTGCAAACAAACATAGACAACATTCGCAGCAGTGGTTCCGGTAATTCACATCTTTCAGGGGAACGAATTCTGCGGAGTGTATGTTCATTTACATATTCAGTGACTTGTCAGGTGGCCCTATCCCCAGCAATGGTGTGACAGCTTTTACTTGTCATTTTCTCAAATGACGGATGACTTTGAATAATTGAGGACAGTACCTCACCCAAAAAAATAAAAGTCGTCATGAAATCTGACCTCTGTCCAAAAGTACAGCCGTAATGGATCAGAGAACAAATAAAACCAGGATGCTATGTCAAATTTTTCAGTTCTAATTCACATGTAGTACGCTCTATTACGATAATGAGCTTGCAATGTAGCTGCGGTGCCAGTGCAATAATGGCACTAAACTCGATCAGGGCAAGACGCTGTTTGCTGTCAACAACCGTGAAGCTGCTGTACTTTATTACCACTTCCAGGTAGTTTTCCTGAAGTTTTGCTACTTGTAGTCATCGTTCACAACATTTCGCACAATATCTAGGGTTGGAATCTCGCGCTCCGCGTACGCGCTGCGCACCTTCATGCGGAAAACATAGACTGAGAAGCCGTCATGCTTGACAATTTGCGAATTTGAAATCTTCACCTCACCAGGACTCTTCCTTGGAGACTCCAAAGACCCTTGAAGACGCTCCGCCAGCAATTTCGTAGCGGCCCGGATTGATGCCCCGGTGTCATCGATGTCAACACTCGGTACTTCATGGACACACTTCTTCGGAAAACGCAACCTGGTAAGGGCGTGCATTATTTCAATATCTTGCTCGGCGCTCCTCGACAACTTCGATGTACGAGCCCTCGAAAAAATTTGTGCATGGAATGTTGTCGAAACCAGGCAGATTAACGTCATTTCCCTAAAACTGACTTGAGGAGACTGCAAAACACGGCCGCCAGGATTACACAGAAAAAAAAACCCGCGACATACAAATACGACAAACATAAGATACAAATTCGCATATTCCAATATCTTTTTCTTTATTTCAAATAAAATATATTCTACTCGAGATTGATCTCTGATCCAGGTAACTCGTTTCCTATCCCTGAGTGTTCCGCTAATCAATATTCCGTACATGGCGCATTGAGCCGACCTAGATTTGCTTTCTAGTGTTTTAGGAAGTCCCCAAGTTTCAGCTTCATACGTAATTACCGGCAGTATACACTGGTTGTGGATTTTTATTTGATTGGCCGATGTAGGCTAATGTTTGTTGTGTGGGACTCTCCCCAGTGCTCCCCAACCCATACCTATTCTGCGCCAGATTTCCATCACGCGGGTGGGATGAGTACTAACCAGCTTTTCGAGGCAGTTGTATTCGTCTTCTTTTTGTTTACTCCTTGTAGCGTTTCGTTTTCTTAGCTGAAGAGGCCGGTGTTCGCATGCGTAAAAATTATTACTTTAGATTTATTCCTATTTATTTTTAGCCCCACAGCCATGCTTTCTGATTGCAGTTCATCAAGCATTGTTTGCCGGTGTTCTGCAGTCTCACTCAGCAATACTACATCGTCCGCAAAACTCAAATAGCTCAAGTATTCCCCGTTTATCCTTAATCCTATGTTTCGCAGTCAGGTTTTTAAATACCCCTCCAAATAAGCTGTAGATATTTTTGCCGAGATGGTGTCTCCCTGTCTTACTGCCTTCCGGGGCGGGAATAGTTGAACATGTAGGGAGGCGAACCGACACCCGGTGGACAATTAGGGTAACAAAGTGGATAACAAGAGATTGGTCTAGAGGAAAGGGAAGGCCACTAAGCCATCGGGGAGATAAAATAAGGAAATTGGGGGTAAACTGTGGACTCGGGAAGAGCAGGACAGGAACCGTTCGAGGTCAATGAGAGAGGCCTTCGTCCTACAGTAAACCTGAGTTGGGTGAATATGATGATGATGACCTCAGTGCGATTGTTCCCCAGCCATACGACCATTTTGTCATTCTTATTGCAAATGTTTAAGTTTTAAAATAGTTGTCGGCGAAGCATTTATTCTCTCTCCATAACAATTAGGCCATTACGTTTTCGTCACGGAAGTACACAGCGCAAAATGGAACCGATAGCTCTGACAGCGTTACACCTGATGCATGAAGCGGGGTGTGGTGTCGTTGCTATAACATCCGTGGCCGTGGTACATTCGACGGAAACCACAGACATATTCGTATGAGGTAACCCAAGGTATAGATGAAAGTAACATTTTTATATAGTAACCTACTGCATCACAAGAAATTTCTCAACAAAACTTGCTATTGGTGCAATGGTTTTTAATAGAATAACCGTTGTGCACGTTTTGCGCAGCGTGCGCCACGAAAATTTTTATTGTTGGGAAAGCTCTGGTTTGGGTCATAAAGTAACAGAAAAGTTGGTGCATTTCCTACAATGTCTGGCCGTTTCCAAAAGTTGCCGTACGGTGAAGCAAACTAACCACCCTCAACCCTGATTTTAAAGTCCATGTTCCGAAAGCCCACCAGAAATGCCCGTGTGGTGGAAGCCATTTTTCAGTTTGCATTAGAGGCAAATCCGCTCACTTTACCTGTATTTTGGTCACAGACCGAGACCTATTTGTCACCGTCGGGCTTTGAATATATGATGGGGATGGTAAAATGCTTTCTGCCTTGGGGAGTTTTCGGCGCTGTCCCGACTGCGGCACCCCATGGCCACCCGGCTCATTTGTGCTTTCATGTACCACCTTTCCCCAGGAGTCTGGAAGTTTCAAGAATAGAAAAAAAATGCAGGCATTAACATCTGCCGCACTGCCTTATTTTTATCTGAAGTACATTGTGTAAAACAGGCAGACACATCATTTTTGCTAAGGAATTTAGAGGAAAATTGGGAGCGCTGAGTGGCAGTCGTTGATTAACCGAGCCTTAGTGTTTTTGGACTAACTAAGCGTTCCTCATTTTCAGCTGCTTCATTTCAACAGGGCAAAAAGAATGCTTCACTTCATCACGCGTAGGGAAGGCTTAATTGGGTCGACGCTATGTCGGAAGTGCGCACTAAGCGCGGCCACTGGAGCAGTAACGAGTTGTATTTAAATTGACCGCCCTGTTCCTAATAAAAGCCTTGCGCAACACCTTTACCGTTTATTATGCATTTCCAATCAAAATAATTCATAATATTAAACCTTGAAAACTAGGCGGAAAATCAAAGGCGACGTGTAGAACAAAGCTCTGACGTTTCACCATACTTCATCTCTAAGAAAGAGTTTTTATACCAACATTCACACGAACAAAGAAGCAAATGTAGTTGGCTCCCAACATTTCAAAAAAAACTGAGGAAAAGTCTGTTCGTGATGGAATAATAGAGTTTAAAGTATATCCGTAAATATGCGGCTTTAAAATGACAGAACAAGCATGTTTTTCATATCAAATTAGGAATATTTGGCACAGTAGATCCAAATTTTGAATTTTAATAGTAATCAACTCGAGTAAGATTTGAAAAATAAAAAGTAACATTTCTGCACAAAAGGACTTTTACAAATTTTTTAAAAGTATTTTATCTCTAGTTTGAAGGCACTATACGAAATGAGTGGAAGTGCCGAATTGAAGTACAAGTGGTATTTTGGCGCAATTTGGAAGAGAACTACAGGCTGTGCGTCACATACGTTCTATGTAAGCGGGAATTTCTGAGCGCTGAATGTCTCAAAAACCGTATCTATCATAAAGACCCATATTTTAAGCGTGAAGTTTGAGCCATTTGACAACAAAAGGCAATACAAAATATGACGTCAAGAATAATAATACAGCAGAGTAATTGCAACATTGTGGGCTTTAAAACAACAATCGCAACTCTCCAATACCTTTAAAAATTAATTCCGCGTAAAAAATTGCAAACAATGCTAATTACGAAGTTTTGATCAACATACCTGTAAACAAAACAATTTGAGTAAAAGTATCTTGAATTTGTTTTTTTTTTTTGTGGTGCAGTAACCTTTATAATGGTTTAATTTTTGTGCGTTTTGGCAACAGAAGAAGCGTAAATTTCAGTGATAAGGAAAATTATCCAGTCCCTCTATTTGAAACTATCCACCTATCACATCCTGTAGAGCCGGAATCCTAGAAAGCTTTGTGTCTTTTGGTTGAAACTAAAAGCTAATGCATAACCAAATTATTGAAGTGTTGTTTACGCGCGAAGTTTTGTAGCCATTAAAAAGACCAAACTTAGCGCTAGTATTCCGGTGCAGAGCCGTTCCACTGTCACCAAAAAATTCTTTCAACTAATCCAAAGTCCCGTTCCAGGATTGAAATTTTGCAGGTGTCCAACCAACAGGGCATGACAAGTCTGAATTGGAGCTTTAAGTGGAGAATTGTTACGACATTGCAATGGCACACTGGCCGCTTAGGAAATCGGAAAATCAATGCCCGTATGTGACCCGTCCACGGCAAATCAAAGAAAAACGTTACCCTACGCATTTGTTGTATGCTTGTGATTTCTACAGATATGCGGCGTGATGTTTTCCTTTGCTGTGTCGCAGTATTCGCGTGCCTCTAAATAAAATGGTCTTTGTTTGTGGCAGCGCTGTCTAAGCCTGTCACAATTTTTGGTCGCCAGAAATACATGTCTCGCCTGCATCAGCCACACAGCTGAACGAAGCAAGAGGGAAACAAGTTTGTGCTCTGGCTGCATAACCACCATATTTAACCGCTTGACCAATTGTGCGTCATGGGGCATACACCTTCCAACTGTATTGCAACTACATATTTCCTAAAATGTAAAAGTACATAGAAAAATATTTATAGCAGTAGTCTCAGAACCCTATTATTGCTTACGCCTAAGTATTCGTGGTTCCAGTTATGCCGAGCGATATAAATTTCTTAATTATCAGCTAATGAATACGGGAGAAATTTCCTTACGATTATGTGAATTGATGACTCTAAAATATCAGAAATTGATCATAGTTTCTGTCTCTCGAATAATGTCTGAGAGCTCGCTGCTATGAGATATTAGGACGACCTCACACGACTATTCCAAACCAAAAGAACTTAAATTGAGAACTTGAACTGCCTGAGTGACCCTGAAAAAATTCGTTTTAAAACTATGGTGGTGAGATAACCAATTTAGCGTTCACTGAGAAGTGTCGTTATAGCCGTGCCATTTACAAATTGCGGCATTTCACATGAGAAGGTCGCACCGGTCCTTTGATAATTTGACAAGCAGTGATGGTGCCAATTTTTACAACTTCCAGGACAGCTTCCAAAGGTATTGGAAAGGTTGTTTAGACTTGTTTTTGATCCCAGAAGATGAAACAGGCGCCTAACAATTATATTGACGAACCCCCTCATACATAAATATTCAATATAGTGACTTGCTAAAGGGAGTGAGTTCAGTTTCTTTTTCGGAACAATTTTTTGTGCACAAATAAAGCGAATAGTGCTCAGTGAAGATTACAAAACAAAGGGCAATCAGAATGGGCTATAAGAAAGAAGTAGAACAAGTAAAATTGCATTCAATGCATTTCGTATTGGACAGTTTTCTCAATAAACTATGTCTTAGTCGATAAATATTAACCTATATAGTTTGCTTAAATCTGGCGACGTCCTGTGAAATAAATCTGTGAAATAAATGACCGCAGCGATGGTTCAGAGGTACAGAACTCTCCTCGTATGCGGGAGGTACTGGGTTCGAATCCTGGTACCGCCGGAAAGCCATTGGTTTCTTTATTGGGTACAGGTGTCCCAGGTCGAGTGCGGACCCTTGAAAGGGAATTTTACTTCTGGAAAGCTGCCTTTATCCTATCGAGGGGCCCCTAACCCATGTCCATCGGGCGGGGCCCCGGCGATCATTGATTGATTGATTGTAAGGTTTAACGCGCCGACGCAACGATGGCGATGAGGCGCGCCGTAGTGGAGGGCTCCGGATTAATTTTGACCACCTGGGGATCTCTAACGTGCGCCGAAATCTCGTACACACGGGCGTTTTTGCTTTTCGCCTCCATCCGAAAAGGGCGATCATTCCACCTTGCGCCATTGCCGGGGGTGAAAGAGTATGGCGGCATGTCCTGCCACAGGCGGTTGCGAGTTGAGCGTTCATCGTGGCTGTGGAAGGCACCATGTGAATTCGTGTTCCTTGGTGGCGCCGGGCACCTACCGGTAAAATTGGCCGCGAGGCCCACCACTGGAGAGGCCGGCGCTGCGATCGTTTTGACGTCACTTGTAGGATCACCGTTCCTATCATGCTGCGTAGTTGGCTTGCAAAGCGTGACGCTACGCTTAGGAAGCGCGTTCTAAAAGTATTTTCGTGGTAATTTCCCTCGTTTGAAGTTAATTCTCAGTGTGTCAAGCGCAGTTCGACCTAATGGTGACTGTATAACTGTATCAACTGTGGTACATTCTCCGCAAACACCATGAGCGTGGTGATGTATTACGCATGCCACCAAAGCGTAAGCAGCGGCTTGTTTCCCCGATCAACAATGTGGACTACGACGATCGCCGAGTTAAGTTTCTAGATTTCCCTTGTTTGCAAGAAATGTATAAAGCAGGGAATCATGAAGCGTTAACTTCTCGCAGAAGAACACGCACCCGCCGTGCCTGCCCGCACTACAGTGAACTAGAATACTTATTCTAGTTCACTCTACCCGCACAGCCGACTGTGCGGCTCGAACCGACGCAGGTCGCGGAAGCAACAACTTGTCGCCGCTTTTTAAAATCACACAAGTCGTGGAAAAGAAGTTCCAGATTGGGGAAAGTGGATGTTAGTGTGATTAAAAATTCTGATAGGTAGTGTCATCAGCTGTGGTTTTCAAAGCGATGCTCAAATATCTGATGCGATTTACGCCGACCGGCCGCGGAGGTCGGTCCCGGCAGCGCCGGCCCGTTCACGCATGGTGCGGCGAGCGGCCGAAGGATGGCTATGCTAGCGCGCAAGAATCGACCGAGGCCGTGCAGGTATCTTGATCGTCGATCACTTCAACGGAAATCACCGCGCTTACAGAGTTCCCAGCGCGGTGAAGCGTTCTGTTAGGGAATGTCACTCGCAACTCTAACCGCGATGAAATATCTGCTGCGACGCCAAAAAGTTCCCAACATCCGATTACGTGCATCCGAAGCCGGCGGTGAGCTTTTGGCGAAAGCCCTCCCGTCGCGCACGCGCGTGTTGCGTTCGGGTTCCTCTAACTTCTTGGGGGCCCCCAACGCTCGGTTCTCCTATTCTAAATATCCCCATTACCCAAAATCATTAACGATGTGTTTCGCCTCGTATGCAGCCTCGCCTTCTGTGAGAAGTCGTGAGTTTCGAAATTGATGCTTGAGAAATGCCGGCTTACTGTAAACATACAAAACAGGCTGCAATTATAAATTACCACGCCGAGCACCTAATGAAAACTAAATATAGCCTTGTCCAAACCCGCTCGAAGGCGTTAAAAACTCGCGTTCATACCGTTCATACATTGCGGACAAGTCGCGAAAAGTAAATATCAGCCGTGCAGAGTACACGCTACGGCAGTGATCGTTAATCAAACCCGGGCATGACTATAAACACATCGTAGGGAAAATAGGCACTCATTAAGCGAAACTGCAGACCATAACAATACTTTTAAGCACGTGCGACGAAGCAATCTGATCACCGTTCTCCCGTCATTCATTTACCAGGCAATACGAGCAGTTCGCGCGGTGAGATCATAAGTGAGCGACGCGTTTCCGTCGCTGCTACAAGGTGTCTGCTTGCAGACACATGTCCCGTCACAAGTATTTCGTAATAAATTTACAGCGTACTTTTCTCGGCATCAGTTGCATCGTCCTTGGCGTTAGCTGGCTGCGTATGTAAGAGCTGTGGGTCGCGATGGTAGGAACTACCTAAACGCGGCGGTGTCGCCGGGAACAATCGAGTCGCTGATTGCTTGCCCGAATTATTTGGCTTACAGACAACTTTTTTGGTAATTTGCATCAAATACACAAGGAGCGCGCGAGGCGGTGGCCACAACATACAAACACGCTTCCGCATACGCACGGGAAATGTGTTGTAGCAGACGACAACACGATTCGGCGTCCTACAAGTGATGTCACTCGTTGGTGGCGCCACGGTGTGTCCTCGAGGCCAATAGGTACAAGCGACTCCCCGGCCTGGCGCTTGGCCCTAGTGTGTGACTACAACGCTTGTGAAGTTCCCCCGGCTTGCACGGGAAATCGCCGCTATGGAAAGGGGCGGCTGCAAAAATTTGCAGGAGCGCGTTTCGTTCATGCTGTTCTATTTTCTTTCCTTTGTAATGTTAACACTTTTTGCACATTTGTCCTAGGGTTTGCTTGTGCACAGGTGCGTCGGTTGAGATGGGCTGTCGAGGACGGCTTCTTGATATTCGCTCCATTCTGTCGCACAGTCGTGGACGAGCAAATACCCCTGACAAAAAATTACAATGCGTCAAGATAAACAAAAGGACCTTTTTATGCCTTATACATGGGCATTCTGCTGTCATATGTGTCGCCATTACAGTACTTCCCGCTTGATGGTTGCAAGACTACCCGCGCCTTTTTTTCGACGACCGTCAACCTAAATTTCAGACGACATATTTGATGCGGTCCACGTGCTAATACCGCAAAGTAAAGGGTTTATGCTTTTAACCTTTTCCCTGCTCAATTCGCCAAAGTTTTGTCATACCTAATGTTCTAGCGTGGAATAAAATGCTGTGGAAATAATAAAACTCACAGCCAACCCCAAAAAACTGGCTGTGTTTCATTTGCCTGAGCAATACGCAGACTCTTTCTCTCTGTTCAAAATGGTTAAATCAATGTCTACGCAAATCTTTCGGCATACACGTATTTTTATTAGGAGGAAACAGTGCGTTGGTACTAGAGGTTAGGAAAAACCCGTAATACTCTGTTACTGACATGGATAAGTGCGCAAAAATGTAATTCTGAAGAATTCCAGCATGCGAGTTATACCTCGGCATAGTTGGCACGGCTCACTCAAACACACTCACAAATTCTTTTTTTGAATCACCACTCACCCAAACTCAGACTCAATGCTGAGGAGAACTGGTGGGCTCACTCAAACTCAAACTCACATTGAGCGCAAAACTCAGAACTCACTCGGACTCAAAACTCAAAATGTGCTCAGAACTCAAAATGCACTCGAACTCAAAACGTACTCAAAACTCAAAATGGACTCAAAACTCAAAATGTACTCAGAACTCCAAATGTACTTAAACTCAAAATGAACTCAAACTCAAAATGGACACAAAGCTCAAAATGTACTCAAAACTCAAACTGAACTCAGAACTCAAAAAGGGCTGAGAACTCAAAATGAATTCAGAACTGAAATGGCCTCACAACTCTCGTGCTAAGAATTTACTCGGGCTCAGATAGACTCTGATTTCGTTAGCATTGTATGTTTTCAAACTCAGGCGTGGTAAACATATTACGGGCGCAAATTTGTGAGCTGAAACTTTTGAATTCGGCACAACATAACAGCGTAACTCCTGTGAGGTCGGAAACAATTTTCATTGCAGATTTAATACAGCTACACCTGTTGCCCCTGATGACTAGTGCTGCTTGCAAGCAATTGTACGTATATATTAGATACCAAACTTTTGATGTAGGCTCCGTGTTCGTGCTCCGGGTTCATGCTAGTAATCATCGTCATATGCATCAAACAGGTCGTCGTCTTTCTCGAAGCGAGTGCTGGATGGAGAGTCGTCCTCTGCATTGTAGTTTTCAACAAGCTCTTCGTCATCGAAGCGAGGCAGCGGTTGCAGGATCTGCAAGTCGTCTCGGGAAGGTTTGGCACACTCGTAGCCATCTCTCAAATTATCCATAAAAGCTACCAGAGAATGTGTCAGTCGCGGTGAACTCTGCCAAGCAGGATGTCTTTTTTTAAATTTTAGAATTGCTTCTTCAACATTTAGCTGGAGTTTTTTATGCGCGGTATGGATTGACGACAGCGCTGGTGATTTTTTTTTTTTTTTTTGCTGTAGCCACTCCGTGAGCCGGAAGTTGGCGTTTTCTACAATTAATGTAATTCATGTAGATTCTGTAAATCACGAGTGCTCCGCATGTTCTCGCTCCTCGAGGTTTTTGCCAGTTTTTATGCTCGCTAAATCTACTGCGCGTGCCCGGGACGCTCGGAGGTCGCCGCAAAGAACGAGCCCACGAGCATTCAGAATTTTCTCAGTTTTTTTGCTGCTACCTTGATCTTACGGCCAGTAACATTTCCGTTGTTAAAAAAGCTGGCCCGACGGCATATCCGGGCATAAGGTCATCTGATTTAGAGAGCACACGCAGAAAATACAGCTTCAATCCCATACCCTCTTTAATTCTAGGGTGCGGTGAAACACCGAGAAACCTCCTGGACTTGACCTGCCCCGCCGCCGTGGCTCAGTAGTTGGGGTGCTTGGCTATACTGAGCCAGGAAACCCATGTCCAATCCCAGTAGCAGGTGCCGCTTTCAAAAAGAGGCGAAATGCAAGTACGCGTGTTTGCTGCGTGGTATCAGTGCACGGTAAAGTTCCTTGGGTGGTTATTCGGAGCCCTCCTCTACAGCGTTTTCGTAGTAAGAGTCTTTTTGTGGCGTTAACCCCTCTAACCCGAGCCAAACCAGTTCTCAAATGCCTTCAACCTGAAACTATACTTGCATTTAACATGCACCGTGGAACTGAAAAGCGGAAGCTGTGAGTTCTTGTACGCAGTTACTACGCAACGCGCCGCTGTAAGGAAAGTGCGCTTTAGCGAAACCCCGTCACGGCGCGCTTAGACGCTAAAGGAATGCCTACAGTTACGCGTGCTTCACAGCAAAAGCAAGCACGGTGCTCTCCCTTACTAGCAGACGACACGAAGCCCCGCCTCCAAGCCCCTATGCGCCTGCGCCGCTTAGCTTCTATGCGCGGCCATGGATTGTGTGCTGGCGCTGCGCGGAGCGAGACCACGCTGCGAAGTGTTCGCACATAGAGGGGACGGCCCTGTACGTGGCTTACCCGGGAAACAAAACAATGTGTTCTTCCGGCACCTTCGCCGAAGCACTACCATGTTGCCAGTCGAAGGCGAAAAACACAGACTTCCCAAATAGCCTGATAATGTTATAGCGGGCTTTCAAATTCAGTCGGAAATTCCTGCGAAACTGCAACAACAATTAAACTTAAACATATTCCTTTGTTGTACGCTTAAGTGCTCTTCAAAGTAGATGCCAAAAATCTTGCGAATGTGTTCCTGCACTTTGAACACAGGAAGTGATGTGTAGAACAGTTAGTGAACTGTTCACCCGTGAACAGGTAAGCAATTTGTCACTTCAATGCAAAACTTACAAACCGCGCGAGTGCACAGCGCAGTTGCACAACACTCACATTTTGGCACGCGCTAAGGACAGGATATCGCGCGAGATCGTAGAAGCATAGCGCACAATCACGGAAACGGAAGGGTGCGTTAGCGTTCCGTAAATCTTGCCTAGTGGTGAGGGACAAAAATTCATTCATAGAGAGCCACATTGATGAGAAGGATAACATTATGCGTGCGTCATTCCCATTTTTTCTGCCGGTTACCTCGTGCGCTGTTGTCGTCTGAGTAGATCTGTTTCTACAAATTCATGTTTTGGTTTGAGGCTTTATGGGTTTTACCGCGCAGGTGCAGAGTGTTGCTATTGTGTGTGTATTTAGGTCTCCCTAATTTCTGTCATGTATTGAAATAAACACCTGCAAGTTTTTCGCCTCGTCCCCGTCATGTTAGCGTCCTTTCTGTACTTACCGCCATTCAGTATGAAGCATCACCAACTAGCCCCAATCTACGTCCATTTGAAACGCACAATTGCTCCAAGAGGAGGCCGACTTTCGTGGCTTAAAAACGCCATCTTTTTTTGCTGAATAGCAGCTGGGCTCAATGGTCTGGGGTGTTCAGATCTCTTCTTTTCTTTTGTTTCTAGCAATTATTTCTTGCAGTAGTCAGGCGAGAGTTCCGGCTTTGAATGTTCCGGGACAACACGTTAAGAAGGGTCATTCTTTGCTTGCAGCGATACCTGTTCTCTCTGGGGTGTTCTAGACGAAGGCCTCTTGGGACGCTCTTGGCTTGGTGGCGTTAGGACGCCTTACACTTTCGGTGGGTTTCTTCGGGCTGTCTCATATTTTCGTGTCATCTACTCTCCTTTTCTGCATGTTCGCAAGCTTCTCCTTCTTCCCGTGGTGTGATTAGACGGGCCTAGATCAATAATCTTCTCTTCAGAACTGCCATCGTGTCAATCATAAGGATAGATAACAGAACGGGTTTCGCAGCACCTGCATCGGCGTTAAGGTGCTTCACTCGTGATCCCAAGTACGCGGGTCAAAATCCCGTCTGCTCCGGCTGCATTTTCGTGAAAGCAGCAAGCACTGTAATGTAGTGCGTGGAAAATAACCCGTGGCTTTTTAAACGTTTCTGGAGCACAACACTGCAGCGTCCATCATAGGCGTGGTCATTTTGAAATATAAAACCCCACAAACAAAACCACACGACTAGGAAATACTGCCTGCTCGATCATGCTAACAATGCCTTCTCCGAAAATTGGCTCATCATGAACCACCGTGATCAAGGTGGATGGAAAGATGTCCACGCACCAGCTAAACCGGTTTACCCTCGTAAACAAAGCCGCGACTCACAGGTTACACATTCCTGGGAAGTGGAACAGGTTCCTCGACCCCGCAATTGCAATTGCAATCGATGCAGGATTCAGAACTACTGAAAACCAGTGTTTTTTTTTTCACTGTCTACAGTCGTGTCACGTTACCAAGTTTCAGCATGAACTTGCTCTACGTGAGCGTAGCATTTTTCACAGTTTTCTTGTGTTACAGACAAGAGTGTTTCCGGCAGGAGCTTTTCAACTTCATTATACCCCTGTTGCGTCTTGCGAAGTGCCCCATCAACAGGCTCCAGACAAATTCAGTCGGCTTGAACTTGCAGTAGTATGGTAATACAAGAATCACTTCTTCACGGCCGTAGGTAGCCGCCAGAGTGTCAATGCGGTACACAATTCGGGGAGTGCTGATCTCTTGAGAAAGTTCTAGTAGTTCAGTTCTTACCATGTCCTGTGACTACGGAATGCCTTCCGTTTTGAACCAAAGCCGAATATCAGATTTGTGTGACATTCGTGGTAATAGCTTTTTCAAGAGCTACGCTGTGGTAATGAGAATTGTCCAATGAAAGAAGTCCATTGGTGGAAAAGTTTGGCGAAAGATTGGCGGTGAACCATTTATCGAAGGATTTGCCGTCAACAACGGAGCCAGTGTTCTTCCCCTGTTTTCATCTCAAGTATTCTGTAGCACCTTGGACGAATCCTGTTGCACTGCTCGTACCTTGTCAAAGGACAAAAAGGACTTGTTGCCGTAGGGCGCAGCCAATCTTGCTGCTGGACGTTGAAGATAAGCATCATGAAGCAGCTTCTCAGTCCTGTCATGTTAAGCATATTTCTTCCTGTACCCTGCGTTGGCACTTGTTGAATCGAAGTAGATGATGCAGCTGTAGAATGCAACACAAACGAGTGCACAAGCTAGTGCACGCGCGTATACACACCCATAGCTGCAGCACCTGTCTTAGAGTGATCATAATCCCATATTTCTCCACTGGAATAACATTATGCAAGCAAATACCGGTCATATGAATATTGTGTTTTCTTCGTCATCAATAATATCTTTGCTACTTTTTCACAGACAGCTGCTGAGAAATAATATAGAGAAAATCTCACAAGTACAGCATCCTTTTCCGGGATTAAATTTTGCGTTTAGGTGGCATTTCTAAGTAAGTTTTGATTCACGTTAAGTTTGGGTAATCCACTTGCCTGATGCCTTGAGAATTCGTGGGCAGTCGCCATAATTTTCGGCGGCTGGAAACAAACATAGACAACATTCGCAGCAGTGGTTCCGGTAATTCACATCTTTCAGGGGAACGAATGCTGCGGAGTGTATGTTCATTTACATATTCAGTGACTTGTCAGTTGGCACTATCCCCAGCAATAGTATGACAGCTTTTACTTGTTATTTTGTCATATAACGGATGACTTTGAATTATTGACGACAGTACCCCACCGAAAAAAATTAAAGTCGTCATGAAATCTGACCTCTGTCCAAAAGTACAGCAGTAACAACCAGGATGCTAGGTCAAATTTTTCAGTTCTAATTCAGATGTACTACGCTCTATTACGATAATGAGCTTGCAATGTACATGCAGCACCGGTGCAATGGTATCACTGCACTCGATCAGGGCAAGACGCTGTTTGCTGTCAACAAACTTGAAGCTGCTGTACTTTATTACCACTTCCAGGTAGTTTTCCTGAAGTTTTGCTACTTGTAGTCATCGCTCACAACCTTTCGCACATTATCAAGGGTTGGATTCTCGCGCTCCGCGTACGCGCTGCGCAACTTCATGCGGAAAGCATAAATTGAGAAGCCGTCATGCTTGACGATTTGCGAACTTGAAATCTTCACGTCACCAGGACTTTTCCTTGGAGACTCCAAAGACCCTTGAAGACGCTCCGCTATCAATTTCGAAGCGGCCCGGGTTGATGCCCCGGTGTCATCGATCTCAACACCCGGTACTTCATGGACGCATTTCTTCGCAAAACGCATCCTGGTAAGGGCTTGCATATTTTCAATTACTTGCTCGGCGCTCCTCGACCACTTCGATGTATGAGCCCTCGAAAAAATTCGTGCATGGAAGGTTGTCGAAACCAGACCGATTATTTCCATTTCCCTAAAACTGACTTGAGGAGAATGCAAAACACGGACACCAGGATTACACAGAAAAAAAACCGCCACATAAAAATACGACCAACATAAGATGCAAAGTCGCATAATCCAATATCTTTTTCTTTATTTCAAAATAGATATATTCTACTCTAGATTAATCTCTGATTCAGGTAGCTCGTTTCCTGTCCCTGAGTGTTACTCTAATCAATATTCGTTGAATGGCTCACTGAGCCGACCTAAGTTTGCTTTCTAGTGTTTTAGTAAGTCGCCAAGTTTCAGCTTCATACGTAATAACCGCCAGTATACACTGGTTGTGGATTTTTATTTGATTGACAGATGTAGGCTAATTGTTATTGTTTGGGACTCTTCCCAGTGCTCCCGTACCCCTACCTATTCTGCGCCAGATTTCTATCGCGCGGGTGGGATGAGCACTAACCAGCTTTTCGAGGCAGTTGTACTCGCCTTCTTTTCGTTTACCCTTTCTAGCGTTTCGTTTCGTTAGCTGAAGAGATCATTGTTCGCATTCCTAAAAATCATTACTTTAGATTTATTCGTACGTATTTATAGCCCCACAGCCATGCTTTCTGATTGTAGTTCATCAAGCAATGTTCGCAGGTGTTTTGCAGTCTCACTCAGCAATACTATGTCGTCCACAAACCTAAAATGACTCAAGTATTCTCCGTTTATTCTTAATCATATGTTTTCCCAGCAAAGCTTTCTAATACCCCTTAGACACGCTGTACATAGTTTTGCCGAGATGGTGTCTCCCTGCCTTACTGCCTTTCGGGTCGTGAATATTTCAAAATGTAGTGAGGCGAACCGACACCCGGTGGACAATTAGGGTAACAGAGTGGATACCAAGAGATGGGTCTTGAGGAAGGGGAAGGCCAGTAAGCCATCGTGGAAATAAAATAAAGAAATTGGGGGTAAACTGTGGACTCGAGCAGTGCAGGACAGGAGCCGTTGGAGGTCAGTGGGAGAGGCCATCGTTCTACAGTAAACCTGAGTGGGGTGATTATGATGATGATGACCATATTTCGATAGTTCACCAGCAATACGACTCTTTCATCTATCTGATGACACATGTTTAAGCTTTAAAATAGTCTAACGCGAAGAATTCATTCTTTTTCAATAACAACCAGTAAGCCATTACCTTTTGCCACTGAAGTACGCAGCGCAAAACCGAAGCGCTAGCTTTGACAGCGTTGCAACTGATGTATGAAACGGAGTATGGTGTCGTTGCTATCACATCCGTGGCCCTGGTACATTCGATGGAAACCACAGACATATTCCTATAAGGTACCCCAAGGTATGGAATAAAGTATTATTTTTATTTAGTAGCCTACTGCTTCACATGAAATTTCTTAAGGATACTGCAGCACCGGCAAAGATTTTTAATAAACTAACCGTTGTGCACGTTTTGCGTAAGCGCGCCGCCAAAATTTTTATTGTTGGGAGAGCTCTGGTTTGGGGCATAAAATAACAGAGAAGTTGTTGCACTTCCTACAATGTCTGGCCGTTTCCAAAAGTTGCCGCACGGTGAAGCGAACTAACCACCCTCAACCCTGATTTCAAAGTCGATGTTCCGACAGCCCAACACAAATTTCCGTGTGGTGGAAGCCATTTTTTAGTTTGCATTAGAGGCAAATCCGCTCACTTCCGCCTTCATTTTGGTCAGAGGCAGAGATATATTGGTCACCGTCGGGCTTTGAATATATGATGGGGATGGTAATGCTTTCTGCCTTGAGGAGTGTTCGGCGCTGTCACGACTGCGTACGCCATGGCCACTCTGCTCATTTGTGCTTTCAAGTACCACCTTTCCCCAAGAGTCTGGAAGTATCAAGAGAAGAAAAGGATGCACGCATTAACATCTGCCGCACTGTCTTATTTTCTCTGAAGTACATTGTGTAAAACGGGCAGACACATCATTTTTGCTAAGGAATTTAGCGGAAAATTGGGAGCGCTGAGTGGCAGTCGTTGATTAACCGAGCCTTCGTGTTTTTGGACTAACTAAGCGTTCCTCATTTTCAGCTGCCTCATTTCAACACGGCAAAAAAAATGCTTCACTTCACCACGCGTGGGGAAGGCTTATTTGGGTCGACGCTATGTCGGAAGTGCGCACTAAGCGCGGCCACTGGAGCAGTCACGAGTTGTAGTTAAAGCGACCGCCCTTTTTTTAAATGGAAGCCTAGCGTAACGCCTTTGCCATTTGTTACGCATTTGCAATCAAAATGATTCATAAAAAGTACACTTGGATTACTAGGCAGCAAATCAAAGGCGACGTGTAGAACAAAGCTCCAACGTTTCATCGTACTTAATCTCGAAGAAAAAAAGTTTTTACACCATCGTTCAAACGAACGAAGATGCAGACATAGTTGGCTCCTAATATTTCAAAAAAAAAACTGGGGAAAAGCGTGTTCGTGGTGGAATAATAGAGTTTAAAGTATATTCGTAAACATGCGGCTTTAAAATGACAGAACAAGCATGTTTTTCATATTTACTTAGAAGTATTTCGCACAGTAGATCCAAATTTTGAATTATAGTAGTTACGAACGCGAGTCAGGCTCGAAAAAGAAAAGTTGACATTTCTGCGCAACAAGACTGTTACAAGTACTTAAAAAAATTATTTTACCTTTCCTTTGAAGGCGTGATACTAAATGAGTGGAAGTGCCTAACTGAAGTACAAGTGGAATTCTGGCGCAACTTGCGAGAAGAAGTACAGGGTTTGGGTAACGTGCTTCCTATGTAAGCGGGAATTTCTGATGGCTGAATCACTTAAAAACCGTATTTATCATAAAGACCCCTATTCTGACCGCGGATTATGAGCCATTCGACAACGAAAGGCAATACAATATGTGGCGTCAAGAATAATAAGATAATATAGATATTGCAATATTGTGGGCTTTAAAAGAACAATCGCAACTCTCCCAATACCTTCAAAAATTACCATCCGCGTAACAAATTGCTAACAACGCGATTTAACGAAGTTCTGATCAACATATCTGTAAACAAAAGAATTAGACTAAAAGTATCGTATGTTTTTTTTTTATTTTTTATGGTGCAGTAACCTATATAATTGTTTGATTTGTTTGTGTTTTAGCAACGGAGGAAGCGTACATTTTAGTGATGACAAAAACTATCCAGTTACTCCATTTTGAACTGTCCACCTATAAGAGCCTGTAGTGCGGAAATCCTAGAAAGCTCGGTGTGTTTTGATTGAAAATAAAAGCGAATACATAAGCAAATAATAGAAATGTTGTTTACACGGGTAGTTTTGTAGCAATAAAAACGACCAACTTAGTTCTAGTATTCTAGTGCATAGCCATTCCACTGTCACCAAAAAATTCTTACGACTTATCCAGCGTTGAAATAATTTTTTTGGTAACAGTGGAACGTCTGTGCACTAGAATACTAGCACTAAGTTTGGTCTTTTTTGTTGCTACAAAAATACGCGAGTAAACAACATTTCTATTATTTGCTTATGCATTCGCTTTTATCTTCAATTGAAAGACACAGAGCTTTCTAGGATTCCCGCACTACAGGCTCTGATAGGTCCCGGCACACGTCGGCCCGGTCAGCACGGGCTTGAACCGCAACGAAGGGGCAGACCGAGCTGCGGGCGCGCTCACCAGTCGCGGCGCGAGCCGGGACCCCCACCGATGGAAACGGAAGACGATGAGGCGACGCCGCTCACCTCGTGTAAGGACACTCTTGGGTGGTACAGGGGCAACAGACAGGTGTTCCCGCCGCCCCCCCCCCCCCACAAGCTTACGAGGAGAGAAGCGGTGACGTTACGACAACTACAAACATGTGCGATGTGGACTCCGATGATAGCCAAGCACGTGTGCCCGGAAGTGTATCCGAGCGATGTGTGCGCGATGTGTAGGAAGGACAGCGCCACGATGGCTCATATCCTGTGGAACTGCAAAGTGAACGACGGTGCTTCAGAGACGTCACCGCCGCACCTACAGGATGCGGTGGCAAGCAAGGACTACGACGTGCAATACAGGGCCGTCCATCAAGTGTTGGAGGCTCTCGAGCGTCAGCGGCCGAAAGCTCTGTCCCCTCGGGGGCTGGGTGCGTGTAGGTAGCCGATCCTGTGGGACCGACTGACACGACGTTAGGCAGCGTCAATTTTTCAGAACAACAAAGCGGTTTTAAAGACGATAGTCTTTCTTGGGCTCCTTAAACCCAGAAATTTTGGTCTGTCTGTATGTCTGTATGTCTGTCCGTCTGTATATCTGTGACTCGATTCAGCCACCCGGCCAAAGCAAAACAATGCCAAAACAATATAGTCACAGCTAAATCTACCCGTCTATGTCCGGTGTAAGGTTCATACTTGTCAACATTGTTGAAGAAGAACAAGACAATACGCAAATATGAGACAGCAAATCAATACAGAAGTGATATTTGCAGTGTTCCTTTATAAAAAAATCAAACATGCTTGCTTTTGCGAAATTAAAACTTCATCAACTGCAGAAAAAGAATTCACTTCGCCGTCGCCTACTGTCGCCCGCGCCAGTATAGCTTCTTGCGCCATTTTAAGAAATCAACCGGCAACAGTTACGCAAGGTTCCACTAGATAGGTTCCCCGTTCTGCTTGCAACGCACGTGGAGTAGGGAAACGCGGTTCTATAAACGTTGAAGTAGGGCGCCTCTATTAAAGCGCGTCTCCGCCGTACAGCAGCGTTCGCATCCAGACACCCGGTTTGGAGCAGTGGAACGCGGGAAATTTAAAATGATTTAAGCAAACCTTTGACGTCTTTACCTTGGGAGGAGCGCGACGCAAGAGGAACAACATTATAGGTGAGCGGCAAAGCGAAGGGAGGCATTTACTTCGCAATAGCCGATAAAGACTATCGTCTTTTGACGACATTTGCAACGAAAGGAGCAGATACGCGGCCAATTTTATCTCTCTTTCAACTTATCCGAAGTCCCGATACAGGATTGCATTATTGCAGGTGTGAAACCAACAGGGCATGACAAGTCTGAATTTAGGCTTTAAGTGGAGAATTGTAACGACATTGCTATGGCACACTGGCCCCTGAGAAAATCGCAAAAACAATGCTCATATGTGACCCGTCCACGTAAATTCAGATTAAAACGTTACCCCACGCATTTTTTGTGGGCTTGTGATTTGTACGGATATGCAGCGTGATGTTTTCATTTGCTGCGTCGCAGCAATCTCGTATCTTTAAATAACACGGCCTTCGTTTCTGGCAGCGCTGTGGGAGCCTTTCCCATAATTTTTGTTCTCCTGGAGTACATCTCTTTGCCTGCATCAGCCACGCAGCCGAACGAAGGAAGAGAGAAACAAGCTTGGGCTCTGGCTGCATACCCACCATATTTGAACCGCTGACAATTTGTGTGTCATGGGGTATACACCTTGCAACTTTATTGGCCCGAAGTATTTCCTAAAAATTTAAGGTACATAAAAACATATATATAGCAGTAGTCTAAGAACACTAATATGGTTACGGCGAAATATTCGTGATCGAGTTATGTGAAGAGGCATATATTTCTTATTTATCGGCTAATAAATACCGGATAAATTTCATTACGAACACATAAAGTGATGTTTCTAAAATACCAGAAATCGATCATAATTTCTGTCACTCGAATAATGTCTGAGAGCGTGCTGCTATGAGATGTTAGGACGACCTCACACGACTATTCGAAACGAAAGGAACTTAAATTGAGAATTTGAAGTGTCTGAGTGACCCTGGAAAAATTTGTTTTAAAACCATGCTGGCGATATAACCAATTAAGCGTTCACTCAGGAGTGTCGTTATAGCCGTTCCTTTTACAAAATGCGGCATTTCACAACATGAGAAGGTCGCACCGGCGCTGTGATAATTTGACAAGCACTGATAGTGTCGATGTTTACCACTTCCCGGACAGCTGCCAAATGTATTGGAAATAATATTTAGACTTGTTTTCGATCCCGGAAGATGAAACTAGGCGCCTAAATATTAGGTTGACGAACTCCCCCCCGCCCCCCCCCCCATAGATAAATATTGAATGTAGTGACTTGCTAAAGGGAGTCAGTTTCAGTTTCTCTTTGGGAACAACTTTTTGAGCACAAATAAAGCGAATATTGCACTGTTCGAAATGGTCAAATTCGCTCTGTTCAAAATGGTTAGATCAATGTGTACGCGAATCTTTCGGCATACACGTTTTTTTTATTCGGAGGAAACAGTGCATTGGTACTAGAGGTTAGAGAAACCCCGTAATACTGCGTTACTAACTTGGATGAGTGCGCAAAAATGTAATTATGAAGAATTCCACCATGCGAGCAATCATTAAAAAGACGGACTAATGCTTATGGTATAAATTGTGCGATGAAGTACATGTGATTTCAGTTGCGGTTTTTTCAATTGTCGGTTTATTGTGCTTGACATAGTGTAATATATCTTGGGGCATATCGCTCAGGTGTTTCGGTGATGACAAAATGTAGGACATCATAGCTTCACCAAAGAAGTACAACAGAATCATATTGGATTGCAAATTATATTGGATTGGATATTGGATTGCAAGCCAAACAGTTTTATTGCGGATGCACTAGAACGGCCTATAACGACATTTCTGTCTGCGTCTTTTAAGGCCTAGCACTGTCTTTTATTTCCCCAAACTATATCCACCAGCAGATTTGTGGTAAATCACCCATTTATAAAAATGTACACAAACTGAATCGTTTCAGCTACAAGATAAGTGTAATACAATTCCTAAATATTTTATGCATAAGTATGTTTGTCTGCACGCACCATGAGAGAAGAAAAAAAGACTTTAAACACTGCAATCTACCTCAGGCTACTCCAATGCGAAATTTGTTTTTCGGTTTGTCCCGTCTGTTCGTCTGTCCCTTGATTTCAAGACGACAAAAATTTCAAACAATTTCAGGCAGAAGATATGTGCTGGAACAATTGTTCCATAATACTAAGCCCATAAGCATTGGTCGCAGTTATCTAATTTATTTATTTATTTGTTTGTTTTCTTGTTTCTTTGTTCTTTATTTTATTTATTTATTTAAATTTTATTTACGTATTCAAAGATAACCTTCGGAACTACCTTCTTGACATTTAAATTTCTTGTGGTATAATAATGTTCTATTTTTTACTGTATCTCGTTGTTTATATTTTGCTTGAAATATTCTACTTGTTATAACTGTATCTGAAGTTCTATTTAGTTTTATATTTTGTCTCTGAATACATAGTTATGTATTGTTCAATAGTTCTGTATAGTTTTATAGTTTGGCTTTGTATACGTAGTTCTTTATGGTTCAATAGTTCTGTATACCTTTTTATTTTTTTTGACGTCGCTCGTAATATTTTGTGTGTCGTCATCGGAGGTCCCCCGTACGGCTTCGGTCTTGGGACCTCCGTCTGTATTACAACCCATATGTTAATATGCATACATCCCTGAATAAAAATTTAATTGAATTGGACCCTAAACGTTCTCACTAGGAGTGTATTTCATAAGGGGAAGGGTACAATGCAAATGAACACTTAAAACAAGGCTAAAACATGTTAACCGTCAAAAGAAGTAAATATAGGGAGGTGTGAGGTAGAAAACTTCTATACAAACCTAAGAAAGCATTTCAGAGAAGGTAACATAAGATGTAAGTGCGTAAAATTTTTTGAATTTTGTCGGATCGGTTACAGTTGCAATGCGATATTGTGGTACATTCAAATCCACAATTATGCGAGGAATGAATTGATGTGAATACCTACAGCTGGGACATTTTACCCGTGTCATCTTTAGGGCATGGTCACTTCGCGGAAAGATGGTTGGTGACGAAGAAAAGAAATCAGCATGAAGTGAACAGTGACGGTACAGCTTATGAAACAATGATAAATCTGATAGTTTATGCCGATGTGATAGGATAAGTGAAGATGCGCGACGTTTCATAGCCGTGACGCTGGGATGAAGTGAATAATCTAAAAAGTTCGAACTAACGGCATTATTTTGAAGATATTTATTTCAGACCACTAAGTATGCCTTGTCAGGGCCCAAAATGGCAAATGCTTATTCAATTTTAGGTCTGATGACAGCAAAGAGCTTCTTTTTTTCGCTGGGTTTATTTATTTATTTATTTATTCAGTTACCCTCAAGGCCCAAGGGCATTACAGATGGGAGAGGGTACATACATAGATGTATAGCATACACATCAAAACACAACAATAGAAAAATTGCAATCAAGTGACATTGCTTGCAGCTGGTTTGAACTAAAGGCTACGTACAAATAAAATTAGCGACAGCAACTTTAAATAAAACAGCATCTTTGATACCAACAATGTCATAAGGAAGGCGATTCCAACATACAGAAGTATTTGGCACTAATGAGTCATGAATAGACTTGGTGTGCGCTGACGGAATTCCTACTTTATGACGATGATCAGTGCGAGTGGAAACGTAAGTTGGTTGGGAAAATGGCTAATTTGTGAGTAACAGATTGGTGAAGTACATTTTATGAAATTGACACAGCCGAAACGCTTCCCTGCGAAGAGACAGTAGGGGTAATGCTAGTAAGTGTTCTATTGGTGTGACGCTCGAGGTGAGATAGTAATTACAAAGGATGAAGCACGCTGCCCTATTCTGCACTCGTTCTACTTCGTAGATAAGCGAGTCAAGACCAGGGTCCCCAAAATATGCTGCATATTTTAATTTGCGACGTTTGAATACTTTGTAAAGTAAGAGTTTCAAGGAAACAGGTGCCTCAATAAAATTTCTTCGAAGGTAGCCCAACACAATATTAGCTTTAGCTGGAATATATTAAATGTTTGTTTTCCACAGATAATGCAGATGTTAAGTGTATGCCCAGGTACTTATACGAATTTACTAGAAACCCGTGAAGTTTATTGTGTGGCGGGCCAGCATAGACACATAGCTAGATATTGTTCACTATCCATGAGGCTGGAGAGGTTGATATCGTCTGTGCGGTGCTCCGGCAGAAGCGAACAAAGAGTAAGGAAAATAGGATGACATGGTTTGCCTGATACACACCCTTGGTATATTTCGATTGTCGTAATCGAAGTCATGAATTCAAAATCAGCATTGGACATTCAGCACTGGAGACATTTTATTCGAATGTGCGTACCATTCATTTACGCCAATTCCTTTCTGTACACGCAAGCAAGAATGAATTTCATAGTTTTGCATATTTCAAGCACAAAATTCTGGTCAGATCACTGTGTAAAGCTCATGTTGCTCATTAAGTAGCTATGCAGTCAACAGCGCATTTCGATCACTTTACCCACATAGATCGGCTAACGTCACGCAACGGCTGATAACGCAAAGGAAACATGGCCCAACGGCTGCTATCATATTTGCAAACCAAGCATCCTGCTTAGGTAACTTAAAAAATGAAGTAGTTTCTTTCGAACGAAAACACGCATATCATGAGAACGCTGCGAGGGCCAGTCAGGGGACGCGTGAGCTATCCCGCGCAGGCGTTTCTCTTCTGGGCGTGACGCCAATTTGTTTCGACATTCCATCCCATACACGAGTTCTACCAAAGAAATACGATTCTGTTGTCCTGCACGGTGTGGCAGAACTAATGTAGAACAGAGCAATTTAATTTAAACATAACATGGGCTTCTTATAGGATTAACGGGGTGCTGCGACAGTGCAGCCCGCCCTAGTCAAGAACGTGCTAACGCGCGGTGTCCGACCCAGTGTTGCACGTATCTGACGAAGGTGGCGCTGTGTGTCACTGGCTCCGCGTTGCCCTCCTGGCAGTGACAGCGTACATGCAAGATGTCATACGGCATTGGTGGCAGCTGTATTTTAAAGCAAACCTTCACCACTCTGGCCCAGCGGTTTCGCCGCACAGACGAAGTTCACCTTTTGACCGCAAACACAACCCCCGGGACACATCCCTTGAAGCGCACGACCTGACTCGCCGGGCCCGCTTTCGGCGCTGCGCAAAATTCCCCGGTTTCTGTAGTTGCGCTCAACTAGCGGTAGCTGATAGCTATCCTATCAACCCCGAAGCCTCCAACGCATGTGCTGCTGTATCGTTTCGGGCTAAGTCACTATTCTTGCGCCCGGCTATGGTGAACGCCGATTGCCGTGAATGAAACCCAGGTCACGCCTTCTTCTGTTAGCGTAACACGGGACCGAACGGCTTTGAGCCGTGGTCGGTAATACAGCTACATCAAAGGGTAACCGAGCGAAACCAAGACTCAACCAGACTAAGTCAATCTTTTGCTTAGGATACCGAAGGTTGGCTGAGCTACGCCGCCGCCATTTTTCAGGCCTGGTAAGCGTTTCTGTATCCCATTGGTATTTCATTGTAGAATCCACGGTATCGCAACTGGCTGTGCACGTTTGATTTATTTGCTTTGGGTTACGTTGTTACGTTGTTGCAGGTTACGTTGTTGCGGTGTGCTTGTGGTCGAAAGCGTTATCTGTAGAAAATGCAGCTGTTGGGCAATGTCTTCAGCCTCTGGCAGGCTCACTATGTACTTCATCATAGCAGCGGTGGTGTTGAGGATCACTTTGAACAAATCCTTAACCATGGCTACAGGGGTCGCGCTCGGAGAATACTCTGGTGTTGTTTAGATGGGTGTAGTACACTTTGACAGGTTTCCCCGAGTGTACGGGGCCTAGAAATATACCTCTAGGCACTATAGCTCTTTCACGGTCGTTAATCTCGCCGGGAAGCCATCATGTTTGGGAATTTTAGTGCTGCACATTGTGTGTGTTAATTTTAAAGTTCGGAGAACGTCATCTGTGGACACAAGAACGTAAAGACACCTTTGAGACGGCTCGTATAAGGAATGTTGTCTTCAGACACATCGAGGTGACGAAAGCACTTTCGTCCCCTGTTAGGATTTTCAACTTTAACGTATGTAATGCATTTCTTTTCCACATGAAGCTGTAGAGGCTTTTTCTTTCATGATAAAATATCATTAAAAAGCACAGCAGGTCAGCAAGCTGCGCTTTTCTTTTTGGAAAACCCACTATCGATGCAACCACGTGTGAACTGAGGACAAATGCGTATAGCGTTTCGCACAGATGAAACGAAGCTCCGTGGGTAATGTTTCATTCCGATGGAATCGAAGCAGAATGTCTAGCTTTCCGAGTGTTTCATCCACTTCGGCGTACTCACGCACCGTAGTTCAATAGTGTCTAGTGAAGTGCTGCATAAGAGTCTGGTTTATTTTGCTTGGACGGAATGCTGGACGCAGTCATAAAAATGAACAATTATTCGCGGCTTTGTTATTCGAGGCATTATTCAGGGCATTTCTTCTTCACAATTATTTTCGGAAAAGCATTCGTGGGTTTGTTCTATTTGCAGAATAGGGGTACCACATTTGGTTTGAATCTGGCTGAAGCAAGTGTAACATGACCAAATGAATGCAAGGAAATAAATGCCTTAGCATACATTTCGTGATTTTCCGATTGGTGCTCCACTAAGCCCATGATACTAACAGACCTACAGGCCAAAGCTAACGTACCAATACACCCATCGGTACCTATACACCCACAAGATTAGGCCAATGCCAATAGGTACCAATACTGCTATAGGACTTCGGCAGTAGACCAACAACTTATAGAGTCATAGAGCGATAACTGTTCTTGTCAATAACTCAAACGGCTATTGGGTTTGGATATTTGTAATTTACGCTAGAATATTTAGGGTCACAGTAGTGGCGACACCACAGACCCGGAGCCGACGTCGGTTGCACCCACCCACGCTTTAGGCTGTGCGTGGCTCAGCCATGCCTGAAAATATATGGATTGAAGGAGCACCAAAACGTTAAAAAAAGAATTTTTTGTTCCGTGTAATGTCAAAACAACGCTCGTATTGTCATTTTAAGGCCTAAATAATGATATCAGAAATGTTACATAAATAGTTTTACAAACGGTATTTCTATGACCAGAAAATATTTTTACATCTTACTAATTTTAGTGTTCCAATTTACCTGACGTTGGAGCGAAGAAGCTCATAACGTTCAAAAAACCTTTGAGAACAACGAAAAACATCACATGACATTTCGCCAAAAGTTATGTGAACGGTAAGATGGCATTTTGACGACATATAATAAAGTTGGACTTCCGTTTTCCCAATGTAGCAGAAAAACGGTAGTAGCATTTGGAGACAATTGTTAAAATAACTCTAAATATCACAGTAACGTTTCAGCAAACTATATTGAAACAGTGAGAAAACATTTCTCCAGCATATCGATAACGTTGGAGTTAAATTTCTCTAACATTGCAGAAACACGCCTGAAACGTTTTTCGGACGGTGCAAACACTTTTCACAACGCATCCGGAAATGTTACAGCCGCATATTGCCAAACGTTTTTGCTCTTGAAATGTATTTCGCAAAACAGACGTCATTGTTTTGTGGTCAGCACCATTTCAAACGTTGAGTATTGTTGTTATCCCCATATTTTTGTTACAATATAATGTACAACAATTCGTACATAACAAATATAGGTGAAAATTGAACTAAACTGTTTCCTTTTGCATGGTTACGTATATTTTTTCAGTTTGAGATGACCAACGCAGTAAACCATACAATTTCTGCACAGTAGCTGGGATCATGCGAATGGGAATTCTCTAGATGCGTAGCTTACTAGCAAGGAGCATACCTTGAACATTGCCAGCTCGGCTTATTTACAAAAAATTTGGCAATACAAAGGTAGTATCACCACTTTTACAACTTCATTAGGCAGCACAGCGTTGGTATACTGAATTGAAATAAATTTATTGCGTCCTTAAAATATACATACATGTACTAATTCAATTCTTCAAAATCATGTGCGACAGAAGCCATTGCTGCTGAGGTGTAGAAGGTATAAGTAGCAGACTTAGGAAGAGACTCCATTGAAGGGCTGACAGCTTCTGCGTGAAAACGAAAACGTTCTTTTTGGGTACACATCAACATCATCATCATCATCAGCCTGCTAAAGTCTATTGCAGGACAAAGGCGTCTCCAATTTACCTCCGACAGCTCCAGTCCTGCGCTGCCTGGGTTCAGTTTACCCCCAAGTTCCGTATTTCATCCCTCCATTGTGTTTTTAGCCTTGCCCTTCTATACCCATTTCTTGATATCCACTCTGTTACCCTAACTGTCCACCTGTTGTCCTTTCGTCTCACCACAAGGCCATCCTCAGTTCATTTCTTTTTCTTTATTTGAACTATGCTATCATCAACTCTAGTTTGCTCTCTGATTCAAGCAGCTCGTTTATTGTCCCTCAGTGTTACCGCTAACATAACTACCTGAAACGCTTGTTTAGCATGATCACATGCGGCGACACTCTCTCGATAATGCCGAAAAACTCCTCCACGTTTCCTGCGGTATCTCTGTTGATTAAATATCCCACGCCGTGCTCTATCTTGTCTTGGGGTGCACTAAAGTATACAATAATGTTATGTGGCGGCCGGACAGATGACATGAACGATGAGACAGTTGAACGATGTATTTACAGCTTACTACATGGCGGCCAAGTTGTCGCACCCCCAATACCTTCTTCGACGTCGGAGGCTGGGATGACAAAGCCACGCTGCATTGTCCTCTTCGTCGTCTTTTCGTAACAATATGCCCACTAGTGAGCTCTATGAACCTTTCCCCTGTCTTTCTAAATTCACTTACCCGTATAATATCTGACGTAATGCCCAAGAGCTCCCCGAGTACTACAGCTAAGCTTTCCTCGCTAGACAGAGTTCGTGAGTTGAACGTTGCCAGCGTCCAGTGGGATGTTGACAGTAGACTAGCTGTTATTGCTGAAAAATTTAGTTACGGCCTGAGGATCTCTATGTACTTACAGAGCACACACGCACGAAAAATAAATGGAAAGTAAATTAACAAGAAGTTGCCCCGCCACTCCAGTAATCATATGACTAAAAGAAAGCAAGTGCACAAAATCTCGTGTGACCTGATACACAACTTTAATCTTCTAAGTCTAGGGTCCATTCTCGAGAGGTTAGTGACTGGTCGTCAAAGTTGCTTGTCGCTAGAGTTATGTCTTCTTTAACCCTTTCCTGCCCAACAAAAAGATTTTAGAAACAAAGGCCACAAGTAAATAAAATTTGTGTATTTACCCCTTCCTAATCATGCTTCGACAAGTGAAAATAGAAAGCGCAGAGTATTTCACACAAAAAACAAACCCACACGTATGTGTGGGCTGGGCTTTTATACGTATGATCTGCGGGTCGTGAGAATACCTTAAAAATGGCACCATGCGCAGAAAACCTGCATATTTACGTTTTATTTACGAGTTTTACATTGTTTTCAGGAGTACTTTTACTATAAATGGGATTTTTGGAAAATTAAAAATAGTGAAGTTTTAATAATATATTAATTATTAAAATTAATATTTTTTCACAAGTCATTACGGAACTAGTTCAAGGTTAAGGCGCAAGAAAACATTACGAACGAGCCAGCACAAAACCGCTAATAAATGAGACACGAACAAAGGAAGAAAAAATTTTTATCGCTAGTTCTGCAGTGCACGAGCCCGCCACCCTGTAGTGCCCAGCAAAATTTTCTTGACGACAAAAGCCCAGCCCACACATATGTGTGGGTGCATTTTTCAAGCGTGATTACGAAACGAAGAGGAAGGGAACGGGTGTATTTTTTAGCCAATCGCGTTTTTCCAAGTCCTGCAAGTCGTGTCTTACACTTGTTATTTAGAAAATACGAGCATAGCAAGAGGAAATATCAGTTCTCATCTTGAAGGCGGCTAGCGTGATCGCGCTGGCTTGAGCACCGTTTTTAATGTGCGATTTCTCTTCCCCTGGTGGCGAAATGAGTGAACTAACCAAACCAATAAAGTCTCGGAAGCGTTTGCAGCGACTACCAAGGGCTGTGAAACTGAAACCAACACAGGTGCTCTTAGTGAACGATTTTTTGACCCACACGTTTGTGTGGGCTGGGCCATAAAGGAGTATGCCTCTTAAAAAATATTTAGGCCGCGATTAGGGTAAACACCAGTTAAAAATCAAGGCACTATTAAACGTAGGACTGTCAGTTTGTTGCTTACTTTGCGGGTTGCTTCAAGCCGAACGTCGGCAAAGCGGAGCCAGTCACCAAACGTGTTGGCCCACTACCGACTGTGGCCAGAGTCACACCCACAGCACCCTGAGGCATAGGTCCAATAAGTAATCGGTGCATAGCAACTTATAGGTTGATCTACCTAATACAATCCAATCAAAGTAAGTGGTAGCATAAATCTTCGAAACTCACCAAATACCATAGAACTGATTCCAAGCTTTTTGGACCTTTCTTTTTTTCTGTCGTACTTTAAATAGAAAACTGCTACCTCAATCAAAACATCATTATCATTATCATCAGCTTACTCAGGTCCACTGCAGGACTAAATCCTTTCCCATTGACCGCTAACCACTCCTGTCCTGCGCTGCTCGAGTCCACCATTTACCCCTGAATTCATCTCACCCCTCCATCAGATTAAAGGTATGCCCTTTGTCTACACCCTTCCCTTGGTATCCACTCTGTAACCCTAATTGTCTACCGGTGGTCGGTTCGTCTCACCACATGTCCAGCCCAATTTTATTTTTTTATCTTAATTTGAACTATGATATCGTGAACTATAGTTTGTTCTCTGATCAAGGTAGCTCGCTTCCTATCCCTGGGTGTTCCTGCTAACATTATTCGTTCCATGGCCCATTGTGCCGACTTAAGTTTGCTTGCTAGTTGTTTTGTAAGGCTCCAAGTTTCAGCTGCGTATGTCTGAACCGGCCGTATGCACTTATTGTATGTTTTAGAGGCGAAGCCTGCTAGGGGCTCGCACTGTGGGCGTCTCCTATCGAGGTTTTTTCATCTAGTCACGGTAGTAACACACTGGGACACTCGTTTTTCAATGGCTTGCGCTAGAACGTAACGCATACTAAAGGGTACAATGCACAAAACCGGTTCAAAACAAACTAACCTGATCTAAATATTTGTGGAGTGTTCTCTGTCCGCTTCAGCAATCGTCAAGCGCAAGGAGAAGATGACAAACGGGTAATAATTTGTGTTACACTCGAGTAACCGCCGGCTCTCGACGCTAGGACTGATCGGGTCAAGTTATCGGTTGAATCAAAAAAAGGCATACTTACCTTGTGCAGGGGCCTTGTTAATCATCGAGGATGAGCCCCAGGGCGATCCGTGGGATTTGCACTGCACTCGCCTTGACCCCTGCGACTACCCCAAATTGGGGAAGATAGGGCATGCAAACTGCTTAAATACGGTTCATCTGAAGACAGCGCCACCCCCTCAGCAAGCCCAGGATTTCTCTTTCCACCAAGGCTTCTCCGGTGCCCAATCTGTGCGCAAGGTGCGCTGATTGAGAGACAAAACAGATAAAAAGATACAAGTGAGAGGGAAGAGAGGCAAAATCTGTGAGTACACTTGCACACTGCATGCTTGGCCCTTCCTAGGTTTCACGTTAGCGGAGATTGCTGCAGTTTGTACCGGGTAAAAGCACGCTGCTTGTTCTAGATGATATTGCATTCGGTTGTTGATTGAGCGCTCTATGAGTTTACATATCCTGGGTGTTAGTGCGATTGGTCGCAAATTTTTCGTTTGGCGGGAGTCTTTACCTGGTTTGGGAATGGGGTAAATCATCGTAAGCTACAGATGATCGTCTACTTGGCCTTGCTCCCAGGAGGAGTTGGTCAGTTTGTGAAGCACCTCATTTCCCGAAGCAGGAAGATTACGGAGGTCCTGCCCCGTAACCCCGTCCCAGCCAGGGGCCGAGGGAGGTTAGCCTTGTCCTAGAGCCACCTGGGGCTCGCCCATGGTGAAGGGTTTGTCAAGCGACTCCTGTAGGTTGGGGACTGAGAGGCAGGGTACACGGGACAGTTGTGCCTTATCGCACATGGCGTGGGGGAAGAAGGTGTGTATAATCTTGTCCTCAACATCGTAGCGACATGTCTGTAACATCAACTCGTCAACAATGTGAACTGTTGAATTTGTCTTGCCCGCCAAGCTTCGAAAAATGCCCCACAGATGGGCGAGACCATTCTCTTGACCCAAGCACTGAGAGCTATTGTGCCATTTCTCTAACTGAAGCTTTCTTCGCCACGCAATTACAGCTTTATAATGTTTCTTCAGACGTATCAGATCCCGGTGCCGTTTTCCGCCTTTGCGGTACCGCTCAGTAAGGCGCTCGGCTGTCTGAAGGAGGCGGGTCACGTGAGCGTCAGGTACCTCAACATCGACTTCGCTTGTAACAGTTTCAAAAGCCGTAGTCTTTGCATCCGTGACACTGTGTACAAAGTCGAGTAGAGCGGGGTCCTCTTCCACGCGAAAGTTATCTCGGAAAGTGTTCCAGTTGACGCAAAAACCAAAGCATGCTTTTTATTAAAAAATTTCACTTCAAGCCACATGATAACTGCAACGTTAGCTCGCAAAGGAAAATAACGAGTCACCGTGAACACAAATTATTTTTAACGTAACGTTGTGCAGCTGCCTTTCACGCTGCCTGCAAATGAGGTAGCAAGCAAAAAAAATAAAACCTTGCGTTTTGATCTAGGCGCAGATTATGATTTCCGGAATTTCGAATTCACGTGCACTGCTTTTATGATCAGTAAAAAATAGTGTGGATGCGAGCGGGTATGTACATGAGCACGTTTGAACTGTTTTTTTTCTGATCATATTATGTGCCTAAAAACAGCATGGTTTCATATAGTGACTGCAGAAAAAAATATCAAGTTTGTGGGTTTAACGCACTAAAGCTACACCTATACACGTGTACTTCCTGGAGAAAAGAGCTATAAATTGATAGCATGATGAAATCTTGAATATCAATCGGAATCTGGACCCTTGCGAAATATGTTTTTCGCTCTTATTTCCAAAACTGTTGCCGCTGTCAGGATCAAACCGGATCATCCGGTTCAACGCCGCGACACCTTAGCCACTAAGCTGCCATGGCATGTTAAAATTTAAGGCACGTTGAAAATAACCAGCCAATAAAGACCAAATGCTGGGGCCCACTACATGAACACACAGCCGCAAATTAAAAAGAGGTAGACCTGCACAAAAACTGAGGTTGGTACCCACAATTGCTGCTGCATTACAAACGCGCGACGCCACCTTTCCAGGACAGCCCACCCGTATTAGTAACTCCCATGCTATAAACCCTAAACAATAGAGCGTCGCATCGGCTTGACCGCAGCTATTTTCCGCCCACAGTAACCTCATTCAGTAGGAGCGCGAAAGGGTATAGGGCAGGCCAATGCAACACCCCCTCTTGGCCAGGTTATCATCACTAAATGCGGGGAAGCGTGAAGGATGTTTAGCGTCACTCTCCTTTATCCCAGCAACTGGTCAGCGTCTCTTGGCACTTTTCATGACACCGGGCCGATGCTGAGTGCTGCTGCTCTTGGTATAGTCACTACGGCCTGAGAGCTTTTGACCCAAAACAATACTTGTTATTTTTTCATACGTTCAAAATAGCAATTCATAGCACCTGTGCAGCTGAAATGTTTTTAAGTAGAACACAATAGTCAAAATGTCTAAGAAGGGATTCGATCATCAACAATTACCTATCGCTAAGTTATCGTGCCTCATTTTCTATGCCTGTACCTTCCTTTCAGCTAAAAATGTTGGCTTTGCAGCAAAACATATTTATTGGTTCTACTCTGCACAGCATAGTCCTTTGGTAACTTCCACTAGAAATCTGTCTCCCTTTCCACTTACTCTATGAACTGTATAAGTATTTCTCTTTTCTGTTAGGTTTTACTTGACTCGGAGATTACAGATAATCTTTGAGATTACGGAAAACTTCCTACTGATACTGAGCAGTTTTGTTTTCGTTTTCTGCACTCTGCTCACAAAAACGCGTAAGTAAAACACTGCTCTCACATTAAGTGTTTGCGATTAAGGCTAAGCTTTTCTTTATTTTAGTATCACTTTTCTTTGAAAAAGCTGCCTTCTGATCAAAACTGATGGATAAATGAAATCCTCTGTAGTGTTTTCAAAGTGGTTCAACCAAAGTTTTTATGTATCGGAAAAATAGTTGGAAGTCCTTCCCCTGCACTAAGTATCGTGTCACATAAAAAACGTGGCAGTATTTGCTATGGTGTTTCAACTGGGGTGCTAGCCTTTCTCAATTAGTCTCTTAGCTTCCGTGGGAGCAAGTCATGTCAAGCGACAGCTTCCCACAAGCATGCAGTGCGGCCTTAACATAAATACTGCACAACGAGGTGTGCGCCCGGTGGCAGCACAGAGTGCGGTATTGAAGTTGTTAGCTTCATTTCGGTAATGTAGATTCCGTTTTCCTTCTATACTCGGTTACAACTGAAGAACGACCGCACCTCATGTAGTGTATCACTCTGCGAAAGCGCGGATCCCGTGACGTCAGTGCGCGCATGTTTTGAAAGGGGTTTGCCATGAATGCGTGATATCGTCTGCCTTGTCTCACACAGTTTGTCGTCACTGGAGTAGTTTATAAGCATATGAAGTCCCAAAAAATTCCCCCCCACCTGCCCGAGGGGGATTGGAAGGATGCAGAAATGCATTGCTTTGTTATAGAGAAGCGTCTTCGAGACCGCGTTGAGCGCAACCGCCAACTGCAGAGGAGCGTTCACGTCAAAGTCGTCGGGAATCGTTTCGAACTCACCGTCAGCATCATCAACGTCGTCCTCCTGCGGTTCCTCTCGTTCGCCGCCGTCATCGAAGTGATAGAGCCGACTCCAATCGACCCGAACGTTGATGGCGCGATACAGCGGGGTGTGTTCCAGGTGCTTGAGCCAAGCCAGTATGTTGCCGCGCTTCACCAACCCGCGCTTGTACGTTGCCGGACTCATCAGCCTCCGCTTGATGTGAACGTTGAACGCAACGTCCTCGGGTACCATGCGAGGAAGGCACCGCACAACCTTCGATACGCCGATGGGAACGTTCTCCGCCTGTCCCTTGATTCCAAAGTGCCCGTTGCCTCGAGTCAGCCGCCTGATGCTCATGAAGGGGTGTCTGGCGCGATGAGCCGCTCTTCGACCGGGTTCAGATCGGGAAGACGCGCCGGCCGAGGAGGATAATGGTAGCCAAAACTCACGCAGCCCTCCTCTTCGCAGCTTTGTCTTCTCGTTCTTCTTCTTCAGCGGTTCCCCTACGGCAAGATGACGATGGTGGTTGAACGCGAAGCTACCTCGTGATGGATTGTTTGGTTGGCCAATTCCTAGGGTCATCATGCCACAATCATCATCAGACGCTCTGCGGACGCCGGCCAACGGACGCAAGACAACCCCCGGCTCTAATGCATTTCTGCATAAAAATCACGGGAACGGCTCACGCCAAGTTGAAAATATTCCCAGTAACACCCTACTTGCGCCGCTCGTAGAAACATCCGGCTACGGTGATAAGGCAAAGCGGCAACTTCCGGTAAACCAGAGAACGGTACGACGTTTGGCCTTAGGCGCGCATGGAAAAACAACTCAAGAAGCAGTTCAGGGAGATATGGGCTGGCCGTCGTTTGAAGTTAGAGAAGCTCCGAGTAAAACATGCTTTGAAATGAGGTTGAGGGCAATGAATCAACGAATTTGGGCAGCTAAGGTTTATAGGTACTTATAGTTGAAAAGCGTGGACACGCAGTGGTTAAGAAAGACCAGAAGGCTAACGATGCAATACGGAAAGAACAGTGGAGAATCCAAAACAGCCAAGGTAACCAAAAAAGAGGAAAGGCAGATCGAAACGAATAAATGGAGGGAAAAATGGAAGCTAAAACGTCGTTAGAGATGTACAGGGCTGAGAAATTGAAGATCAGAAAGGAAAATTTCTACAATAATTTCCAGGGCAGTGCATTGCTTTTTGAGGCTAGAGCAGGTTGCCTGCGAAATAAGAGTTTTGTGGGGAAGTGGGGAAGAGAGGAAGTTAACTTCAAGGCTGTCGAGGGGATGAACAGAAGATTAGAATGCTGGTGGACGAAAAGCAGAGAGGAGAATATTGCCTAGGACAGTTACCACCTGTAACAGGGAAAAAAAGTATTTCGGGCATAATAAGCTTTAGTGCCTGCCCTAAGCAGCGCTAGTATTAAAACAAGAGTGTAAAACATGGTTATAGTAGTTCTTTTTGGTAAGATGACATGTCATCGCCCCGCTTCAAAGGGGAAACCAATAGCAATCATCATCATCACCATCATTGGTGCCGTTCTCAAGTTGTCACCGTGTATATCTCCACCACATTTTCACTAGCTGCATAGGCTATTTATTACTTTAACGAGCGTTGCCCACTAGCTACCAGAAGTGTCTGCTTGTTGAGCATGAACGAAGCCTTCTCCGATACCTTCTTAGCCCAAAAAACGTTGATATTTTTTTCTGCCGCGGTCACTCGGCGCAGTCCTGTTTGATCAATCGGGAAAGTATTGCTTTATCATAAAATGAATGCGGTTGCCTCAAATTTTCTTCTGATCAAGTTTCAGAAACACATCTTCATATTTGTGGCATGGGGATATGGAGAAGGACATAATGTACTCTGGCAACGATTTGTAGCATTGCCGCTAGACATTTACCAAATATTTGCCATTTGTGGATGCGAAGTTGTTGCAGTTTTTGTTACTGTAAAGCTAGCTCTTATGCGTAGTATGCAGAGTGTCGGTCATTTAGTAACCTGAAAGAGAAGCCTGTGGGGCAAATAAAAGGTGGTAGCTAAAATCCAGGATCGAATGCATGGAGCTCATTGAAGATTATATTGATGGAAGTAGTGCTTCCCCCCCCCCCTGATTTCTATACTAGCTATCCATGCCTCCCGTGAAAGAAATGACCAGCAGGTATTGTTCTCAACACTTTGTTTTGAATCAAATCCGCAGCTTTGCTCTGATAAACGAAATATTTCTTGCTGGTTTGACAAAGATTCGACCGAGCGAATAAGCTAACGAAATGTGGTTGCACACATGCCAGTCTTCTTTTCTGCCAACGGGCAGTTTAGGCACCAAAGAAATCACGTTATATCAATACGGAGAATGGTCGACTTTAAATAAATTTTCTTGTTTACGGCGGTTTCCGATATTGTTTGTGAGCAAAGTTCCATCCTAATGACCGAAAAGCAGGAGAACACAACGTACGCAAGCTGCTCGCGCTTTGGTGTACCATATTACAGTAACAAACTCGCAAGTTTGCTTCTAAAAATTCGCATGAAACAGGTAAATCTTACGAGAGTCATTTAGGTAGGTGTTTTGTGACGTTAAGAGGAACTTGTGTCTTCTGTCGCTTCTACTGAAGCCTCGTTTTGGCGCGGCAGTGCCACAGACCTGAGATTTTTTAAGTTTTCAGCCGAAATAAAAAAAAAAAGACAAAGAAGCTCAAAGGTTATTTTTGAATAGTGCAGCTTGATTGTAGAAACGACGTTTTCGATGGGGTATACCACGTTTTTGAAGCAGACATATATGCAAAACTCTATGCGTGTACCGCACACAGCCGTGTATGTGCACTTTGTGTAGGTACTTTGTGTATGTACTTGTGTATAGAGTGCAAAATGTTTATAATAATATTGTATTTATGGTTTTAAATTAAAGTGTACTTGTACCAGGTGCACGTCTGAGTCTAAATTTGATTTGTTTAATTTGCAGGTTGCTGCCATTCTTTTTTTCTTGATTTCTTGGTGTTGATGTCATGACCGTTCCTTTACCTGTATATTGTGTCCACCTGCCATGGTCTGACTAGAAACAGCCGTATTGTAAATAAAAAAAATTTGCTATATTTGCGCAAACTTTTTAACACTACATCATTCCATCGAAATATTTTACCGCATCTCCATTTGTATTCGCAATTTGCAGGGCAGTCGTGATAAACAACGCTCACCCGGCATTCATATGTTCTCTTTATTATGAAGAATTTTCTGATGAATGTGCCTTTTATCGCTCAGGGTAACAATGGTTGATTTAAAAACAAAAAGTATTTCACAGGTTCCTAATACACATCCTTCATGTCTAACATCATGAAAAGCCTAGCTGAGACAAAACATTCCTCGTACAATTTATTAGCTTTTGCGCCACAGTTCTCTACCGCAGTCGTATGTAACTTGAAGTGTCTTATACTCGCCGAACAAAGTAATCAAAATGCTAATGCAATCGTGAGTAAATTACTGGGAAAGTGCGCTTCTTTTGTAGTTCTGATTGGCTGGGAAAAATTGGGTTGTGTACTTGAAGAATACCTGATGAGAATTTGCTCCGGTGATTAGCTCTGCCTGCTTTATAAATTGGTGTCTAGGAAGTCCCACAGCAGAACCCGTGGAGTCTGAGGTATTCCCCATACAAAACTCGTGCGAAGAAGAAGGTACTGCGGTAAGAGCAGGATGGCGAATCGTTTAGGCTTTTGCCAATTCTTTGTTAGCGCCAACTTCGTGTTAAAATCTGAACAACTTTTCAAATTATTCATTTTGTGGGTTCTCAGCTGACCAAAATGGGGAACAATCTGATTTTCTGAACAAGCATTCATGGTGCAACGTATTACCTCCAATATTATGAACGACAAGTGTAACATACTTTTTAGTCCAGTATAAATATATTTATCACTGCAGTAGTTGTTTATAAAATACGAAATAGCAGCTGCCCCAACTACCCGGTTTTTACCATCACGGAAGCTTTAAGGTAGTTAAAAAGAGTATTCACTGCTTCTTTATGAAGGTGAAAATATTAATTTATGGAAAGGTTTGTATCTTTGTACCAATTTTGTTTATTCAGGTAAACTCCACAGGTAAATTTTAATAAAACACTGTTCCAGCTTTCAGATTCGAGAAATCGTCATGGGTGTTCTGTTCCAGGTAATGTACTGTTTGATATCCTGTGTTTTTTATTCATATTGTGGAATTACGTTCAGCTGCGAATTATCATGGCTGACCTTCGGTTACAAACGAAGGTGAATGCGTACGTTGATTTTTGTCTGCTTCAGAAGAAAGCTCCGGTTAGTCATTTAGTCAGAGATTTCTGAGGAGCTACTATTGCGTTTTCCTATAAAATAACACAAAACCATTTTAAAAGCACGGCAACGCGTTCAGTTGTATTGTATTACGAATGTAACTTTAGCGGTGAACCACGCTCGCGAATTTGGCCGGCGAAAGCAGCGCCACTTGATGTGGGCTTAGTGCACAGCCTTCACGTAAATATCCAGCCTTTTTATCGGTTGCAGATGTGCATAAGAATAGTCCTATAAATTTGCATTCCTCCGCCTTTTTTGGGCACTCGTGAATATCAAGGGTGCCGAGACCTTTAGAATGAGAAGTTCCTACGCTGTTCAGAACAAATGTCTGAGCTACTTACAGATAAAGTAAATTTGTGTATTTTAAAGGCTTACTGCATTTCTGAGTGGAGATTTCAGCGTGAAAACAGCCTCAAAAAGAGTGCTATTGGATGCAATGCAAAATACGAATCGAATATCAGAGACAGAACTGAACCTTGTTTCAGAAAAGCGTTAACCTTCATCGCAGCGTAGCCTGCTGCAATATATTTTGGTAGCAGAGCCGGAACCCTGCCCTTGTACCACTACAAATACATGGTTGGGGGGCACCCGCATTCCCACATCCGGTGTTTGCCGTTGTGTGGAAGTGCAGTGCCACCGGCAAGCCACTGGGCCGCCTAAATAAAGTTGTTCTCCACTCTGGAAAACAATGCAAACTTTCACCAATACTATTTTTAATGTATATTATTTGCTATAGCACGTACAGTAGAATCTCAGTAAACGGAACTCGCTTAAACGGAATTGCCGCTTAAACAAAACAGTTGCCTGGAATTTAATTGGTTTTGTATTCAGATAAGGTAAAAAAAACTCTCGGTAATCGGAAATAAAATTTCCGCATCACCGTGTTAACAGAACCAGAAATGGAACTTTTTGTGAAATCCACTTGCATGAGAATCAGCTTTTTGCGGTTCCGGCTGTTTCGGTCTTGTGTTTTCTTTCTTCCTCCGTGCTTTTTAGCCATGTTGGCCTCATAAGCCTCGTCTCGTAAGTGGTTAGCGGTGTTAGCGCAACGAGTGCAACATCGCAGTTCTTGTTCGAGTCGTTCGGTCTCGATTCTAGACGCTGAGGATACAGGGCTCACCTCCTGTCGTCTCGTTCGTGCCATCGTTGTGCTATTCGTCCTTCATGGCCACGTTGCCGTCTACTAAATTCCGTGGCTCATAAGCACTCGCGAAGTTGAGGCCTCTAGCCTCCGTGAAGATGCAGTTGCACGGACTCAAACAAAAATATTTGACGCACTTTGTAGTGCACAGCGTCTCATTGTTGCCAACTCAACTTTCTGAATGCTCTGCCTACGCTTCTTGTAGACTTCTTGCTTTCTGAAAACTATCAGCTACAGTCACTTTCTAGTGAGTAGAGTTCCATGAAATGCCCTTACAAGTGTGTACGCACATAAATTTGCCCCTTACAACATCATTGAGTAAATGGAACTCCTGTTAAACGGAACTATTTTTTCCGGTCTCTAAAAGTTTCGTTTATCGAGAGTATACTGTGTTTCTGAAATCTGAAATAATAAGTTAGAGAACAAGAAAAATCATGACATAATGACAACGCAGGCCTTTTGAAGTCTTTTTTGAAGCGTGATAAAGCTATTATTTTTAGATGTATAGGTATTTTGATGGTGTACACATTGACACACGAACATGGTGCTTAGTTGTAAAATTTAACTTCTTTGACAAATTGACGAATTTTTGCACTGACGTACAAAAATTATCCTGTCTTGTTCTCTGGAAAAAGTGAAGAGGCGTGGACTATTTTTAAGCTTATCTTTGACGTAAGCGTTACAGTTACAAAAAATTTGATAAAGTAAACCCCAAGCACTTCACCTCCGTTTTTATTGATTTAAATTGTTTCCAGTGCTTTGAAAAAGCCAGAAAAACTAAAACTTTTGTACGCAGTAAGTATTTTGAATAGCAGTTTTCAAGATAGAGAAATATACAAGAAGCGCCTCGTGGAATGTTTTTGAAATTGTTCTCCGCCAACGTAAAACCCACGATACCCGCAATTGCAATTGCTCTCAAGGTTTACAATAAAACAGTACAAACATTCTGTCTTGCGTGGTGTACGCATTAGCTGCCACTTACCCCCAAGCTACGAAACAATGCCCATCATTAAATCATGCAGTTTCTAATAAAAGTGTAAAAAAGGCTATTGTTGGTTCCGAAAAACAAAACGCGCAAAGGATTGCACTGGAAGAACTGCGTTTGTAACAACAAATTTTAATACAGATTTTCAGGTTGGAGATTGCAGTGATGGTCATTCTTACCTTCGCACAACTGGCTCCACCAATGATGGCATGTTCAAAATATCTAGATGACGTGAGAATATAAAACACCTTTTTTTCTGGTGTGACTGTATTCCTTGTAGATCCTATGTTTGTGACATTATCGGAAACTAAGATAATTATGAATTTGGTCGGGTGAAATAAATGCAACTTTTGTATTGTACACGTATATACAGACCTGAAACTTGGCAGAAAGATGAATCACTATAGTTACAAGGCAAAAAAGGCCCTTGACGGTCTCGTGTTACGTGTAAAAGGAAAGATTTGGAAGGGGCATTCGTCTTGTAAAAGACACGTGAAGGCTCCTAATTGTTGTATTTACATATACATTTACGTCTTGCTATTCTTACATAATAACGTAGAGATCGGTGTTGATAAAAATGGCGGGGTATATATTAAAACAATAGCTGCAACTCTTGCTGTGAGCTGTGAATTGTGCCATCAGACAAATGATAAAGTGAGTACTGTGTCTTTATAAAATTCCTTATGTTTCCAAAATCTGTGTAAACGGCAACTATATTCCGCAGCTTGGGTTACTCCCGAAAAGGTATGGTAACAATTTCGTTGTCGCTAGCTTATCAATTCGGAACATAGCATTGTAGTGTACAATTATCTTTGTGTACTCTTGTCTAGCATCATTACGGTCAGCGATCAATGAAAGGAGGTCCAATATCGTTTCCCAGAATGCGACATCACTGCAACTTTGCTTAAGTTTTTTTGACGTGCACCAGACAAGCAGCAAAAAAATAACGCAAGCGAGTTGTAGACGATGCCTGTTATGAAATTCCACAGTTACCCCCTAAATGCCCGTGATGTACAAAACTAACGAATGAGAATCTACCTTAGTATTGTCGTTGCTATCACGATAACTATGCCAAATATGTATCTTGTGAGAAACTGCTTGAACACATAAATTCAAACACTGTGGTGTGGGTGGCGAAACCAACAAAAAAAATTTACTTGAACTGAAGAAGTCTCACCACACCAGTGGGCATTTATTTTTCCTTCGATGCTGTTTCAAACTGTGTAATGACCTGCGTACTCTGGCGTCGGTACCAATAAAAAACTATTTTATTCTGTGCGGTCTGTACAAAAGAATCTCGAATCAAATTTTCAATAAAGTGTCTCTTCAAGTGTTAATATTTACCGGCCGCGGTCGTATAATGTGAAGAGGGGCGCAATTATATTTGGCAATATTTATTCCACTACAGGCCCGGTACAGGCCAATGCTAAGGAATTGCCCTTCTACTGAGGAGTAGGCTGCTTGGAATCCCGACTTGCGAAAAAGCACATTTATTTTTTAACCTCTACCGACTATCCTTACCTTTCCTTGCACCTCTTGTGGTTGACTAAATAGTTTTTCGATAGTCTGTAGGGTGTTAGAGAAAGAGAATATCGAAGGCTAAAACCACACTGGAAACGTTCAGATTGCCAGTGTTTGTTGGCGCCAATGAAGAGAATTCTAAGACTGTGCTGTATTGCGTTAGGTACATTTGTTTTTATACCGTGATTTTTCAGTAATTTGCAAGTCTGCTATATTTAAAGTTACTTGATTTCACTTTTTCAGTGCTCTCCTTGGGAAGGCCAGCGCTGCTGTGAAGGCTTACAGTGCATCAAAGTCGGAGAGATGGGCGACGAGTTCTGGACCTGCGTTCATTATCGCTAGCGAAAAAGTCATAAACAGCCAGAAACGACTCAGCTATGGAAGATGGACTCTGGGATGAACTAAAGCTTCGAGAGGCAGGGAAGCAATAAATAAATATATATATATTCCAAAACTGGGCGCCTGATAAAAAAAATGTCGAATATCCTTGTATCACAGTAAAATTGGTTTTTCCTGAAATAAACCTTGCAGGTTAACAAGGACAATGAGTCAGGAACATTTAAAAGCAAAGCAGATGTCAACACTCCTGTTTTCATTTAAAAGAAGTGAATCCGATCTACTCGTAGTGTTGTATCCAAATATTTCTAAGAAAAACTTGAGGAAAGGACACACTGTTTTTGCATTCTTCAAAAGGGTTTACGTATGCGCACTTTTTCAAAGCCATCTCTTCTTCATATCCACCCTCCTACAAGGCATTGTACTATAGGACTTTACTGAGAGCAATTATTTTGTACGTCAGGCACAATGATTTGTCGTCAAAGTTCCTGCTCTTGTGTGGTTTTTATAGAACGATCAGAAGATATGCTCTTAACGCCTCTACCTTCATACCTTCATTTTTGAAAGAAATGTAGAGCAGGACTACCCCTAGAGCTGTACGCCATTTTCGGGGTTTGCAGCTATCCCGTTGATATTAAAAGCATACATACTGTCAGTACAAAATAAAGGTCAATTCTCGTCTTTTTTTGAGTATTCAAAAGGTAATGACCATAAAAAGCACTGAAGGTTGCGCTAAAACTTTTCCGGTCGAGCTTTATTTTCGTATAAACAAATTTGACACCGCTGACGTCTTCGCCACACCACTCAAGAATCTTGCGTTTCAGATGAATACCAATGAATGAATAACAATGAATGAATACCTATGTGCTGATGATGAAAAATTGAATTTAAATTGTCTTGTTCAGAAAATGAACATACATTGCGCTGCTAGCGTCCAACTCACTTGAATTCGCTTCGTAGGCCTCTCCGAATCTCTGGCTCTCTTTGTACAGGAAGAGGCACAACAAAATAAGGTTGTACCCTTGGTAAAACTGAAACTCTTTATGGATTGCTGTCCACGCCTACACTACTGCATATACCACTTTACGTTTTTAGAGGTATTCCCCCCAATGCAAAATGCACGTGGTACTAATCTTACCCTAATTTTTTATCTAACTGTGAATATAGGTTTCTGTATGAATATGCCGGTTGATTTTTTTAGAGCTGTAAAGAAAGACGATAAAGTTATGGGACATTTTGGACACGCTGTTTGTCGATTGACCAGGGTAAACACGAACATGGGGACGGAAAGGTAATGTTTTCGAAAAATGCTCTTGCGGCTATGTTGATTAACCATGCTGGTGATTAACCATGCTAAAACCATGCTGGTGAGATAACCAATTTAGCGTTCACTCAGAAGTGTTGCTTTAGCCGTGATATTTACAAATTGCAGCATTTCACAACATGAGAAGGTCGCACCGGTGTTTGATAATTTGACAAGCACTGGTGGTGTCGATTTTTATAACTTCCAGGACAGCTGCCAAATGTATTGATAAGGTTGTTTAGACTTGTTTTCAATTCTGGAAAATGAAACTAGGCGCTTTATATATTTTATTGACCAACCCCCTCGTAGATACATTACAAATGTAGTGACTTGATAAAAGGAGCAAGTTTCAGTTTCTCTTTGGGAACACTTTTTTGAGCACAAATAAAGCGAATAATGCACGGGGAAGATTACAGAACAAAGGGCAATCAAAATGGGTCATAAGGAAGACGTAGAACAGTTAAAATTGCATTCAATGCACGTCATATAGGGCAGTTTTGTGAATAAACTATTTTTTACTTAGTAAATATAAACCTATATAGTTTTCTTAAGTTTGGCGACATCCTGTGAAATAAATCTTCGCACATGCACCAGCTTCACGGAAGTGTTTGTGATGTGGCTTTAAAGTAATTTGCAGAAACGCGTTTTCTTCATGCTGTTCGATTTTCTTTCCATTGTAATATTACCATTTTTTGCAAATTTGTCCTGTGGTTTACTTGTGCACAGCTACGTCGGTTGAGATAGATTGTCGAGGACGGCTTTTTGAGATTCGGTCCGTGCCGTCGCACAGTTGCGGACTTGCAAATAGCCCTGACAAAAAATTACAATGCTTAAAAATAAACAAAGGGAGCTTTTTATGCCTTATACATAGGCGCGCTGCTGACATAAGCGTCGCATTACACAACTTCCCGCTTGACTGTTTATTAACTACCCCCGCCGTTTTTTTTCGATGACCATGGACCTCAATTTCAGAGCACATATTTATGCGCTCCACGTGTTCATGCAGCAAAATAAAGGGTTTATTCTTATAACCTGTTTCCTGCTGAATCCGCCAAAGTTTTGTCATCCGCCAAAGTTTTGTGGAATAATATTCTGCGAGAATAACAAAACCCACCGCCAACCCCCAACAAACTGGACCTGTTTCACTTACCTGTAGATTAGGCAGACTCTTTCTCTCTGTTCAAAATGGGTAAATCAATGTCTACGCGAATCTTCCGGCATACACGTATTTCTATTCGGAGGAAACAGTGCGTTGGTACTACAGGTTGTAGAAACTCAGAAATACTGCGTTACTAACTTAGATAAATGCGGAACTGTAATTTTTAAGAATTCCAGCTTGCGAGCAGACAGCAACAAGACGGACTAATGCCTATGCGTGGAAACAAGTACATGAAATATTGTTTGCCGTTTTTTACCATTGTCGGTTTATTGTGCGTGACATGGTGTAATATATCTTGGGACATATTGCTCAGGTGTTTCGGCGATGACAAAATTTAGGAGTACATAGCTTCACCAAAGAAGTACAACGGAATCATATTGCTTAGATGCAAGCCAAACAGATTTAGTGAGGATGCACTCGACCGGAATAAAACGAGACTTCTATCCACTTCTTTTAAGGCCTAGCAGCGTCATTTTATTTCCCCAAACTGTATGTACCAGCAGATGTATGGTAACTCACCCATTTATAAAACACGTACACAAACTGAATCGTTTAAGCCACAAAATAAATTAATCAATCATCAATACGATTGTGTGCACCCACCATGAGAAAAAAAGAAAGCTTTCAAACACTGCAATCTGCCTCGGGCTACTCCAATGCCAAATTTTTTTCTATTTGTCCCTGCCTGTTCGTGTGTCCCTGGATATCAACACTCGACAAAAATTTCAAACAATTTCAGGCAGCAGACATGTGCCGGGACGATCGTTCTATATTACGAAGCCCACAAGCATTGGTCACAGTTATCTACTTTATTTATTTATTTAAATATTTTATTTGTTTGTTTTCTTGCTTTTCTGTTCGGTGTTTCATTTCTTTATTTATTTAATATTTTATTTATGTATTCAAAGATACCCCTAAACGCCCTCACTAGTGGTGTATTGCATAACGGCAGAGTAAAATGCAAATAAACAGTAGAAACGAGGCTAAAAGCATGTTAACAGTCAAAAGAAGTAAAAAAAGTGAGTGTGATGTAAAAAAAACTCCTATACAAGCATACGAAATTATTTTTAGAAAAAGTTATCATGCAGTGTAAGTGCGTAAAAGTTTTTTCGAATTTTGTAGGATCGGTTACAGTTGCAATGTGATATCGTGGGACATTCTAATGAACAAGTATGCTAAGGTCTGAACTACTGTAAATACCTGCAACTGGGACATTTTACATGTGTTATCTTTAGGCCATGGTCACGCGGGGGTAACATGGTTGGTGGCGAAGAAAAGAAATCAGCATGAAGTGACCAGTGATGGTACAGATTATGAAAAAATGGTAAATCTGATAGTTTATGCCGATGTGATAGGATTAGTAAGGATGCGCGACGTTTGAGAGCCGTGACACTTGGATGACGTGAATAATCCAAAATTCCCAAGTAGCGGCACGATTTTGAAGAGATTTATTTCGGACAAGTAAGTTTGCTTTGTCAGGGCCCAAAATGGTAAATACTTATTCAATTTTATGTCTGATGACAGCGAAGAGTTTCTTTTTTTCGCTTTATTTATTCAATTATTTATTCAATTATCCTGAAATCCCGAGGGCATTACAGAAGGGAGTGGGTACATAGATACATGCCTACCATACACATCAAAAAACATAATGGAAAAATTGCAATCTAGTAACATCGCTTGCTACAGGTTTGAGCTAAAGGCTACGTAGAAACAAAATTAGTGACAGCAACTTTAAATAAAGCAGCATCTTTGATACCAACAATGTCGTGAGGAAAGCGATTCCAACATACAGAAGTATTTGGCACAAATTAGTCCTTAAAACACTTGGTGTGCGCTGATGGAATACCTACTTTATGACGATGATCAGTGCGAGTGGAAACTTAGGTTGGGTAGGACAATAATCTATTTCTGAGTAACGGATTGGTGAAATAAAGTTTATGAAATTGACACAGCCGAAACACTTCCCTGTGAAGAGACAGTAGGGGTAATGCTAGTGTGTGTTTTATTGATGTGACGCTCGAGGTGCGATGGTAATTACAAAGGATGAAGCGCGCTGCCCGATTTTGCATTCGGTTTAATTCGTAGATAAGCGAGTCATGACCACGGTCCCACAAATAAGCTGCATATTCTAATTTCCTACGTACCAATGCTTTGTAATGTAAGAGTTTCAAGGAAACAGGTGCCTGAATAAAATTTCTTCGAAGGTAGCCCAATACAATATTAGCTTAAGCTGTAATATATTCAATGTGTGTTTTCTACAGATAATGTAGTTGCTATCTGTATGCCCACATAGCTATACGAATTTACTAGAAAACCGTGAAGAGAGCTATGTATTGTTCTCTATCCATGAGGCTTGAGAGGGTGATGTTGGCTGTGTGGTGCTCCGGAGAAGCGAACAAAGAGACAAAAAAATAGAATGACATGGTGTTCCTGATACACACCCATGGTATATTTTCATTGTCGTAATCGAAGTCATGAATTCAAAATCAGCATTGAACATCCCCTCTGGAGACGTGGTATTCGAGGGTGCTTTCCATTCATTTACGCCGCTGCTTTCTATACACGCAAGAAAGTATGAATTTCATACATTTGCATATGTCAAGCACAAAATTCTCGTCAAACCACTGTGTAAAGTTTATGTTGCTCATTAAGTATCTCTGCAGTCAACAACGTACTTCGGAAAGTTTACGCACATAGATCGGCTAACGTCACCCAATTGCTGAAAACATATCGGAAACAAGGAGCAACTGCTGCTATCATATTTGCAAACCAAACATCCTGCTTAGGTAACTTAAAAAATGAAGCAGTTTCTTTTGAACTAAACACGCAGTTCATGGAAAAGTTGCGAGGGCCAGTCAGATGACGCGTGAGCTATCCCGCGCAGGCGTTTCCCGTCAGGGCGTGACGCCAATTTGTTTCGACATTCCATCGCATACACGAGTTCAACCAAGGAAATACGCCTTTTGTTCCCTTGCATGGTTTGGCAGAATTAATGTAGAACAGAGCAATTTATTTTAAAGACAACATCGGCTTCTTATAGGATTCACGGGGTGCTGAGAGAAAGTAGCGCGCCCTACTTACGAACGTGCTGGTGCGTGGTGTCCGACCCAGTCTTGCACATATCTGAGGAAGGAGGCGTGGGTGTCGCTGGCTCCGCTTTTCCCACTGGGCAGTGACCACGTGCCTATATGCAAGATGTCATACCGCATTAGAGGAAGCTGTATTTTAAAGCAAACCTTCACTACTCTCGCCCGGCGGTTTCACCGCAAAGGCGAAGTTCACCTTTTGACCGCAAACACAACCCCCGGGACACATCCCTTGAAGCGCATGAGGTGACTCGCCGGCCCCGCTTTCGGCGCTGCGCAAACTGCGCCGTTTTCAGTCGGGTAGCTTATAGCTGCTATCCTCCCACGCAAGTGCTGCTGTGTCGTTTCGGGCTACGTCGCCTTTCTTGCGCGCGTTGAAGGGGAACGCCGTGTTCGCCGTGAATGAAACCCAGGCCATGCCGCCTTCTGTTAGCGTAACAAGGGACCTAACAGCTCTGAGCCGTGGTCGGTAATACAGCTACATCAAAGGGCAATTAAGCGAAACCAAGGCTCAACCAGACTAAGTCAATATCTTGCTTTGCACACCGAAGGTTGGCTGATCTAAGCCGCAGCCATTTTTCAGGCCTGGTAAGCGTTTCTGGATCCCCTTGATATTTCATTGTAGAATCCAGCGTATCGCAACTGGTTGGGCAGGTTTGATTTATTTGCTATAGGTTACGTTGTTACGTTGTTGCAGGTTACGTTGTTGCTGTGTGCTTGTGGTCCGAAGTGTCATCTGTAGGAACTGCAGCTGCTGGGAAAACTCTTCAGCCTCGCGCAGGGTCACAATGTATTTCATCATAGCAGGGGTGGTGTTCAGGATCACTTTCAATAAATCCTTAATCATGGCTACAGGGGTTGCGCTCGTACCGTACTCTGGTGTTTAGATTGATGTAGTCCACTACGAGAGGTTTCCCCCAGGTAATAGTGCCTAGAAATATAGTTCTAGGCACTATAGCTCTTGCTCGAGACACGGCACGGTCGTTTATCTCCTAGGGAAGCCACCATGTTTGGGTAATTTTGTTCTGCACACTGTATCTGTTACTTTTAAATTTCGGAGACCGTCATCTGTGGACACTAGAACGTAAAGACACCTTTGAGGCCGCTCGTATAAGGATTCTTGTCTTCAGACACGGCGAGGTGAGAAACGTGCCCGAATTACCCTGCTAGGATTTTCAACTTTAACTTGTGTAATACATTTCTTTTCTACAGAAAGCTGTAGAAGGTTTCTCTTTCATGATAAATGACATAAAAGCATAGCAGGTCCACAAGCTGCGCTTCCCTTTTTGGAAAAGCCATATCGATGCAACCACGTGTGAACTGAGGACAAATGCGTATAGCGGTTTGTACAGATGAAACGAAGTTCCGTGGGTAATGTTTCATTCAGATGGAATTGAAGCAGAATATTTAGCTTTCCGACTGTTCCATCCACTTCAGCGTACTCACGCACCGTAGTTCATTAGGGTCTAGTGGGCGTGCTGCCAAAGAGTCTGGTTTCTTTCGCATGGGCGGAATGCTAGACGCAGTCATTAATATGTACAATTACTCGCGGCTTTGGTATTCACGGCATTATTAACATCATTTCTTATTCAGAAATATTCACGGAAAAGCATTCGCGTCTTTGCTGTATTTCAAGGTTAGGGGTACCACATTTGGTTTGAAACTGGCTAAAGGAATGTGTAACATGACCAAATGGATGCAAGGAATAAATGCCTTGGCATGCATTTGGTGTTATTCCAATTTCTGCTCCAGTGAGCCCATGATACCAATACACCTATGGGCCGAAGCTAAGGTACCAATACCCCCACAGGTACCTAAACACCTACAAGACTTGGCCAATACAGGACTTGACCAATACTCCTATAGATCTAGGTTGGTAGACAAATAACATATAGACTGATACAGCGATAGCTGTTCGTGTCAATAACCCCATCAGCTATTGGTTTTGTCTATTGGTATTTTTTGCTTGGGTATTCAAGGTGACAGTAGTGGCGGCACCACAGACCCGGAGCCGACGTTGGTTGCACCCACCCATGGTTTAGGCTGTGCTTGGCTCAGCCATGACCAAAAATAAGGGGATTCCAAATAGCACCAGAACATAAAAAGTGGATTTTGTTTGTTTGGTGTAATGTCAAAACAACGTTTCGAATATCATTCAGGCTTAATTGATGATATATGAAACAATACAATAATATTTTGGCAAACGGTATTTATATGACCAGAAAATATTTTTACATTTTACTAATGTTAGTGTTATAGTTTAACTGACGTTAGAGCAAAGAAGCTCATAGCGTTCAAAAAACATTTAGGAACAACAAATAATGTTACATGACATTTGGCCAAAAGTTATTTGAACAGTAAGATCGCTTTTTGACGCGTATAGGCGTTCCCTAGTCACACAGCCAAGCCACGCCTGGCACCATCTAGGGGCATGTTTGTTGCTATGTCTACGTTCTTGTGGCCCTCAATTTAACCGCTCAGAGCCACTTGCTCTCGTAATTTAGAAGGTCCGCTTCTTTGAAGCAAACATCCGAACCCGGGTTCAAATCCCGTTACCACTTTTTTTTTCAACGGTTTTTCACATTTGAATATTACATTTGTTATCACTCTATAATCAATTTATGACACCTTTACGCATTATAAATGGGATTTCGCGTATTTTTGTTGACTTTTGGTTAGTTTCAGCTTCTGATTCGTGTAAATTTTTAAGGGTTTGCCTCAAACATGGCCCCAAACAGTAAAAACATGGCCCCCCTGTAGAAAACGAGCATCCCGGTCGACTCCGCAGTAGTACTTTATGTGGTGAGGACGACAGATGATAGAGCAATGTACAGTGAAGTCCTTGCCACCACATAAAATGATGTCGTCGGTGATGCGTAGTCCTGCGACATGATCTCGTCAAGGCACAGACGAAATGTCTGAGGTAGCCGGAACACTGGGCTGGGGACATGGAATCTTGTGTTGGTTACGCCTCATTTCGTCCGGTAACGGTAGGCCTGTGGGCTCGGTGGCTGTGCCACGACGCAGTCTAATCCACTTCTGTTCATGATGCAGGATTTCGTACGCGCTATCTTCTGCGTGCTGGTACCCGTTCTTCTGGGCCCGGTATTATGCATCGATGCGAGCAACCCTCTCCCGCCAAGGCCCGTCAACGCAGATGACTGGCGCCAAATTCTAGAATTGGCCAGTACTGCCCTATCGACGCTGCAGCCCGGAAACTGGACGCTCGAAAGAGCTCAAACAGCTACACCGTCATCGACTTCAGCAAGCGCACAGCGTATAAATCCCCCCCCCCCCCCACCAGCCGGCCGCGCTCTGTGGGCTCGGTGGGTGTGCCACGACGCAGTCTAATCCACTTCTGTTCATGATGCAGGATTTCGTACGCGCTATCTTCTGCATGCTGGTACCCGTTCTTCTGGGCCCGGTATCATGAATCGATGCGAGCAACCCTCTCCCGCCAAGGCCCGTCAACGCAGATGACTGGCGCCAACTTCCAGAATTGGCCACTACTGCCCTATCGACGCTGCAGCCCGGAAACTGGACGCTCGAAAGAGCTGTAACAGCTACACCGTCATCGACTTCAGCAAGCGCACAGCGTATAAATCCCCCCCACCAGCCGGCCGCGCTCTGTGGGCTCGGTGGCTGTGCCACGACGCAGTCTAATCCACTTCTGTTCATGATGCAGGTCAGTAATCAACACAGTATCTTTGTTAAAAAAACAAGCAACCGATGCCTTGTTCAGCTACCGAGCCCCCAGTGCTGTGTTTGCAATATTTCTGATTGTATGAACATTGTGTTCTCTCTGCTGTTACTGTTAGGTGGAGATATTGAAACTAACCCTGGTCTGACCACCCAAGAGGAAATAATGACTGAACTTAAAATCCTTTCTTCCGGTCAATCCAAGCTCATTGGCGATGTATAACTCCTAAAAGCCAGCTATCTACCACTGATAAAGCCATTTCTGAACTAGGCAAGAGAATCGACAGTCTAGAATCCCACTACAGTAGTGTCGACACACTCCGAACCGATCTTGACGCCATGGCCACCGCCACCTCCCAGACAGCTACCCAGGTCTCTGTACTAGAGGCTCGACTGGACGATATCGGAGAATCGTTCCAGACGGAACAACTTGTTGTTTTACGGCATAGCGGATGACAAGCCATCGGAAACGTATGCGGAGTCTGAGGAGCGTATTACTGGGTTTTGCAGGGACCACCTAAAAATAACTGTCGAATCCATGGATGTCGAGCGTGCCCACCGTCTTGGCCGCCACACGCGAGACCGGTGTCGGCCTATTATTGTGCAGTTTACATCCTTCAAAACCAAGAAAGCTGTCCTTGCTTATGGTCCCCAGCTTAAGAACACCGGTTTTAGCATCGGGGAGGATTTCTCGCATCGGGTCAGGAACGCACGGAAGCATCTTCTTACTTTTGCTAAAGAAAAATCAGGTCCCTTCCTTTTACGGTATAAGACCCTTTTTATGGGCTCCAAACGATACGTATTTAACGAGGCAACTGAAAATGAAGAAGAAAGCTCGTAGCAATTGCCTTCACGCCCCAGATCTTCTAATGGTCCCGTTTTTGGTCACAAAGCTAATCTTTCTTTTTCGGTCATTTTCACCAACATACGTTGCTATCTTTCCAAACGCGACCACGTGTCCGACCTTGTATCTTCATCTAGTCGTAGCCTACTCATACTAACTGAAACGTGGTTGACCTCTGACGTCACCGACAGCGAAATTTTGACCGACTTGCCTGACTTTAATCTTTTTCGAAAAGATCGTCCTGGCACCCGTGGCGGCGGCGTCCTGATTGCTACAAACGAACAACTTTCATGCTCCCTTATAAACATTGCCTCCGAACTCGAAATATTGTGGTTACTCTTTCGCTCCGTACCACAGTCCGAACTATTAGGTGTTTGTTATAGGCCTCCCAAAAGTAGTCCGGATTTCGCGCGCCAGCTTAATGGTATTTTAGCCGAACTTACGGCCAAATACCCAAATGCTCGCGTCCTCCTCCTGGGGGACTTCAATTTTCCTAACATTGATTGGCTTAACCTAACTTCATCTGCACCCAATGCAAAAGAAGCCAACGATTTCCTTGATGTTTGCCTCAACTTTAATCTCACTCAGCTGATAACACAACCTACACGTGGTACTGAAGATACCGCTAACATTCTTCACTTAATCTTAACAACTAATCCTGAGAGCATGTCTTCTGTAACATATATTGATGAAATAAGTGACCATAAGGTCATTCACGCTAATTTTACCTTCGTTCCACAAATGCGCCAAGCCTGCAGTAAAACTATTAGGCTATATGACAAGGGTAACTACGGGGCCATCACGCGTGAACTTGAAGCCTTTCTTCCGACGTTTCGAGGTGGTTTTTGGGAGCGACCCATTAACGATAACTGGTTAATCTTCAAAAACAAATTAAACCAGCTGGCTGATCAATTTATCCCTAAAATAACTTTCCGTCCCACCCGCCAAAAACCATGGTTTAGTAAAACATTAAAAAGGCTTGAAAATAAGAAGAAACGCCTCTTTCGGGCTGCGAAGAGTAAAAACACTGACTCTGCATGGGAAAAATACAAGGTTGCCGAGACAGCATATTCTAGTGAAGTGCGCAACGCGTCGCCAAGCACTCATTCTTTCATACGGAACTACCGAAAATACTTACTGATTCACCGAAGCTTTTCTGGCCAATACTAAACCCACATAACACGCCCCCCATCGCCCTTACTAATGATTCTGGTCAAGAATCAAGTTGTTCAGAATGTGCCAATATATTCAATGCCGCCTTTTCGTCTGTGTTTACGAATGAATCTAACCCCGTTGAAACAGAACTAGTCCCTGTTATTCTGCCTGAAATGCCACCCTTTAACATAGGTTTCAATGGTATCCTGTCTTTAATAGAAAAAATGAAACTGTCATCCTCGGCGGGTACCGATGAAATTACTTCCAAGCTGTTAAAGAACACTAAGCACATATCAGTCGAGTTTTTACTTTTGCTGTTCTCCCAGTCGCTTTCCTCAGGTATCCTGCCTTTCGACTGGAAGTGTGGGAAGGTCATTCCGGTTCACAAGACAGGTAAAAGAGACTGCCCGTTAAATTATCGCCCCATATCATTAACCAGTGTTTGTTGCAAACTCATGGAACATGTGATATACACTCATATCATGCATTTCCTTGATTCTAACAATTTCTTTCATTCCTCTCAACACGGATTTCGAAAAGGTCGCTCATGCGAAACCCAACTAGCCCTTTTCCTTCACGACCTGCATGCTAACCTCGATGGTAACCTCCAAACTGATGCTATTTTTTTATTCCACTAAAGCTTTCGATAAAGTTCCACACCAGCGCCTACTAAAAAAACTTTCTCAATTAAATCTACCAACTGAGCTTCTTAATTGGATTACTCAATTTCTGACTAACCGCTCTCAGTTTGTTTTCGTTAACAACATCAAATCTCACTCTCTTCCCGTTAAGTCTGGAGTGCCGCAGGGCTCTGTCCTTGGCCCGCTTTTGTTCCTAATCTACATTAATGACTTGCCTAACAATTTATCCTGCAACCTTCGCATGTTCGCAGATGATTGTGTTATCTACCGCAAAATAACCAACACATTTGATAAAGCAGCACTACAGAATGACCTTAATGAACTGTTAAACTGGTGTGACCGTTGGCTTATGACCCTTACTAGTAACAAATGCAAATTAGTTTCCTTCCACCGCCGCAAAACTCCACTCCGATTTTCCTACGAAATTATTAACGTACCAGTCGAAACAGCCGTATCCTATAAGTATCTTGGTGTAACATTACCCCTGATCTTTCCTGGCGAACGCATATCAATAACATGATTTCATCAGCCAACCGATCACTAGGATTTCTAAAACGTCACCTACGTCACTCACCGTATCACGTCCGTCTTGTGGCCTACCAGTCGCTAATCCGGTCCAAACTAGAATACGCATCACCCATCTGGAGCCCTCACCAAGTTTATTTGATCAACGCCATCGAAGCAGTGCAAAATCGCGCCGCTCGCTTCATTCATTCTTCTTATTCTTACAATGTCAGTTTTTGATCCCTAAAAAAAGAATCCGGCCTATCAAGTCTTTCCCTTCGACGCAGAATTGCTACTTTGTCACTGTACCACAAGTTGTACCACAGCTCACTCAGCCAACCACCTTACATCGCTCCCGCCGCACGCATTTCCCCCCGCACTGGCCATCCACTTCAAGTCTTCCGACCCCGATCTGGCACCTCAACATTTTCTGCATCATTTCTCTGCCGCGCCGCCAAAGAATGGAATGACCTTCCCCACGATATAGTTTCAATCACCTGTCTATCACATTTATTCAAAGTGTGTCTATGCATCTGCAATGTTAACCTGTGGCTTCTGCATCTATGTTGAACAACCCACCCCTTATGTAACACCCCCCTGTGGTGTCTATAAGGAAATAAAGTGAAGTTAAGTTAAGTGGATGTGCTGTTCATGGGCTAAGGATATGAGGAGAGGGACGTGGGGCTGTCCGGCACGGCCCGCTTACCCTCGACGAGTGCGCGTGTGCCAAGACGTTGCGAAGCGATGACGACGGTTAGAATGAACCAACGGCGCACTCCACTAAAATGTTACATGGTGGCAGGACAAACGACGTGAACGACGAGACAGTCGAACCTTGTATTTCCACCTTATTTAAATGGCGGCCAAGCTTCGCGCCCCCGCAATAGCTTCTTCGTCGTCGGAGGGTGGGAGTACAAAGCCACGCTGCATTGTCCTCTGCATTGTCTTTTCGTATCAACATGCCCACTACTGAGCTCTCTGAACCTTTCTCCTGTCGTTCTAACTTTACTTACCTGTATAATATCCAACCTAGTGCCCCAGAGCTCTTCGAGTACTACAGCTAATCTTTCCTCCCTAGACAGAGTCCATGCGTTGAACGTTGCCACCGTCAAGTGGGCTGTTGACAGTAGACTAGCATTTATTGCTCAACAATTTAGTTACGGCCTAATGATCTCTATTTGCTTACCTAGCACACATGCACAAAAAATAAATGGAAAGTAAATTGACAACGAGTTGCGCGGCCACTCCAGCTAATATAACTAAACAAAGCAAGTGCACAAAATTTCGTGTCACCTTATTTACAACAACTCTAATCTTCTAAGTCTAGGGTCAATTCTCTAGTTGTTAGTGACTGCTCATCAAAGTTGCCTGTAGCGGAGTTATGCCTTGTGTATGCCTCAATTAAATTTATTAGGCAGAGAGTACGGTGACAATAGGTTAAAAATGAACGCACTATTAAATTTAGGAATGTCGGTTTGTTGCTTACTTTGCGTGTTGCTTTAAGCCGAACGTTAACAAAGCGGAGCCAGTCACCAAAAGTGAGTGGCTCCGACTGGCAGGTTCAAAAAAAGCTATACCACCTGTAAATTGCCGTAGATTAATCCAGGACGTTAACGAGCTTATTTCGTGGCCGCGGCGGCTAATTTTCTGATAGAGGCGAGAAGCAAAAACGCCCATGTGCACGATATTTCGGCACACGTTCAATATTTCGAGGTGGTCAAATTAATTGACCACCGAAATTATTTCGAAAGGGCTCCGAAATTAATTCGGAGCCCTTCACTACGGTGCGCCTCGTAGCCTGCGTTGCGTCGGCTCGTGAAATCCTGAAATGTACAAGGTTAATTACCGACCCTAATGATCCCTATGTGAAGCCGAATGAGCACATTCAGTTCATGCTGTGACGACAATAAAAAAAAACCAACTGACTGGCAGCCCGATATATGTGCTCATCCACCAACGGCAGCGACGAAGAGGTGAGCAGTACGCAACCTGGCTAATGCTATCATGGCCTCTTGTAAATTGGTCCATAGCCCACTCCTTGATCATACAGCGTCAAACATGAACCATCGTTTGTGTCATCTGTCCTGCCGCCGCCTAACAATATAGTGTATGGCTGTCCCGGGGTTCCCTATGCATGGGGTCTGCAATAACGCAATTGAAAACAATAGGAGGCCGCGATACTCAGAACCGACCCATCGACAGAAGTTCGGGCCTTGATAAACGCGCTGGGAAGTGCACGAAGGCATGGTTTTCAAGTCACGTCCCGTTAGCAATACCCTACCATCCCCTGCCCCTTTTTTGAGAAAAGTATTTTTCTTCTTTTATTACATAGGCGGGCCAATAAACAACACACCATTGCCCAGCCAACGAAGTAAAACAAGTAAACAACATTTAAATCCTAAAATTTTGTTTTTTTGTTATGAATAACATTGAAATAATAAAGAAGGTCAAAAATCTATCCTTCCGTTACCTTAATCTTTATTTTATATTTATATACGATGCTTTTATAGTCGCAGTGAGATGTGTATCTGGATGCGGAAGGCATATGTGTTCTATAGCATGTAGGTGACCAAGAATGGTGCATTCTGCGCGCGACAAGAAGCAAGTTCAATAATTTGAAAATAGTGTGGGTTTCTTTACTGAAGTAATAGGGAGGGCGTCGATAGTGTTCTAAAGGACCTTAGGGCGATCACGAAGCTGATTGTACGTAAAAAGAAAAACTCCACAAATGGCTCAGACCGCGCAAAATCAGCAACGAATGGTCGAACTGTTTCGTCGTGAACCAAAAACCATTATTTATGTTTCCGGTTCACTTCTGGTACAGCATCAGCGTTTTAAATACATACCAGTTTGTAATAGGGTTCCGTTTCTGAAAAAATACCGGTCGGGTTTTAGTTTTTGGTTCTATTTGGTTCCAGACCGATACCCTGCACCGAACATAATCTTAATTCAAAAGAAAAGAGACACCACTCGAAAAAAGAATTCCAGATCCATTAAACTACTCTCAGTTCTATGCAAGCTTTTCCCAAAGTAGCAGTTACCCGCGTAGTGACAGCGTGGATTCCCGTCAACCCAGAGAGCGGAGTGGGTTCAGGAAAAGGCACTCAACAACGGACCGCATTGATGTCGTCAATCAATGCATAGAAAAATTGTCAGAATTCACAAAAGTCATTTATTGGCATTTGTAAACTATGAGAGAGTGTGAACTTTGGCCAACATAGCCGCCGTGCTACAATCAATAAAAGATCAGAGAATAGAGGAGACCTACATCAGCCTTCTCGATGACATATGTAAGAAATTTACGGCAAAGATAGTAGAATAATCCTTCCCAAGCAAAGTAACAAACTCCCTGCTCGAAAAGGTGTACGGCCGGGATACACTATCTCGCGAAAACTAAACGGCTATGAATAAACGGCAAACGATTAGGCATTTCAGTTTGGCAGACAACATATTCTTGCTAAGTAAGTCTGCAAAACACAAGAACAAGTGCTTGAGGATCTACAATCAGAAATCATGGCTGTGGGGTTAAACATAAAAATGAAGAAGCTCACACTAATGCGTAAGGCTTGAAGGTAGCGAAGCTGTGCGCACCCTTCACGAACACCGCGATGGTTTAGGTTCATGATTGCAGCCGATTTGCTCCTTCTTCGCTGCCGCAAAAATCATTGCCCCACAATTATGGGTATAAGTGTGACCTTCTTTCATTTTTTAGGGAAAGGATAATCATAGAACATCACCTGGGAGAGGCGTACACTATGACGTGTCTTACTCATACCGTGCAAGTGTTTCCATGATTACGCCGAACGCTGGAATTTTGTGTCGAATCGTGCCTAGTCTTCCTAAGCCGGTATGCTTGCCTTGACCAACGTGCGCCGGAGACGTTGAGCGGTCGCGGCGAGGCATGTACACACGACCGCTAGCGTTTTCTTCGATTTTCGAACTGCCGGGTGGTCGCCCCACTCTTTCCCAACACCTCTAAAAAGGAAATGCGTGGCTTCACGCAGGGAACGCTGGACAGGCAACGATGCACAGGGAACGCTGCAACGACAGGGAACGCTGCACAGGAATGATGTCCTAAGCGCTAAGTCCTAAACGCTAAGCACGAGCGCTAAGCATTTTGTTGGTTTTTTTCCCTGCCATGCCGTTGCCACAAGACCTGCGCTCACGTGCGGGGACTAAGCGATTTCTTGGTATTTTTAATTGCGGACACAAACAATCACGATTTGCTAAACAGCCCAGCTGGTAGAGTTTCAATTGATATATAGTAATGGTTAACAACAACCCGAAAACATCCCCTTCAGCGTACGTAACAAAACACTGCAAAAATTGGGAAAACATACCTTCCCGGACACCAACAATGAGACAGAGTACAGCCCAGAAGAGATATGGGCTTGAGTGCGCTCGGAAATTACTCCCATATAAGAAAAAGCAAGCGACCCGTATCACCAAAAAGAAGAATATGCAATCAATACTGCCCCCATCCGGAGTCATTAGGAGCAGAATATGTACACCTAAATAAACAACTTGAAGGCAAACTCAGATGGGCAGAAGGTTTCATAGAACGAATAAGGACAGAATTAACACTTAGGGACAGGGAACAAGCTTTTTTGATCAGGAAAGTAACTCGAATAGATGACACCACAGTTAAAAGTAAGCAAAACAAATGTACTTGAAGTAGTCATTTGGAGAGACGAAATGACAACTGGTCGTTAATCTGGGTGAGAGAGTGGACACTGAACGACTAGATAGTAGGGAACAAGGGAAAACGCTCTCGAAAGGGAACTGGGATAAGGCTACCAAAAAATACGGCACCTTCCGGGACAATCTCTATTTGCGCAAGCCGCCAAATTAACCTGGGAGAATTGACAATTTCCCAGCTTCTAAAAAAATCACCAAGGGTACTGGGAGTTGCGTATTACATCGGCTACCTTGAAAAAAGCTGAAGTTATATTTTTTTCCGAAGCCAGTCAACACACTCGACCTCGAAACCTCACGCCAATCACGCTTATGCGGTGTAAACGGAGTGTATACGAAATGCTAAAAAAGCCAGCATCTGTAATTTTACTTAGGTATTCTTCGTTTGTAAATGCGGGTTTTTGTTTCCTCATGATATACGCCAATGGGTATGCAAAGATGGCGTGGGGAAACCTACCAGTGACATTTGTGGGTTCACTGAACCTATAGATTTAACGTGTTAGTTTTAATCTAGGACGTTACCATGCTCATATTTGTTCTTTGTTCTTTCGCAGAACAGAGCGCGTACGATGTAGCAGAAAAGAGCGCGTTTGTGTGTGTCGGCGGAGAGGGCACTACTGCTTTAGCATTTGGAGAAATTAGGCAGAAGAGGTTGCATCGAGAAATTTACCACTCCTGGGAGTACAAGCGGTAGAGGCCCATGGTTCAAGGGCTGGCGGTGGAAATTCTGGCTCAGATGGCACATTGTTCATGCGGCAAATACAAAAAATGTCCATGCTTCTGCTCGGTCCACTGCAAATCTTGACGCAAGACGGTAGTTTTCTACCGCCTCTTCCCACTTAGTGCCTCTCCTCTCCGCCTGCTCAAGTTTTTTGGCCTTCTCTCGTCTCGCTCCCCCCATGAGAAACGGGGTATAAACCCGCCCAATTCAATACACGTTTCCTTAGTTCGCACTGCCCTCATGTCATCCGTTATATTTTGGCACTGTTAACTTGGCGTGCCACCTCAAGCTGAAGCTTACAGAGTTAACTCTTCACTTTGCCAGTGTAGATTAAGGATTCCTGCTCAGCCCCAAATACACCGAAGATTTTTATGTACTGAACAGAGTGAATAACGGCGAAGTACACTATGATGAGCATGCTATATGAGGTTTTTTAGGAAATGATTTCCATCAAAATACATGCTTTTTAAGTTGTGTACAGGGAACGAACTGGCCGACAGACAGACGGAGAGATAAGCCGGACGGCAGGGAAAAGTGTTTATTGCTGTAGGCTAGGAAATATTTTCGCGTTTGAAAGTCTATTTCTACACATTCTTCGCTGCGATTTCAAGAAATGTAGGTGGTCACAGTTGTTGGAAAAGTTACCACAACATGGCTATCAAGGGTCGCTTGAGCCATAGAAATGTAATCCCCCTAAGGCAGCACTGGCAAAACGCCTGACTGTTGGAACACATTGAAAAAATAGCATGGTCAGTGTTTGATAGTGCGAACGCAGTAAATAGCTTAGAAGGGCCACAACAATGAACATTTGACAGAAAATACTACATTTCTGCTAACCTGAAAAAAGCACTGCATAAATAAAAAGGTGCATATCACTAAATCTTGATCAGCTTTGCAGATACTCTATGTTGTATATTTTAATTTAGGTGGACAAAGGTTTGGTACATTATTTAGTTTTTTCCTTTGATTTTCCCAGTGCTTACATAATAGCAGATAATTAAATATGACTAGAATGATTAATATCGTGCCAAACTTACAAGTGTAGCCTCGCGTCTTCCCTTATCCGTTTTATTTTATGATGAGGCGACCAAAGCTTTTTGCAGACTTGATACTTCAACTCTGTTAAGCCATAATACTGGCAAAGCATGTCATTGCATTTTTGGAAGCCAAGATAAGTTTTAAATCCAAGACAAAGCTCATTCAGCTCCATCAGCTAATTGTATTCACATACTATACTGGAAAGTTGCAAACGACAATACGTAAAGGAATAACTCAACGTGTCCTATTATTTTGCATCAGTGTAACCTTGCCGTTGATTTTCGCTATTGCTCTTCTCGAATCGATAACCACGATTTTTTTAGAAAACGTTACTTATTACAAAAAGTGACACGCCATGTGTTGAAATGTATATTTATTGCTTCATGTATTCTGGAAAAATTTTGTGTACTACTAATAATATTAAATTTCTAATTTACGCAATTTTCAGGTCATTCAAAAGATTGTGAAGCACATAGGAAGCTCTAAAGGTCGGTGGCCTTGTCTTGTTAAATGGGGTTCACTTTAGTATTTTTAAGGTTGAGGGTGACAAATACTACAGAAAAAAAGAGGCAATTTTGTCGTCACTAATGGACGTGCTAGTGTCAGGCGAACGGAAACAAATATAACTCGAAAAGTACCCCGAAAATGTGCTGTTGCTTTTGCATACTGGTGCATCATTGTGACAATATTTATTACAGTTGCAATATATTAGTAATACAATGTTTAGCTTATTTTTGAAGTTTTATTTTGGTTTACAAGAACCTTTTTACAGCTCGAATTTCTAACATGTGCAATTGGGGGGCACGACACCACTACGAAGTCAGTCATGTCACTTCATCTCTTGGCGCAGGTTGTCCTGCTCGGGTGCTTTACGTCTTCCCCGATGCCCCGCGACACCTCCCTGGCTGCAGGCTGCAACTCGACAACATTCCATAACCCGCCCGTCGACCAGAAAGCGCGTCCTGCCCAGCAACTAGCTCTCCCCCTTGTCGCCTGCTCACCCCTCCGGCCCCCGCGAACAATTACCGACCATGGTCAACCAGGCCTTTTTAAGAAGCCACTGCACCGGACCAGGACGGGGCATGACACCGCTACGAAGTTAGTCATGTCACTCTATCTCTTGGCGCAGGTCAGTCACCCTCAGCACGTTGCTTATTGCGTGCGTTCAAATGATCCCTTTTTGATCGCAGTGTCGTGCCCCTCCGACACACTAGAGTCCTACCGCAAATCCTTGCTCAACTTACTGTTCTCTGTCTCTGCAAATGTCCTCAATGTTTATTTCTTGCTAATTCTCTCAGGAGACGTTGAATTCAACCCCGGTCCCCAAAATATTACGCTCGAATCTCTCGCGGATGCCATCTCCCTCATAAGGATCTGGCAACCACCCACCTTGGGATCTGGCACCAGCATGGTGGTCAGTCACTCACCGCTCGTCTTTCTTCAGGTTGGTTATTCTTATCGCCTTGTTAACGGAAAGCCGTTTAAAAATTGGTGCCAGATCCTAACTCGCTGTCGACTACGATTGTTCAAAATGTTCTCCTGCTGGGTGCAAAATATTTGTCATGCGTGCGTGTTGCTCGAATGTTGCTGCTTCTGTCTGGCGATGTAGAACGAAACCCGGGCCCTCTGACACCCCAACAAGAAAAAGAAATGTTTGATGTCATCATGCAACAGACTGTTGCATGATGATTTCAGTCTGTCAGCAACACACTGAAATTCTTTCGGAAATTTGTTCCATTCGAGCCGACCAACAAGCACTCGAACAAAAGCTATCGCAACTGGCAGAAAAGGTCAAGCTCGTGGAAGATAACGTGTCCCCTCCCCTGTTTCGATTGACGACAGACCACGGGTGGGTGACACGGCAAGACTGTTGTTTATTGGTGCGTGCTCCTTTTTATACCGACCGGTCTGGCCAGAGTTGCCAGACCACATAACGATACATCATCCCTCCTTAGGGTAAACGGCTGTAGTAAACAAGGCAGAAATTGCAACAAAAAATGCGAACAACAACAAAAAATGAATCTACACAATTTGTCTAAAGTCCGTTGTGTATGAAAGCGTCGTTGGCTGGCGTTTGATGCGAGTAGATTTCCGAATCCGCTGTCCCGTGTCATTGCTCGTCCCAGATGCTCCGTCGTTTGTCTGGTCTGCATCTTGCTCGGGTGTTTGGGTTTGCCTCACTCTCGGCCGCTGAACAGTAGTTGCTGTCGGAGCATTGTCGCCAGATGATTCCGGCTCTGGATGGTCGGCCCCGCTTGCTGTGGCTGAGTCTGGCTGGTGGACGGTGCTTGGCGGAGGACACTCTTGCGCTGACTGCGGATGCCCTGCCGGAGCAACCTCCCGCGCATTGGCTTCATACTCCTCGTCCATGTCTTGCAGCCTGAAGGTTTCCTTTGTTTTGAGGATGTGTTGCCTGTTTCTTCTTAGGCTGCGTCCCTCTTCAGTCCTGAGTAAGTAAGAACGCGGTTCGAGTTGGTCCTGAATGGTGGCTTTGGTCGTCCACCCGAAGTCATCTCGAATGCGCACGGTGTCTCCCTTGGCCAAGACTGGAAGGGAGGTGTAGTCCTTGGGCTTCTGTACATGCTTCTTTACTTGTGCCGAAGGTTGAACAGCAAAGTCCGGTAGGCGTCCTCGTAGCCGCCTCCCCATTAGCAGTTCAGCCGGGCTTTGGCCGCCCTCCAGAGGAGACAGACGATAATTCAGGAGAGCCACCCAGAACGGCTCCCTGGCGTGCTTAGTTTTCTTCAGGAGACGTTTGACGACCTGTACTCCTTTTTCTGCCAGACCATTCGCTCTTGGGAACCTGGGACTGGAAATCACATGTGAGAAGTCGCATAGCCGCGTAAAGTTCCGAAACGCACTGGAGGTGAACTGCGGACCCCCATCAGTGTGTACCTCCAGCGGAATGCTATGCCTTGCAAACATCATTTCAAGTTTTTTTATGACGCTTTCACTCGACGTCTGTGTTAGGAGCTCCACTTCTGGATAGTTTGAATATGCATCGTACGCTACCAGAAACGAGACCCCCGAGTATTCACAGAGATCTATTCCAACTCTTTCCCAAGGAAAGTCTGGAGGAGGGCTGGTGATGACAGGCTCAGCAGGTTGACGATAAGCAAACTGGCAACACGTGCTGCACTTCCGACTTAACTCTTCAATCTCTTTCTGCATGCCTGGCCAGTACATTAGCACCCGTGCTCTCGCTTTCGCTTTGTTGAGCCCGAGATGTCCCTCATGCAAGCGTTGCAACATTTCCTTGCGAAGTTGCCTTGGAACAACCACTTTGCACCCCTTCATTAGTATTCCATCAACACATGACAATTCTGATTTCACTGCGGCGAGTGGACCCGTTATTTCGCCCTGTTCAAGGTTTGTTATGGCTTTCCATAGCTCTTCGTCTTGTTGCGTCGCTGTCTGCAGCTTTCGTTTCATTTTTTCACTTACGAGGCTTGCCAGGACTTGAGCAGCATGCACGCTAACGTCCTCATCCTCGTTTGGCCGAGTATTGTCTTGAGATGGAATTCGGGATAGCGCATCGGCTAGTAGTAGTTGCTTTCCAGGAACGAACTGCAAAGTAATTTCAAAACGCATCAGACGTAAGAAAAATCGCTGCAGCCGAGGAGGCATTTCACCGAGTTCTTTTTTTGCTATCGCCAACAGAGGCTGATGATCAGTTTCTACTGCAGTCTTGGTACCAATAATGAATTCGCCGAACTTTTCGCACCCGAACGTGATTCCAAGCGCTTCCTTTTCTATCTGCGCGTATCGGCTTTCGGTTTCCGTAAGCGCACGCGACGCATAGGCTACTGGCCGCCAGCCGTTATCATGAAACTGCAGCAGCGCGGCTCCTAGCGCATTCCTCGAAGCATCAGTGCTAATCTTGATTTGCTTTTGGGGGTCAAAGACTGCCAAGAGGGGTGCTGACGTTAGCCAAGTGCGAATACCTTCCCATTCTTTCTCGTGAATGTTGCTCCACTCAAAACACGCACTTTCCCGCATTAAACTGCGCAGTGCCGCAGTTTTTTCAGACAAGCAAGGAATGTACTTTCCGAAATAATTTACTGCTCCTAGCATTCTCTTTACTTCCTGCTTTGACGTTGGGGTTGGCATGTTAGCGATACACTGCACGAGTTGTTCGTCCGGCTTGATTCCTTCACTTGAGATTACGTCTCCAAGAAATTTGATTTCTTGCGAGCCAAATATACACTTTTCTGCGTTAAGCGTGAAACCAGCTCTACGTATCGCTGTCAGTGCTGCCCTTAAGCGCTCGTCATGCTCTGTTTTCGTCCTCCCCCACACCAGCACATCGTCTATGTATACTCGCACGCCAGGGGTCCTGTCCAATGCTTCACTTATTTCTGTCTGAAATATTTCTGAGGCAGAACTCAGGCCAAAAGGTAGTCTCAGGAATCTATAACGTCCGTACGGGGTGCTGAACGTACAAATTCTTGATGATGCGTCGTCCAACGGTATTTGATAGAACCCCCGATTTGCGTCAAGCTTGCTGAACCACCTGGCCCCAGCTAGCTCTGCCTCGATGTCTTCCCTTCTTGGAAGCTCGTATCGTTCCCGTTTGATGTTTTCGTTTATGTGCCGCGGATCCATGCAAATTCTTATTCCTCCTCCCTTCTTTTCAACAATGACCAGTGGACTCACCCACTCTGCTGGTTCCTCCATCTTCACGATGATTCCCTCAGACTCCATACGCTCCAGTTCCTCGCGCAAAGGGGCCTGTCTCGCGTGTGGCACACGTCGTGCTGGCACTGCTACCGGCTTGGCTCCGTCCTTCATGGTGATCCTGTAAGGACGCTTCACGCAGCCGAGTCCTTTGAACAACTCCGGAAATTCTGCCGTCACCTGTTCTCTCAGACTTGACTGCCTTGAAATGGCGTGGGCGCGTCTGACCAGGCCAAAACACTCGCAGGTTGAAAGTCCCAATAACGCTTGCTTGCCTTTCTTGACTATAAAGAAGGTGACCTGCTGCTCCTTGTTACCCAGACGTAGTGGCAATGAGGCCGTGCCGCAATGCTCAATGACGTTTCCTTCGTAGCTTGTGAGCGTTGTCTTGCTTGGACAAACTTTCGCAGCTACTTTGAGCTTTGCGAAAAGAGACCGGGGCAGCAGGTTCGCTTGCGCACCCGTGTCGACCTTGAATGCCACGACTTCTGTGCCCACTGCTGCATTAATTGTCCAGTCACGACCCGCCGTGCTGGCCACCCCACTGATTTGCACAGCCAGGATTTGGAAGTCATGCGCGGAGTCTTCGCATTCTTCGCTTGCTTGAATGTCTACTTCATTCACCTTTTTCGCTCTGCAGCAAACGGCAAAATGGTTCTGCTTACCGCAGCTTGTGCACGCCTTTTTCCATGCAGGGCACTTCCTGGGCGGGTGGAACCTGTTGCAATAGCTGCATCGTTGGGGGGACATTTTCCGAGCTTCGTCTCGAGCATGTTTCTCTACGACGCAGGCCTTCGCTGTTTGTTCGTTGTCCCAAACTTGGTTTTGATTGGCTGCAAGCTCAGCTGCTTTGCAAAAGTCGACGGCTTTGGAGAGGCTCAAATCTTTTTCCCTTAAGAGGCGGGATTTGAGCTTCTTATCTTTCGTCCCACAAACGAGTTGGTCACGCACCATTGAATCTCTCAGGTCTCCAAAGTTGCACGTCTGCGCCGCTATCTGCACGTCCCTCGGGAATTGTTCAAATGTTTCATCTTGCTGCTGCAGGCGGGAGCGGAACACATACCTTTCGTAAGTTTCATTACGCTGAGGCGTGCAGTACTCTTCGAATTTTCCAACGATGACGTCGTAGTCCTCTTGTTCCGCTGGGGCGAGCTGGAATGTGTTGTACACGTCAATGGCCTCCTGGCGCGCGACGTGCAGGAATACAGCAGCTTTTTCCGCACTCGTCTTGCTGTCCTTGCCCGTCGCCTTGAAGTAGAGTTGCATGCGCTGCTTGAACTTCTTCCAATTTTCGGCTGCGTTATCTGAGAGGACTAGTCGGTCGGGGGGCGGAAGCGTTTCCATCTTGTCTTTGCCCTCGCGAAACTGGACGACGAGCACACTGCGCACGCGCCGCTTATCTGCGGCGAGCCACTTCTGGCACCATGTTTCGATTGACGACAGACCACGGGTGGGTGAAACGGCAAGACTGTTGTTTATTGGTGCGTGCTCCTTGTTATACCGACCGGTCTGGCCAGAGTTGCCAGACCACATAACGATACACGCTTTACAGGATGACGTAACGCAACTACCCGCTCAAAATGAAAATCTTAAGGATACCTGCGCCAAATTACGGGACTCGTATGAAGACATAGATAGCAGATCTAGAAGAAACAATTTCATAGTTTACGGCCTTGCAGATACTGTAAATGAAACGTGGGCTCAGTCAAAGGCTCGAGTGATTGCCTTTTGCTCCGAAAAACTGAATGTGGCAATCAGCGCTGCTGCCATTGAAAGAGCTCAGAGGCTAGGACGCCACACAGCGGAAAAGGCAAGGCCCATAATTCTGAGTTTTTTGTCATTTAAAGACAAAGAACGTGTGCTTGCTGTTGCCGCAAAGCTGAAAGGAACTGAGTTTGCGTTAGGTGAGGACTATTCCAGTAAAGTTCGACTAGAAAGGAAGAATCTGATTCAGTTCGCCAAAGACCGTGAAGCAGAATACAAGTTGCGATTTATTAAAATGAAAATAGGCAACGAAACTTTTGTATATAATGCTGAAACCGACACCCTGATCAGCGATACTCGGTAGCCACTAACGAATGCAGCTTACCATAAAAAGAAACCATCCGGCAAACACGATGTCGTCTGTATTGTAGTACACTGCAGAAGCCTCAAAAATAAAACTATAGAGTTCACTTCGTTGATAGAATCGACAAATCCGCACGTTGTCATTGGTACAGAATCATGGCTCGACAACACAATTAGCGACAGCGAAATGTTTCCCTCTGGCTATACCGTATATAGGAAAGACCGCAATTGCCATGGTGGCGGTGTATTTGTTCTCATTCATGATAGCATAGCTAGCAATTCTATAAGCGTCGAAGCCGACTCGTGCGAAACTGTCTGGTGTAAGATGTTGCTACAAAACGGTTCTTCCGTTGCCATTGGCTCATTTTATAGGCCGCCCGGTATAAGAACTGCCCATCCTCTCTTTCAGTTGAGTAACGTTTTATTAAGTTTGCAAACAACGCACGTAATTCTCGGAGGTTATTTTAACTTCCCGGATGTAGAATGGAAGTCTTTTAAACCCGTGTTAAACACAACGTCTTTCCTGTATACTGCCTTTAGGGAGATGATTATTGCCCACTCATTATTTCAATTTTTGGAAACGCCAATAAGAATTGGTGGTGACAGCGCAAACATTCTTGATTTATTTTTGTGCACTGAACCGAATCTTGTATCCTCTGTTGTCACAGTCCCTGGTATTAGCGACCATGACGTTGTTATAGCTAAAATGTCTTGTAGTGCTAAAAACCGCCGCGCTGAGGCACACCGCAAAGTGTTCTCTTATGAAAAAGGTGACTACCCATCACTGTCGCGTGAACTAGATGCATTATTTCAGGAGTTCCAATCGCATAGTTCATCGTTAGACATGAATGCGCCCTGGAATTTCTTGAAAACAAAGATATTGTCCTAGACCCAAACTTTCATTCCTCTGCGTATCATTTCGGCCAGGCGACGCAATGATAAGCCATGGCTCAGTAGGGAACTCCGATCAAAGATAAATAGAAAGAATCGGTTGTATCGAAAGTATTGCCGCATGCCTGATCCTGCGTTGCTTTCCAGAAAGAAGGCGATAAGCAAAATGGTGACAAAAGCTATGCGCAGAGCACAAGAAATGTACTTTCGCCATCTAGGCGAGAAACTTAAAACCAACCCTAAGGAAGTGTGGAAATACGTCAAACATAAAAGTAATTCTAGACCCACTATTCCTGACACCATGGACGGGATAAATTACGATTCTTACACGGAAGCCAAAGCTGAGAGTTTCAATACATACTTTCAGTCTGTGTTCTCGTAGCCAGTTAACACACGTAGTGTATGCCAAAATGTTGGCGTGCTCTCGCAAATGAACGACATAGAAATTTCCGAACGCGGTGTCGTGCTCTTGTTGGAAAAAATAAATGTTCACTCTGCTCCTGGTCCTGATTGTATATCCAACTTTGTCTTGAAAAACTGTGCAGTGTCTATCACCCCTTTTTTAACACTCATGCACAAAACGTCGCTTGAACAATGCGTTTTAGCAGCTGATTGGAAAAATGCCAACGTAACTCCAGTATATAAAAGCGGAGATAAAACAAAAAAGTGTAACTGCAGACCTATTTCTCTGACAAGCGTGTTCTGCAAGACATTCGAACATATCATTTACACAAACGTAATGAATCATCTACAAAGTAATAACTTCTTTTCCCCATTGCAACAGGGTTTCAGGGCGGGTTTTTTGTGCGATACACAATTGGTCGAGTTTACGCACGACATTGCAGCTTCTATTAACTCAGGACTTCAGGTTGACTGTATATTTCTGGATTTCCAGAAGGCATTTGATTCCATGTCGCATTTGTTGTTGTTGCAAAAGCTTCGTTGTCTAGGTATACCTAATGCCCTTCTCATGTGGATCGAAGCGTACATTTCTGAAAGACAGCAGTGCGTGATTCTTGACGGTGTGTGCTCATCAAGCGTCGGTGTATTGTCAGGAGTGCCGCAAGGGTTAGTTTTGGGGCCCCTCCTTTTTCTTATTTTTATAAATGATATCTTTGACAATCTCTCTAGCCGTGTTGGATTATACGCTGACGATTGCTGCATTTACAATAACATTAGCTCCGAAGCGGACACCGTTCAATTGCAGAATCACTTGAACTCTATAGTTTCTTGGTGTGATTCATGGAGAATGATATTAAATGTGTCGAAGTGTAAATTGGCGAGGCTTACGAACAAAAAACAGCCTCGGATTTCAAATTACGTCATGGCCGGGGCTACCTTGCCGGTTGCATCAGAATATAAATATCTAGGGATCATTTTTTCGGCCAACCTGTCTTGGAACGCTCATATAATTACTTAACATTAAAGGCTAGTCGCGTGCTAAATTTTTTGAGGCGCAATTTTAAACAGGAACCAAGTTGAAAGAAACACTATACATATCCAATGTGCGTCCCATATTGGAATATGCTTGCAGTGCCTGGGACCCCTCAACAAAATCAAATATAGAAGCCCTAGAGCGTGTACAGGCACGAGCAGCACGCTTTGTGGCAAGCAATTATAACTTCACCGTAAGATCAGCTGACATTCGTTCAGGATTACAATGGCCTCTGTTAGCTGACCGGCTAAAATACCTACGACTGTCCCTATTTTACAGCATATTCATGAACAGAACAGGCATCGACAAGGATCAGTATATAAGACCACCTACCTGTGCGTCACCCCGTACTGACCATTCTTTAAAACTGCGTGAATACGCGTCCAGGATCAGCGCATTCAAATACGCCTTTTTTCCAAGGACCATGCATGAGTGGAACGGCTTGCCAGAGGAAATTGTCTCTGCGCCTCCCTCATCTTTTGTTAGAAATTTGCACAATTTTTTGTTGAACTAATCCCTACTGTACGTTTCTGATGCGTTCCGTACTAATTGCTATTTATTTTATTTATTGCCCTGTGTAACCGATAGCACTCTTCTTTTCTTGTATTTTTGCTTTGTATTTGCAATGTGGTGCCTTATTTATGACAGTGTAAGTCAACACTTTGTTGTTTCAACCATACAGCCTTTTACCCGCAACAATTTTTTGTTATATTGACTGTACTGTATTCCTATGCTTGTTTTCCCCCCTACAATAATGCCCGTGAGGGCGATGTAGGTACCTGTATAAATAAATAAATAAATAAATAAATAAATTTTATTATGACTCCTGGGGGCGCAGTTTAGGTGAGATGTTCTGAGGTGGACAATAGTGTATTTTAATTCAGTCGAATCATATGAAGTTCCGTAAAATTTTATACATGCTGTGAAAAACTGTGTTCAAGTTCAGCGTACATAGACTGTTAAACGCGTTTTTGGCAATTTGGTTGCTCAAGGTTGCGCTATCGAAAATCAAAGCAATTCCGCTATTCTGGCAAGAAAAGCTTCTACTCGGGATCTTACCATAATCTAGGTTTGTGCATTTTTTGTCCTTCAATGATTAGATGCCTGATTTGAAGTGGCAGGTTAACTGGACGAATAAATAACGTGACATAGTTATAGGAGGACGCATGTTTCAGTCTGATCCCCTTCCTGAGAAGTCGGATAAGGCGCAATGCCATAATAGAGGAAGACACGGTTATCTCTCATCCCTTCAACAACCGAAATGTCCCTACGGTAGTGCACTTCAGAAATAGTTAACTAATTACCTTATTTCCTCCGGCTGGAATGGTAGAAGTAGAGAATCTTGCGCTTGAGATGTCAGCCGAAACGGACTGTCATTTGAGCAGAGAACAATGTTATCTCCGATTCAATGCTAAAAACTTCATGAAAGTGTGGTGGCTTGAGGAGAACTTTCACCCACTAAATTTGTACCGTAGCAATGCGCTAAAACTTAGCTTATCTCATTTCGATTACCGAAAATACCTATTGCATACCTTAAACGAAAACGAGCCTAAAAATGTCAGAACTTACGACGAATTAACGCGAACGCGCTCGCATATTCTTGGGTGAGAGAAGACGCAGTTAAACATCCCCCTCGCTAGGGCACGATCAAATGCAGAGCATTTCCGGGGGTGCACGACATTAAGTAGTTTGCGTTACGTTAATGGTGTTGCACTTGTGGCAACTGCTGACGACAGAGCGCTCTCCAGCAGTAATTTGAATGAGTCAACGATATCAGGCGCGTTCGTAGCGTCCCATTCTGTGTCGGCTTTGTGGCGCAGCGGGTAGAGCACCATGTAAACCGCATTCCGCTCGCAGGGTCGAGGGATAGAAACCGGGCGCCGGATAGTATTTTTTTATATAGTAGGGAGGGGTGCGGTGCGGACTACGGACGTCAACGCGGGTGACATCGTGAGTTACTGAAATGCTCTGCATTTAAAACACTTAGGGTTGCGATATTTATGTTTGTTTCCTAATAACGGGACAGCTCCCGAAACCTAGCAATATTTCTTTTCGTCCGTAATTTCTCAGATGTTTTTTAAACGCCAAAGAATGGGCATTGTATGTTTTTATGTCGGCATACCTTGTGGAATGCAACCTTTTAGAGTTGATATGTATTTCGACCATACAGCGTTTTTGTGATAAAGTTCGCGTTCTGCTAACAAAGTGCTCCCGTCCGCGCCCCTCCTCGTATTCATTCTCCCCGTGTCTTCATATCCGTGGTGCAATTTTTTCCTTGAACGGCTCCCTTATTGTTGACGGAATATTAAAAGCCACCATTTCCTTCCTTTATGCATTGTATTACCAGACCTGCTCCTTCGTCACCACGCGCAAATGCGGCGCGTGTTTTGTCAATGCAATGTAAGGGTATCCAGATATACATAACCGATCACACTGCTAAGATTTCTACTGTATTGTGTAGATATGCACTTCAGGCAGCACACCCGCCGCTTGTTTGTCGCTGTGAATATATGTGTTACAAAGGGAAAACCTCGCGAAGGGAGTGGCATAAAATTTGAGGGGTTAAACAAGTTGCGGCATAATATAACAACAGAACGTTCGCTTCGAGGGTGTAACGCAGAAAAACGAATAAGGCTTATTTCAGGGTGTGGGACGAAAGAGCTTCAGCTGCATTACATCACGCGTAAATAACCTTGTATTTGTGTGACGAATTTTTTCCGAAGACTTACGGCTCTGCTTGGTAGCAATACTAACGACATCACTTTGGTTATCCGTTATGATTGTGACTGGACAAAATATGTATTTTTTGCTCTGATAGATGCATTTCCTTTTTAACAGCCGCAGAACACATTTTTCACCATTATACGTTACAGGTAGCATACCTTGTATTTACCCAAACCTGTTTATTATCTGATTACTGCTTTTTTACTTTGTGCTGGGTGGCTTTGTGTTCAAGGGGCTTGCTGAAATTGTGTCTTTTTTCTATATTTTAGCATTTTACGGTGCTATCAGTAAAACCACACAGTGCGACCTTTGACAGCGAAGGCCAATGTTCAAAGCGATACTTCATTTCAATACACCAAAAGGAAGCAATAATAAGTTGTTTTAACGCGTAACCGAGCGAATCTGATTGATGGCTACATGAAGACAAGCTTTGATTTGTCGGATGTTCTCTTGGAAGGTTTGGGCTTGACTATGATTATGCGTTGTGAACATATTGTGGCCGCATCTTCCGAGAATTCGGTGGCAAAAATTACAGCTTTACAGAATCAGACTCTGCAATCAACTCCGTAAATGACCACCAAAAACGGCAAACGGCGAGTTTGCGGTTTTCTCTTTGGCAGTGTCTCAATTCTTTAAAACCGCCGGGAAGCTCTATGTTGTTGGTTCATTTCTAAAGAGATAAGTGGGTTGCACGTTTTTTCCTTGCAGAAAATGCGCTATTGAAGAGCGTTCGGATTTTTCTACCATTCAACGGATTACAATAGGGCCTTGCATAGTGCCTTTTGTATGCAGGATAGTCCCTTCACTTGACCCTATGTTTATAGTTTAAGTAGGGAGCTGTTTGTTTGTTTTTAGGGAGCGCAAACGTGCTTCAAATACGGGCCTGCCTTGCTATCTGGCTAGTCACTGTAAGTCGAGAATTTGTGGTCACATTTTGGGACCACGGCTTTTTAAGCACCCATAATGAAGTAAATATGAAGGAGTTAGTGTTAGCTTACCTATAATAATGGCGTGATAAATCACTTCTAATATCCAAGCCCCTTCATAAAACGTTCATCGTGATGTTATTAGAGGAAAACGTTTTAATCGATTGTTTTTCTTTTGTCGCTTGACCTTTCCCGTTGGAGAGTAAAGGCTTTGTCTTTTTAATACAGTTATAGATGTAATTAATAATGGAAATCAGTTTTGACTTCAACGCTTTTTATTTTGAACGTAGCTCACCATCAAACAAATATTAGGTCGCAAGCCATCAAATAAACACCACTTTGCCCATTACGGCAAAGCCTCTCGTCAGCGTTCGACCGAAGAACCTCTGGAAATTCAGCAAACACAACGGCAGTCCCCATTGCCCAGGCAGGCTATCTCACGTCATCGAACGCCCCAATCTTGGTTTTGCGTCAAATATTGCATGCCAGGCCACTCGTGCTTCAAAACAGCGTCAGTCACCCTAGCGGATTAAGGCAACATATTCACCACAAGATAAGGGTGGCTTTCGGCCTCTTTTTTCCATATTGCCTTAACCAAGTCTTCTGTACAACAGAAATATTTCAAGCAATTTTCGCTACACGGGTCCATCTTCGTCTTGGCCTATTTGTAGGCTTCGTGCACTAGCTTTATACTTATTTTCGTAAGTTTTTCTATGGCCTTGTTTTTTCTTCTGTGTATGAATGTGCAGCACAGTGCATGACGCGTGACTCTTTGCCATGTTAACTCTCCTAAAGTATATATAACGTGCCCCGAATACCCTTTATTGAAGTAAATTGTCCTTTCAGTGCTATTTGTATACTCAGAAATATAAAAGGTGTCATCAAAACATACGATATAATAAAAGAAAAACAACTGAGACAACCAAAAAACAGCCTTACGCTGACCTACTTTCAACGAAGACCCTTCAAGTTTATGTTTATTTATTTTAAGCTGGCCTCATTGAAGCGCGCGTCATTAAACTTCACGAACAGGGGCTGTCTGTGGAAAGATCAAACACGCTACAAAAAGCTTTAGGCTGAAGCTAATGAGTCCATGAACATTCGATATATATTAAGCGACTGCAGACTTTCAGGGATCTTTTAATAAAACTAACACACCCAGAAAATATTCCGCAAAAAGTGGTCTTATTTTAAGATGCGAAGGGCACGGCGAATCATGTAGCACATTATTTGAATAAATTCTGAACACAATATTCGGGGATATTCAAGAAATTCATTTCACATATACGTCTGAAGAACACACCGCTTGATTTAGACGACTTTGGTGCTATAGCTGAACAGATGCAGCTGTAATCCCCACACAATACCTTAAGTAATTATCAACTGTTGCTGGCAGGGAACTTCAAGCAATAGCTGGATTTCTCAAAATATTGTGACTAGGTGCGGCGGTGTTGCAGGGCATATTTGGGGAAATTTTCTTTGAATGACCACATAAAAGCAGAGCAAATCAAAATAAAAGGGTGGATGGAGGCGCGCTGGGGTCAACGTAATTGTTGAAAAACTCCGAACAATTTTGTTGTACTATGAAAAGAGGGGGTGCTCTAATGTTGCCACTCTCAAGAAATACACCACAAATAATCGAAAATTTAGCAACGGGAAACGTGGTGTTCACAATGTGGCTTTGCAGGATTATTGTCATTCTTCACAGCGTTCGTCTTAAACGTGTGAACGAAAAGGTATAGATGAAATAAAACAAGACATTTTTAATCCATAATGGCTAAATACAAACGGGATCACTGTTTGGTCACATTTCAAGCGTTAAAAGAGTCGCGAAGAGAAACTGCATTTCCCATTGTTTATTTTGTCTCTATAATTTTTTTAGGACATACAACACAAACATTCTCACAATTAATAGCTTCTAGAATAAGAAGACGTCCTTGAAATTCCCGTTTTGAGGCCCACCTCAAGCGATCATGCGCACATCGTTGGGCGGCAGCGCAACGAGCAGTGACGTTACAGTAAGCGCATTTTAGAGTTAAACCAGTAAAATCTCATAGTGTATAATATTCTGTACAGCTGCATACCCGATATTTTAAATAACGCATCCTTTATTCGTTGCCAGAAACAGGTTTCTCACGAGGTGACCGGTGTCGCGACCGCTTAAGTTGTCTGGGGACTAATGTAGCAGAACTCAGACCTATCGGCTGTTTGTACGGTCGTATACAGCTTCCCTACTTGGTTCATGCTTTGCCAAATTCACTTCGGAATCTCACATTTTTTTATGAAACGGCACAGCACCGCTCAGGGAAAAAATTCCCCGCATTTCCCCGAGGGGAAGAATGTGAAAGTGCGAATGCACGAGTTGAATTTGCGCGGTTCGGTAATGTTCGCGAAAGAGAGATCACACACACACACACACACACACAACTACAAAGAAAGAAAGGTGCATTTATTCACAGACACCTATTTGTGTTTGTCGTTGTATTTGATTGCTAGAGTGGATCTCAGCTTTGAAATTTCGTGTCAGTACTCTTTTAAACGGGTGCATTAGCCCTTCTCACGCCCGATTCCTGGCCAATCCCCCACGTGGGTATGTGCTATGCACAGACACCTATTTGTGTTATCGTTGTATTTGATTGCTAGAGCGGATCTCAGCTTTGAAATTTCGTGTCAGTACTCCTTTAAGCGGGTGCATTAGCCCTTCTCACGCCCGATTCCTGGCTAATCCCCCACGTGGGTATGTGCCATGTCAGCGGCCAGGCAGCGCGCGCCCATCTCCCCCCGTTGCCAAGAAAGACGAGGAGATTCCTGGCCAATCCCCCACGTGGGTATGTGCCATGTCAGCGGCCAGGCAGCGCGCGCCCATCTCCCCCCGTTGCCAACGAAGAAGAGGAGCGCGCGCACCCGCTGCTGTTGCTATGCGGACGGCGGCGGAATGCGGACGGCGGCGGACGCTTCAGGCTCGCCTAAGAAGTGCATTCGCACTTAAAAAAACGTGAGCCGTGTGCAGTTTGAACTTGTGGCTACCGGGCCAGAACATTGTTATGGCCAGCCTGCATTGAAGTCAGACACTTCATCCACCACACTACCAACGTAAAAAGCGGGTGCGGCAGCAAACAGCGGTATAAAAGCTGCTTCATATTTGTAACTGTCATGAGCAACCTCCCGAAGGGGTATGTGTCAAAACCCCCGAAGGGGCATGTGCCCAATAGACGGGCGTGAAATGTGCCAGCGTTGAAGTGAATTTAGAGACATGAGTAAGAAGAAGAAAAGGAGGCAAGCGCTGGGAGAAGGAAGAAGAGGAGAAGACAAGACTACGCTCCTGGTGCCGACCCCAGCGTCTTCCCAGCGACCCCACCGCCAAAATTGTCACGTCAATTTACCAAGTAGACAGGATACACAAAAAAACGTTTAATTGACGAGGACGGTGTTTCGCAGCTCACATAAAGTAACAGTAAACAGTCACAGAAGTGTTCTCACGGTTTGAGTTTGCACAAAGGTCTAAGTATTGTGTCGCTCACGTTACGGGTGATGTCTTCCTATCTGGCGTGTGGGCCCAGACAACCGGCAGTCATGTCTCGTAGTGCTTGCACGTAGTGGGTTCAGCCGACGCTGCCAACCGCCAAGGGAGCGTAGCCCTAGTTGTGATGTGTCGGAGCGTAGCCCGAGCGTCCCCGCCTGTATCTTAGTTGGTAGCCTGGAGCCGCCGACGGTGCGCTGCCACGGGGTCTCCCTCCAGGATCGTCGCCTGGAACTCCGGTCGGTAGGCCTGAGGCGTCGTCAGGCCCCGATGACGCTGGGGTCGGCACCAGGAGCGTAGTCTTGTCTTCTCCTCTTCTTCCTTCTCCCAGCGCTTGCCTCCTTTTCTTCTTCTTACTCATGTCTCTAAATTCACTTCAACGCTGGCACATTTCACGCCCGTCTATTGGGCACATGCCCCTTCGGGGGTTTTGACACATACCCCTTCGGGAGGTTGCTCATGACAGTAACCCAGCGCTCTAGTGCTTTTTATAAATTCGACTCAACTGAGACCTTTAACCACCAACTTACTGTAGCGCTTCGGCAGTAAGCCAAAGCAAAGCAGATCAAATCAACAAAACAGCGTTAACTGCATAATTAATTGGAGTAAACCGGAGAGAAATTGAACTGGGTGTTATGGGACTGGGCGACTCAGCTTTTGTCACTGCCTCCTGCTAGTAAATTTACATTTAAAGCTTTCGGTCATTTATCTCGTCTCGCCACAAGTTTCCCGCTCGCGCAACTCACATTACAGGCTCCGTGAGACAGACGTCGGCAAGCTTGCTCAAGAATGCCGGCAATCAGAACCGCAGTTAAGACTCGTGCGAAACAGCGCAGTTTACAAACACCCAGTTTATTTAGGGTTGGTCACTTCGGCCTGCGCCACTCGCCCGTGTTGTGTACTGAACGTTCCACCACGTTGATCAGTCGTATCAGTGATCAGACATCTCCCGTTCAGTTGCAGGGCGAGTTTAATCATGGCGCCGATGTTGTAGCTTTATCTGACCCTTTGCGAGCCCAATCTATGCCGACATGCTGTACAGAAGAGGAGTAACTGAGACTGGCTGTTTACCGAAACGTAACGATTCTCTTCACAAGTTGAGGAGGAAAGTCTTGGTGAAACAGTATCTGCCTTTTTTCCTTGTTTGCCAATATCGGGCAAAAAAGGGGTATGCGTTGTTTGTGTATTAATGCTACATAGTTATAAGTACCCACGAAGAGCAAGTTTGTTTGAAAATCTCTTATGACCCCTTTAGGGGTTCACCAAGGACTGGCTACAACATGTGCGTTTGAAATACGTATTGATTTCTCAATGTTCGCATGGTACGATGTCCTATCACAGAAATATAAAACTTGTTAGCACTGTACAAGGTTCCTTAAAATTTGGCGGGGATGTTTTTTAAAACTTCTGCACAAATTATTACTCTTAAATGTATGTTACCTCGTACAGCAAAGACAGCCTTATATTGTGGGGAAATACCACCAAGGAAATGCTTATAAATAACGCAACGCAGCAAAGAACGGGTCAAGGTAAGTGTTGAAAAACCATTTATTACGGCGAACCTGCTCCTCACAAAAACCTTAATGAAAGCAGAATCGCCGAAGAAGAAGATATAGGAAAAACGCGCAGTGTTTAGCGCCCAGCAATTTTCTTGCTTGGTGTTTGGTTTCTAGGAGTTTAAAATTTATTATATGGTTTTAGAAACATCACCTGAGATTGAGAGCGCTTTCGATAGGCAAATAACAGTCTACGATAACTAACACAACGCCTCCCAATTTTTCAGTCAAGGAAGCTTGCAGATCCGCAGGAAGAGCAGCAGGGCAGAACGTGCTCTGCATGAAACACATTTGAATGACCGAACGCTGAAAGGACCTAGAACCGAGCGCATCTAGGCGAATAGAAGGCGTGGTTCCGGGCTATATATGTTTGTTGGGGACAAATCACTCACTGTTGTAGAGCCGAAGCTCTACTGCACCAAGTCTCGCAGGGTCCTTATGGCGTCCCTACGAAGGTTAGCAACTGTAGCGCGAATCTGACAGGTGTTCGGTCACGTAACATGATCTGCTGCGGATAGACACTGCAGTCACTCGGATCCTGCCACTGCAGTACCAGGTGAGTAGACAATCACTTGACTCCTGCGTCGTTGACGCTTGTTTTCGAAGTCTTCCCACGCCTTGCATTCTGGTTGAGGCATCAGTGCATGTGGTTCAGCCACAGCAGGAAGTTAAAGTTTACGATCCAATTGGCACAGCTTGGTGTCAACAACATTTTATCAAAATAGGCCATGGTTTATCCCCTATTTACAGAGAAATAGTAAGGTGAGGAAGGAGGTTGAATAAATTTCACAAACGCAGAATGTTTTTGTTAACCGCAGGAAGCGCTGTGAAGGCGGCGTTGCTATTTATGTTGGTTTAGCGAATAATTTCGAGCCTTTTTCGGGGTTGTCCAAATTTCTAAACGACTATGAAGTCTAAGCTAATAGCCTTATTCCTGATATGACATCAGTAGTGTACAGACCTCATTCCGGAAACACATCAGTTTCTCTACATGTTTTTGGAACTTTTTTAAATGCAGAGCATTTCAGTAACTCACGATGTCACCCGCGTTGACGTCCGTAGTCCGCACCGTCGTTGTCCCTACTATTTAAAAAAAATACTATCCGGCGCCCGGTTTCGATCCCTCGACCCTGCGGGCGGAACGCAATGTACATGGTGCTCTACCCACTGCGCCACAAAGCCGACACACAATGGGACGCTACGAACGCGTCTTATATTGTTGACTCAATCAAATTACTGCTGACGAGCGCTCTCTCGTCAGCAGTTGCCACAAGTGCAACAAAAATAACGTAACGCAAACTACTTAATGTCATGCGCCCCAGGAAATGCTCTGCATTTGATCGTGCCCCTCGAGAGGGGGATGTTTCACTGCGTCTTCTCTCGGTCGCGGGACCCGTGGCGCCATCTGGCGGAGGCGCGGCACAACTCGTAGCACTTTGAAAAAATGCGGCGCCAACCAGCTGTGTGTGTGCGTGCCGCACTTGTACAAATGGCGAGTGTTTTGCCGCAAGGCCATGCGGTGGTGCTTCAAAGACTGCCGCGGCGGGCAGCGATGATGGAGGCCCCTCGAAAAAAAAGTGAATGTTTATTATTTTTAAATTGGTAGCCCTATCACCAGCGCATATATACTTCTGAGGAACGCCAAAACTTGTATTTTAGGGAACTACATTAGTGTCACGCCAAGCACTTAGAGTGAGATGAAGTTTTTAGAAATATCCTTGCCATATTTAACCCCGTCATGCGCAGATATATGTATCACATCGTTCAAGTAAATCTCAACGGTTTGCACATCACCGAAGTCTTAACGTTCAAGGTGCGCTTGAGCGACGGAAGTAAAGAATTTACTTCTAATATCCAACATCTACATTCGCCAATAAACTAGCGCTCTCTCCCCTTTGCTCATAATAATCTTATAAGACTAGGGTAGCTACTAGCATTTTAAGAGTTTCTTTTATCTACAATGAACCGCTTTTAATCTAAAGGTAATTGTTAAAGAGAACTTGTAGCTATACTAGTTGGTGCATATAAGTTTAGAGGAAACCAGTTGAACATTCAACACAAAGGACGAATTGTTTAGGAAAAAGGGACACGGACACTGATACGGGCACAGGGAAAGGAAGACGTAGTCCTTTGTATTGATTTTTTGCTGGTTTTCTCTAAACGAATTATTTAAGGACTTCTTTTGATTAAGACAGCCAGCAACACAAAGTTTAGGGCCATTCTAAGCAAAAAAGTTTAGTCAGGCATCGTTCTCTGGCGCCCGGCAACTGTGTATAGCCCAAAAGCTGTTGGCCAACCTATGCTTGCTAAAAAAAATTAAAACGCACTTTTTATAGTTAGGAAATTGCCTTTTCAATCGGTGCAGTAACCATGACATAGCACCACAATCGGTGGCGCGGACCAAGCACAATAGCATCACAATACATAAATATTTATCTTAGGTAACGGTCAAGTGTTTTATGACTAATTTTCTGACCTAAACAATGTGACATAGGCTAGCCTAGTTTTGATTCGAGTATTTCAGTTTATTTACTTTGTGTACGTAAGGAGTCCACAGCTTCACGACGCAGCTAATCTCAACAGTAGTATACGTGGATATTCAACAATTGAAGATAAGTAAAATACCACCGCTAGAAAAAATGGTTCTGTGCCTATAATCAGTACATCAACTCGTGTCACCATGGTTTGAATGTCTTTTCTCTAGTTACTGTTTATTATTCTTGACATTTTTTTTACACGCGTTTTTTTACATCTGATATCAGTGATCATTTTCCAGTTTTGTAATATGGTGCTTTGAACACTGAAAGATATCACGTGGTTGTAATTCAGTTCGTGTGCAATGTGCGAGCGCCAAAGCTTCAGAAAGGTTAGACAAGCTATCAAGCACGATTCAACGTGCTTAACAAAAAACGAATGTTAAAGTCGCATGCCGTACACTAGCCCCATCTTTCATTCAGATATAAAATTTACAGTTTCGTTTCAAGCCGGCTAATATCACTACAAGATCAAATGGTTACCTAATAACGTCTAGCTGCGATTAAAACAGAAATTCACCTACACCTTAGCTCTTAATCTCGAGAGAGAGAGTAGAACTTAGGGTAAGATAAAAGCAATTCTCTGATCTTGCTGCTCATACGGGCAAAACAGGGCATATATGAATAGCTGTTCGCGGACATCACTCTACGTACCTTCTGAATTTACCTTTTGAAAGCCAATGCAAGACCGTTTCCAGAGAGCATAACAAAGAATAATCTGAAATTGTGTTGCGAGACACTCGCACCCACTTCAATAGATTTTTGCACATATTGTTTGTTCATTGAAGACGTCCTAGCCCTAAATATTTATCTGTGGCTGGGAAGTTCTTGTTGCGCAAATAAATGAACATAAATTCTGTTCTATCATTGCGCATCCCGGCTACGGTAAGCCATAAAAACTGTCAATAAACAGAAATGCGCCATAAATTCGGTCTTAAAGTAATCACACTAGTAAACTGGCATATAATCAATGTTTTTTTTTTTTAATTTGGGGTTTTTTGGCGATATGCAGAAAATTAGTGTCTGGTATATTTAGAAATGGTGGCAAGAAAAACAGTTCCAATTTTTGAACAACGTCAGGCATATCTGTTTTTTATGGTATAGAAGAATTACTCCTTTGTACATGTTGGTATTACGTTACCAAAATGAATAACAGCAAATTATAATCGCTAGCTACAGTAGCCAAACAGGTGCAATTAACACAAAATGTCCGCCTACGATAAGCGAAAAACTATTTGTAGGTTCCGACATTGTTGGCCCTTAAATTGTGCGTCATCTTTTCTATGTATCTGCTGTAGATTCACAGAATGAAATGTCACATTTTCGTAGCGGCGTGATGTGGAAGTAGTCTGTTTCTGAGTAGCGGCTTATAGGCGCAATACAAAAAATAAAAAAAAACAAATTTTCAGCGCCGTTCAGGCTTTATTTTTTGAGCGCAATCTCTTAGCAATGGCCTAAATAGCATGTTTCTTCCAGGTATTGTGTAACGTTACATGGGTTTTCCGGACTTCGCCAGTTTATTTTGTTAAGTTTGTAATGATGAAGCTCTGACTGGTTTCATTCCCCAGCCGCTACGTATGTAGACTAACGCTATCTAATCAACTTCCTCTTTTTTTTTCTATGCAGCCATTCCAACTATGTTTCAAAATACGATATTAGGTTGCACCTTGATATTATTACGGCAAATGTTTTGACGGTCGTTCTAGATAACTACGCGGGCATCGCATAGCAGGGCTGCCAGCTAAAGCGCAATGTTGTTACAGCGGAAAACAACGTTATATTTCATTTTTGGAAGCAGAGAAACGTAATGAAAGTATGCGGCTTAGGGAATGCTTGTCCTTGTAATTTGGTCGAGGACATTTTAAATTCCTAAACGCATTTGTGGCATTTTACAGGTCATTAATTCCATTGGGCTAAGCTTCAGAGAGCCAGTAGAAATTATGGTTGTAGAATCGGGAAGGAAGGTGTTTCAAAAAATTATAAGAATGGCTCGGCTTACTTCACGTCACACACGCTTCTAAGCATTTTTCATTTGTAGGCTGAACCACGCTGCTAAACCATTTGGTGGTACTCCACTGCAAATAACTTGTAGGCGAATCAGTAAGCTTGTGCTCTTTTCATTGTGTTCGAAATGACTTTAGGAAGCACACCTAAAACTGCTGCTATCAGTAAATAAACAACCAGCTGTGTTAAAACGTAACCTAGACTGTAAAACGTGCACTAACATTTACAGATAAACCCCGAAAACGGACGTGACCTACAAAAGAAACTGATTGTTACGTTTTTACCGGAACTAAAAGATATTCCACTTGAAATAAAAATGTGAGATAATGATCTGCGGATGTAAAAACCCGTCATCCTGTTGGTTAAAGGTTTTGCAAACTTAGCAGGGACGAACCTCCCCTTCGTGAATTGTTCATGAAAAGTGGTTCGCGAAAATGATTGAAACTACAAGGATCCCAAAGGGAGTTTTACAAAGGTTTGGTAGAACTCTGCGCTTAAAAATGTGTAGAAGGGTTAGGAAATGTTGGTACACTGGGGCCACCTAAGTAATTTAGTACCAATACAGAGGAGCAATGTAACGCTCAATGCAGACACAAATTGGAAAGAAGTTTGTGAGTGCAGGTCCTTTTTTATAAAATTCACGCACACACACTGTAATATATATATATATAAGGTTAGTAGAGACAGAGACACACGAGAAGGGCATTAAAATAAAAATAAAAGTTTACTGACGTTTCAGGGAGAGGACTCCCTTTCTTCAGAGTACTCTGAAGATGGGGAGTACTCTCCTTCACTGTTTTACTGTCCTTCTTGTGTGTCTGTCTCTACTAACCTTATTTTTCGCGGTCTGTTTGAGTTTTTGATTCCAGACTATCTAAATATATATATATATATATACATAAATTTATAAGTATATATTTATATATTTATATTTATATATAAATATATAAATAAGTGCAGGCCGATGTATGTCTCACAAAGAAAAAAAAAGGTTTACTAACCTTTCGACTGGAGGACCAGTCTTCATTGGAGGCGGAGTAAACCTTGTTGCTTTTGTTTTTTGAGACGTGCGTCGGAGTCTTCTTTTTGAAATTTCTTCTGAACCATTGCGAACTATTCATCCTCGACTATATATATATTGCTATATATATATTTATATATATATATATATATATAGAGAGAGAGAGAGATAGTAAGGCTTGGCAGTCAAGAAAACCTCAGAAAGCAAAGGGGGAATGCGGTAGGTCATAAAAACAGGTGAAAATTTTTTGAGTCAGAAAGAAAGTGGCAGTCTTGGTGCCAAAAGTAGCCTAAGAGAGTTCAACACAGGTCGACCACTCTCGACATGTCGTTGACACTCGAGTCACGGCCCGGGGTAAAAAAGAAGTCCCCTTAACCCCGAGTTGTCACAGTGACACTGGCTGCCACCCCAAGTACAAGAAACAAAACAGACTAACATAAATACCCGATAAAGTGGGGGGGGAACAGCCCCTCCGGCAGCCTAGTGGTCATCGCCCCAGAGTGGTGTTCGGGAGGTCGTGGGTTCGGATCCCACCCGGCTGGCATAATTTTCACCACTTCGTAGAGCATTACGGATAATATTGTCACGTCCAATGTTAGGCCTGGCGGCCAGCACCTATGATAATAACACAAAGCGTCACCATTTTCCTACCAAGGAAGCTTGCGGATGGGCAAGAAGATGAGCATGGCACTACGAGCTTTGCGTGCAACTCATTTAAATGATCGAACACTGCCAGGAGCTAGAACCGACCATATATAGGCGAATAGAAGGCATGGTTCTCAGCTATACCATGTTTGTTGGGGCCAAAGCAGTTACCTGTTGTAGAGCCAAAGTTGCACTGCACCATGCCTCACAGGGTCATTATGGCGTCCGAACGAATGTTAGCAACTGTAGCGCACATATGAAAGGTGTTGGGTCATGTCAAGGCATCTGCTAAGGATAGACACTGCGGTCACTTGAATCCTCACCACTGCATTGCACGTGAGTAGTCAATGGCTTGACTCCTGCGTCGTTGAGGCTTGTTTTTTTATGTGTTTCACGCATTGCATTCTGGCTGAGCAACCAGTGCATGCGCTTCAGCCACAGCTGCAAGGTAAATTTTACTGATCAATTGGCATAGCTTGGTGCCAACAATTTCTTTCACCGAAACAACCCAAGGTATAACCCATTTTTGCAGAGATATGGTAGCAAGAGGACGGGGCCTTGAATAAATTTTACTAACGCAGAATATTTTTTTGTTAACCGCAAGAACCGGCCTGAAGGTGGGGTTGTTTTGTATGTTGATTCAGCGAGTAAATTCGTGCCTATTTTGAAGTTTTCCACAATTCTTAACGGCTATTAAGTCTAAACTAATTGTCTTATTGCTTATAATGCATCGGTTGTGTGTAGACTTCCTGCTGCAAATGCATCCCTCTTTCTACATGTTCTGGGACACTTTTCTTTACTTTGTCTATGTAAGATGTTCACGGCTTCAGTGCGATGCTGATTTCAACAATAATATACGTGGATATTCAAAAATTTTAAATAAGTCGAAAATTACCGTTTGAAAAAATGGTTTCACGCCTACAATCAATACGTCACCTTGTGTCATTATGCTTTGCATATCCTTTCTCTAGTTAGGGTTCATTATTCTTGACAGTTTTTTCACGGTGACAGTTACATCGGATATCAGGGATCATTTCCCATTTCTCTAATTATAGTGCTTGCAACACTGACAGATATCACGTGGTTGTAGTTCAGTCCGTGTGCATTGCGCAAGCGTCAAATCTTCAGTAAGGTTAGACAAGTTAGCCTACACAATTGAACTTGAGTAAAAAAAAAGTATTGTTAACGTCGCGTACCGTGCATTAGTTCCATCTTTTATTAAGACATGAAATTTACTGTTTCGTTTCAAGTCGCTCAAACTTACTAAAATATCAATGGGTTATATAATAACGTCTAGCTGCGATAGAAAGCGAAATGCCCCTGTACTTTAGCTCTTTATCTCCAGATACAGGGCAGGCTTCAAGGTATGAAAAAAAGCAATACCATGTAATTGTTGCTCATGCGGGCAAAGCAGGACTATTATGAACAGCTTTTTGTGGACATCACCCTAAGTAACTTCTGAATTACGTAATCGCGTTTTATGTAAGCTAGTAGAAGACTGTTTACAGAAAGCATAAAACAGAATAACAGGAACTGTCTGCGAGACACTCGCTCCCTACTTCAATAGTTTTCGTATATATTGTTTGTTCAGTAAAGGCGTTCCAGCCCGAAATTATCATCGGTTGGCGGGAAGTTTTTGTTGCCCACACAAATCAACATTAAATCGATTCCAGTATTATGCACTCCGGATAATTAAGCATTAAAAACTGAAAATTAACAGAACAGCGCCCTTAATTTTGTCATAGAAGTAATCACCCGAGTACACCCGCGTATTTATATATATTTTTTGAATTTGGCGTTGTTTTCACAATATGCAGAAAAGAAGTGTCTGTGATATCTAGAAATGGTGGCAAAAAAACCGTTCTAATTTTTGACGAATATCAGGCATATCACTTTTTTATTCTATACAAAAAGTTCTCCTGTTCCTGTTTACAAGTGGTTATTACGTCGCCAAAATGAATACCAGCCAATTAAAAGCCCTTGCGACAGTTTCCCAACAGATGCAATTACCAGAAAATTTCCGCCTGTGATAAGCAGAAAAAATATTTGTAGGTCACGACATTGTTCGTCCTTGAAGTCTGCGTCTTCTTCTTTAATGTGTGTGCTGTGGATACACAGATTGAAACGTCACATTTTTCAACTGCGTCAATTGGAAGTAGTTTGTTTATGAGTAGTGGCTTATAGGCGCAATACAAGAAACAAAAAAACTAATTTTCAGCGCCATTGAGGCTTTATTTATTGAGCGCAATCTCTTAGCAATGGTCTAAATAGCACGGTTCTTCCAGCTATTGTGTAACGTTACATGAGTTTTCCGGACTTCGCCAGTTTGTTTTGTTAAGTTTGTAATGATTAAGATCTGACTGGTTTCATTCCCCAGCCGCGACGCATGTAGACTAACGCTATCTAATCAACTTTCTCTTTTTTTCCTTTGCAGCAATTCCAACCATGTTTCAAAATAGAATATTGGGTGGCACCTTGAAATTGATGATAGTTGGTTTTTAATGGCGCAAGGCCGACGAGGGCAAAGAGCGCCAGAGAAGTTATTTAATGAAAAGAAGTGATTACCACAAAAGGTAGGTATAAATTCTGTAAACTGGACATAGTAAGATCAATAAAGATAATGGTGATGGCTGGTGTATAGGGCCAGATTTGATTGTGCATGATAAGAAATGAGGTTTAAAAACTTAACATCTGACAAATATTTAAAAACGCGTTTCACAGAAACCATGGCATCGTCACCTAGAAACAGGGATGGGTGTACGGGAATATGTTGTCTGTAGAGTTCTCTGGAGTGTTTGTGTCGTGTTGTGTCAAGTGCCTTGCATTGTATGAGTATATGGACTACGGATAGGCCCTCCCCACACCTGCTACACAGGGGTCTTGGAGATCCCGTGAGCAGGTGCGAGTACGTCACATGTGTATGGCCTATCCGTAATCTAGCTAAGGTAACTTCAATGTGCCTGTTGTGTGAGTCAGTAGTGTATTGTCCCAAGTGTGGTTTTATTACGTGTAGTTTGTTGTCTGTCTGTTCGCTCCAGTCTGCTTGCCACGTTTTACAGAGTTGTTGTCTAATGTGTGGCTTGAGGTCTGTGTAAGGTAGTGTTGCCATGTCTACAGTGTTTCGGAGTGCAGCATTGGCGGCCATTTCATCCGCCACTTCATTACCGCCAATGCCAGAGTGGCCTGGCACCCAACACACAGTCACCCCAAGGTTTGAGGAATAAGCGACCATAATTGTTTTGAAGACAAGATTAATGACATGGTTTTTTGATGACTTTCCGCATGATAATGCACGGACGACGCTCAACGAATCTGTATAAATGACGGGTGTATGAATACGATGTTCAACTATGTGACTTACAACCAGAAATATGCCATATCCTTCCGCCGTAAAAATACTTGTATTAACATTCATTGTTCTACATGCTTCAAAATTGGGCCCATGCGCAGCACAAGACACCGCAGTGGACGTTTTAGATGCATCGCTGAAAAACTCTGCAGCCTTGTATTTATCCTCTATATACATGAAATGCTGCAAAATCCCACTTTTTGGTGTCCTGTTCTTATTGTATTTTAAGAAAGACAAGTCACATGCAACAGGACGAAGATGCCATGGTGCTACAAGATCGGTGATAGATGACTTGAATGTGTCTACAAAGGAGACCTCATGAATAGTGACCTCGTCCCTTACTCTGAGCGAGAAGGGAACAGGAATGGATGGGCGATTTAAAAAGAGCTTTGATGTGGATGTGTCAATAAAAACCGGTTTAAAAGGATGGTTGTCCATTGATGAAATTTTAGAGGCATATAACAAGTCAACATAGGTTCGCTGGTGTGATAAGCACCATTTGTCACACTCTGCGTAAAGACTGTACAGGGCTCGTACGGAATGCGCCACAAGAGAGGCGAAGCCCCAAGTGAAGCACTGGGTCGAGCATTTTAAGTGCTGTTTTAGTGGCTGACCCATACACAACACTCCCATAGTCCAATCTAGACCCCACTACGCTTCTGAAAATACGTAACAGGAGTTGCTTATCCGTTCCATACGACTGGTGGGACAAGATTTTAAGAATGTTGAGAGCCTTTAGACATTTATGTTTCAATTGTTTAATGTGAGGGATGAACGTAAGCCTTTAATCCAACACCACGCCTAAAAACTTGTGTTCCTTCCTCACAGGAAGCGATACGCCATTAAGGATAATTTCTGGGTCCGGATGGATCCAACGCCTCCTGGAGAAGACAACACAGGTGCTTTTTTCTGGGTTAAGTTTAAAACCGTTCTTGTCTGCCCTGCTGGCAAGTTTTTTGACACCAAGCTGGACTTGACGCTCACAGATGGACATATTACATGATTTAAAAGATATCTGGATGTCGTCTACATACATTGAATAAGAAATTGTAGGTGGCAGTGCCTTATCAAGGGAGTTCATCTTAACTATGAACAGAGTGCAGCTTAGCACTCCACCTTGCGGAACGCCGTTTTCTTGCACATAAACTCTTGATAGTGCGCTACCTACTCTCACGCGAAACGTTCTTTCGGACAAATAACTAGCAAGGGTGTTGAGCATATGGCCCGAAACACCGAAAGACTTTAGGTCACTGAGGATCCCGTAACGCCAAGCGGTGTCATAGGCCTTCTCGAGGTCAAAAAACATCATTGTGCAAAACTGTTTGTGAATGAAGGCGTCCTTTATATAGGATTCGAGCGCGACGAGTTGGTCGTTGGTGGACCATCCCGCCCTGAAGCCTGCCTGGCAGCTCTCGAGAAGACCATTGTACTCAAGAAAGTACATGAGTCTCCTGTTTATCATCTTCTCGAGGAGCTTGCACAGGCAGCTTGTGAGGGCGATGGGCCGATAGCTAGCGAGAGAGGAAGGGTCTTTTCCTTCCTTCAGGAAAGCCACTACTATGGCCTCTCTCCAAGAGCGAGGAATGTGCCCCGAAAGCCATATGTTGTTGTATAGATGTAGGAGTGTTTCAAGAGTGTCTGGGTGTAGGTATTGTATCATGGTGTATGTGATTTTGTCTGCACCTGGAGCTGAAGGCTTACATGCGTTCAGAGCAACGTTCAGCTTATGAATTGAAAAATGAGAATTGTAAGAAGTGTGCGACTTGTTGTTATCACGCAGGGACTTCTTTTCTACAGATGTCTTGTGTTTCATGAAAGTGTCTGTGTACTGTGCTGAACTGGACACGTGTTCGAAGTGTTGTGCAATGTGTGTTAGCCTGGTCTTCCAGTGTGTCCCCTGTTGTACTAACCAGGGGTAGGCTGTGTTTCTGTTGTCCTTTTAGTTTTCGTATTCGTGTCCAGACTTTGTGTGTGTCAGTGTATGAGTTGATGGAAGTGAGGAAGGTGCGCCAACTCTCCCTTTTCGACTCACGACGCACTCGCTTCCCAAAAGCCTTTGCCCGTTAAAAGAAATGAGGTTATCTGACGTGGGGTACCGGCGAAGGACACCCCACGCCTTGTTCTGGGCCTCTCGCGCCCGCCTACAGTCCTCGTTCCACCAGGGCCTCCTTGGGTTGCGGGATGCACTGAAGGCCTGCGGCATAGACTTTTCGGCGGCGTCGAGTATGTGTGCCGTGACGAGTTGGGCTGCTTCCTCCACGTGTAGGTGTTTTATGGTTGTGTGGTGTAGTTTAGATGTTTCTGTGAATGTGCTCCAGTTTGCTTTTGATTCATTAAACCTGTTATGGGAAGATGGACTGCATGGGCCTATACCTATGTACGTTAGGGAAGTGGGGAAATGGTCACTACCATATGGGTCTGTGCCCACACCCCACTCAAGACATGGAAAGAGAACTGCGGAACCAATCGCCAAGTCAAGATGCGAGTATGTATTGTGTCCTAAGTAATGGTATGTAGGCTGTTTTTTGTTGAAAAGACATGCTCCGGAGGATGTAAGAAACTTCTCTATCAGGCGACCGCGGGCATCCGTTCTGAAGGAGCCCCAAAGAGGGTTGTGCGCATTAAGGTCGCCTGTTAGTAAGTATGGTTCGGGCAGCTGGTCGACCAGTGCCTCGAAATCAGAGCTCAGAAGTGCAAAATCAGGAGGAATGTAAATGAAGCATACCGTTATGAACCTATTAAATATTATCGTACGGATTGCTACAGCCTCGAGGACAGTGTTCAGAGTGACAGGGTGGCAGGCTAAGGATTTCCGGGCAATTATGGCCACACTGCCAGAAGAGTGTGTGCAGCCATCCCTGTCCTTTCTGAAGACCATGTAACTATTCTAGAAATTTGTGTGCTTGGAATTCAAATGTGTTTCCTGAACACACATTACACTTGGCTGATCAGCATGCAGTAGTTCGTATACATCGTCAAGATTTTTAAGAAGGCCTCTACAGTTCCATTGAATTATGTTTTCTCTTCCCATTATTTAGTGTGAGAGCTACTGGAGTGTGTGTGTTTGTTTATGTGTCGTCTTTCGGGGCTGTGACCCTCGCCTTTTTTGGCTTGTCGGGAGGCTTTGGCGTGGGGACGCGTTCCTTGCGCTGCGTTGCAGGCAGGAACGGCCCGACATCCATGTCGTCGTCGGATGTCCGAGGGGTGCCCGACAGACCGGGCCCCCCGGACTTGGCCCCCCTCGGGAGCCCTTCGTTTGAGCCGCCACCGCCGAGGCCGTGCGGGGCGCCAGAGGTGGCACGGGCGGTGCGGTGGCGGTGGGAACCGGTGCGGGGCCCGTGGTGTCCATCACCTCGGTACCCTCCAACGCACTGGAGGATGGGGAGACAGAGGCGGGAGCGGCACCGGTCCCGACGGAAGAGGTTGCCACCACAACCGCTGCTGCCTCAGCAAGCGGCGTGGTGGCGGGTTGGGCTGCCAGAGGCAACCGAGAGGGGGGCGACGGAGGGACCAGGTCAGACTCGCTGAACTGGGTCCCTGTGGAAACCAGACGCCGTACCGCCCCCCGGCGAGCTGCGTCGGCGTACCTCCCCAGACGGAAAGAGGCGAACCTCTTCCGCGCCTCTGGGAAGGTGATGTTTTCAGTGATTTTGAGGTTGATTATTTTCTTTTCCATCTGGAACCTTTCACACGTGCGGGAGTACGCAGTATGAGGTCCATGACAGTAGCTGCACATTAATAGTTGAGCCTGGCAGTTATCTGTATCATGATCTTCAGATGAACATTTTGCACACGTTATTTTTCCACGACAGGAGGTGGTGCCATGCCCGAACCATTATCACTTGAAACAGCGCCGCGGGTTCGGGATGTAAGGCCGGACAGAACAATGAATGAAACCCGTTTTGATGGATTCAGGGAGTGTGGAACGGTAAAATGTCAAGATTATATGTTTTGTCATGATTTGCTTATCATCTCGCCGCATGGCGATGCGCCTCACTGCCGTCACGCCCTCGCCTTTCAGACCTTCGAGCAGATCTGCTTGCATCTCATTTATCAGATCTGGCTCAGAAATCACACCCTGAGAGCTATTGAGGCTACGGTGGGGTGTGACTCTGATGTCCAGATTGGCCATGCGATTCTAGGTAAGGAGGCTTGTGGCTTGCTGGCGAGTGTTCATCTCGACCAGAACTTCGCCGGTTCTCAGTTTCTTGGCTTGGAAAGACTTGCCAAGGATGCCTTCAAAGAATTTGGTGATAAGGAACACTGACTGGGAGGAGATAGGATTTGACTTGTCAAGAGATTCAAGAATCAAGAAGCGCGGATAGTTATCTGGCTTTTGGGATGCAATTGTTGGCAAGGGTGGGAATGAAGCTTCGGTGCGGCCCCTTTTTGGGGGCCGATCACGTTTGGGGGGGGTTTGGAAAATGCCATATGATACATTGGAAAGCAGGGAGACGGGGGTACTTTCTTCTTTGACCTTACCCTGGTAGTCAAAGAGGTCCCGGAGCTCCCTGCCTGGTGAACAGACAGGGAGCCCATCCGCCGGAGTTTGACCTGGGCTCCGACGGCCACCTTTCGTGGTTTCTAACCCTCCACCTATAAACACATCACCACAGTTGGATCCAGCCTATGTTTGGGGGCTCGGGGTCCGCGGTATCGCCACTACCGTCACCAGGATTGCTCAAGGTGCCCCGTGCAGGGTGCACCTTGAAATTATTACGGCAAATGTTTTTTTACGGTCATTCTGGATAACAACGCGGGCATCGCATAGCAGGGCTGCCAACTAAAGCTCAATCTCGTTACAGCGGGAAACAACGTTATATTTTATTTTTAGAAGAAGGGAAACGTAATGAAAGTATGCGGCTTATGGAATGCTTGTCTTTGTAAAGTGTTAGAGGACATTTATTATTCTTAAACGTATTTGTTGAATTTTAAAAGTCATCAATTTAAATATGGCTAAGCTTCAGATGGCCAGTAGCAAGTGTGGTTGAAGAATCGGGGGGGAAGGTGTTTTAAGAAATTATAAAAATGGCTCGGCTTACTTCACGGCACACACGCTTCTAAGCATTTTTTATTTGCAGGCTGAACCACGTTGTAAACAAGTTGGTGGTAATCCATGCAGCTAACTTGTAGGCAAAATAGTAAGTTTGTGCTCTTTTCATTGTGTTCGAAACGATTTTGGGAAAGCACAGTTAAAACTGCTGCCATCGGTAAATAAACAACCAGCTGTGTTTAAAAGTAACCTAGACTGTAAAAGTTGCGCAACCATGGACAGATAAAATTCTAAAACTGACGTGACCTACAAAAGATACTGGTTATTGCGTTTTTACCGGAAATAAAAGATATTCCACTGGAAATAGAAAGGTGAGAATATAATCTGCGCATGTAAAAACCCGTCATTTTTGTTCGCTAAAGGTTTTGCACACCTAGCACGGACGAAACTCCCCTTCACGAATTGTTGGTGAAAACTGGTTCGCGAAAAAGATTGAAAATGCAATTATCCCAAATTCAGTTCTACAAATGTCAGTGTAGAACTCTCTGCACTTACGAATGTGTTGAATTTTTAGGAAGTGTTGGTACAATGGGGCCACCTAAGCACTTTAGTACCAATATCCAGGAGCAATGTTACGCTCAATGCAGGCACAAATTGAGAAAAGAGTTTTGTGACTGCAGGTCCTTGTTGAAAACGTTACTGAGAGACGTATCTATTTTAAATGTATTAAAACAACGTAAACAAGGTATCTAAGCCAATTTGATGAGGTAACAAAAAGCGACTAGGTATTAACATGTTATTTACTGTTGTCGTTATCAATGTTGTGAATGTGCGACCTTTTACACCTTATAACAAGTCAGTGTAGGAAGCTGGTTTTCAGGATGCCCAGATTGTACTATGGAAACAAACCAAGTATAGAACGCGTACAAAATGCTGCAGGTCGTCAATCATAAAACGCGTGATCCAGGAGTTGTATCAAATAAAGACGTGATATTAGTTCCGAATAAGAGAGATGCATTCACAGTCCCGTATTGTAGTGGGGCTGCTACTCTAAAGCCACATCATCACAAATCACGTACCGTCGCAGAAAGTCATGTTTGTCTTACGGTGCACAAGGTGACGCCACGGTCGGCGGCAAATTTTGTTTTCTCTGAGCCAGAAATAATTGGGGGCCGTAGTGCAACCACTGTAGGGTACGTCGGGGGTTATGGGATAGGGCCTTAAACCGAAGTGTTTTAGGCTAATTCCTATACCGCGTTACGGGAACATCAGATTTACTCTCTTCAGGTCATTGTGGTAGAAATAGGACAGCGTGATGACGGGAGTAACGGGATACAATCTCGTTTCTCCCTGGTGTGTCGGGCCTTTGTCTTGGTATTTATGTATGGTATTTTATTGAGACTTCCGAAGTAGTAAAGCACTACCGTGAAATGTGATTGCAACCTACATTTTTGTGATAGAAACCATGTACACGTAGTTCATGATTATAAAAAGTAATGACATTTTGAAACTGTTTGGTAGTACCCACAGGACAATGGCCAGAATACGATAACAGACGCGCACCGAGAGACAACAAAAAAACGTTCCTGCGTTTTTGGAGCTGCCCCTTTTCTTTGGGGCGATTTCCCGAGTTCTATCACTATCAACTACCGTAATATTTGCCGTGATTCAACAAATATACACACAAAAAAGAAGCATGAGAGACATGGTAAAACATTTAAAAACATCAAAATCCTCGCTCGCACATGTCAAAAAGTGTGAGTTCGTTAGGGAGAACAATGATATTGTAATCGAAGTGAACTCGTTCGTGGAATGCCGTTCCCCGAAGAGAATGGAAAGCTGCCGTGTGAATACTTGTCGAAGGGCAGCAAAATCCACTCCCAAAGGGACACTCAAGTCAATTTGTCAAGCTACCGTTTTCACTTGCACTGCGTAGACTGAATCAAATTACACACTTTTCATCGTTTATCCTGTTGATAAGTTGGTACCTATTTTATAAAGCTGGAAAGAAGAAAAACTACTATGCGCGGTCTCAGGCGGCAGATCGAGCTAAAGGCTGTGACAATGGGAGGAGGTGCAATGTGATTGGATGATGCCCACTGTTAGCAGTAAAACAAGTTTCAGTTTCGGTTCTTCAAAACAACATGCTTGACATCCGACGCTATCTGATGGGCATTCTCGATATCTCTGTGGGATCCGTCGGCCCCCAAGAACGAGACTCGATCGTCAAGGGGGGAGAGGAGCGACCATCAAGGTCTGTCTTTTAATGGAACGTCAGGGGGGAGGGAAGAAGAAGCAATGCGTGCGCTCGTGCGCCCCTAGACATGATGATGATGCCAGTGCACAGGGAGACTGGCCACACCAGGCCTATGGAGGTCGATGACGATGCGGCTGCGACCCCTTCAAAGAGATTCTACAATCTCAGTAATCGTCATAGCGCGCTTCTGCAATGTAGTCGCTTGTAAAATGCCTAAGATTAGCCTCCCACGACGGCTTGTAATAGTAGCAATCACTAGCCGAGGCCAATGGAGTGGATTAACGCCCTACACGTAACCGCAGAAGCTCAAATGTTATGCGCTTTCCCCCCATATTTGGAGCTTGCCTCACTGATGCCTGTATAGTAAAAAGCGTGTTCGCACCAGGGCAAGGGTCTGCTTATTCTGGCCTGTGCCCATTGCCCGCACGCAGCCGGGGCTTATGGCAACAGCAAGCGAACATAAACTGGCTAGCGCGTCGGTGTCAGTCTGCGTGCGTTCTGCGAACTTGCTCGTGCAGCAGTGAACATTACGGCGCAAAAATGGTGAACTATGTATAGAAAACACCGACCGAAAATGGAAAAACTTAGCTTACCAAAAGACAGTACCTTATACCTAGCGCTTATACCTAGCGCTTGAGACCACTCGGCCACAGGACCGCGCTGTCGAACGACAGAAATACAAGGTAAATAATGCGCAACCAGTTTAATCTTTTCTTTCTTTAGCGTTTTGAGAAGCTTATGTGAATGTTTGTTGTATAGCGCTCGTTCAGTAAGCGTGCCCCAAAATTCCACAATATCTCGCGTCGAGCAATTTCATTTCTTAGACGAAAAAGCGTTCGCAGATGCTTAGTCGTGCAGGTGGCTACGGCGCTTGCTCACCCAGGGTAAAAAAGGGCTTCCTGTTCGGTAGTTTTGCACTGCATGGTAAACGTTTCAGTTTATTTTATTTCTTTTGTACCTATAATATCTTCGATGACTTATCCCGCCTTCAAGTAGCCTTATATTTGTCTACTACTGTACCAGTCAGCGAAGCGTCGCATGTGCGCTTGTGCAGCGCTTGTGTGCAGCGACCTCGACTTGGAGCTTGATACAGAGTACAAATTAAAAAAAAACTAAAAAGACGCACATTCTTTCATTCACAAACGTGTTGTGGCTTAGTTTCAACTGAGCGAACAAATTTCGACGACCCGTCGTCGGCCGGCGGACTAAACGCTGTACGATAAACGCTGGTCCGACTGACTGCCGGTAGGTCGGCGAGCCGCGCAATAGCACAGTCAATCCAAGTCATCTCCTTCTGACGTCACACGAAAACGCTTCAGAAAATGGGAGAGGTTGCAGAGAGGAGGACAGAATTTTTAATTGATTTTTATACTTATTAAATTTGAGTAAACGCGCTCAAAGTGGTCGAAACAAGCCCTGTGGACTCCGGACTACAGTTTGCGCTAGTAATACTGCACTGTTTACAAATCACTTCAGTGTCCCTTTAAATAACCGGGCGGCAATTCCTTGCTCTGGCGTATCAATATGCGAAACCACTCAGGTGAAGATGTCTCCCAACGTGGGACAGAAAAAAGTGGTTTGAAAATTGTGGTTCCTCGGTTTTAGGAACGAGATCGTGGACTATCACTGGAGTAGCCAGAAGACTAGCCTCAGAAGAGCATTCAGCTTGAACACTTTTAACGTGAACGGCCTCCTTCAAAACCTTAAAAGCCTTCGCAAACACACTAGGTTTTCTTCTGGTTGCATTTACAACTGCTACGGGACTGGAGTCACTGTGCTGCAGAAGGCCCAAAAGTCATCGAAGCACGGGGTGAAAAGCGAGTCCGCCAAAAGATATCGGTGGAGCGAGGGGAATTGTCCGCGGTTACCTGCCCAGTGATAGCCATCGGAAAAGCTACTCTCACAATATTTATCTGCGCTGGTGTGAAATACAAGTTTTTTTAAAAGGTTATCTTTGGGGACTTTTATTCTTGGCCAACCGATAAGGATATAAGACTGCAGTCCTTTTCCTTCTTCAACATGCGAAAAAAGGAGGTATTGCTACAGTGAATCCAAGAACCCCAAGGAGAAAACAAATAGAACTTCAGAGACGACTCTTTTGATAAGTGATGAAACTACTTCTACAGCATTCTTAGAAAAACAACTTTCAAGTAAATTGTCGCGTTCAAACAACACTCCACCCTGATTCCCAATTTAATTTGAATTTGGAACCACCAAACGTTTAAAACATTCTCTTTGTCCCCGTAGTTTAATGCAAGGATATATCAGTTGCATTTTTTAAAGATTCCGAAATAGTGACGGAACAGGGGTCGCTGTGCAGTTGATCAAGCGAAATGGTAAAAATGGCAGTTCTGCTTCCCTATTTGTGAGGATGCAAAATCGGTATCAAACACGGGAATTGTGACAAAGCTGCCAGAGCCGAATATGGCAGGACGAACCAAACGACAGCAATCAATTGTCACGTTTGACCTAGGCCTGTAGCATTATTCCCAAATGACGTCCCACTCTTCTAGCATAGAAGGGTGGAGTAGGAAAGGTTGAAGTGTTTACAATATATATTTTGAAAAGCTTTCTACAGTAGGCCTTGTCAGTAAATTTTAGAGTGTGCGAAAGACGCTTTGCGGTACATTAAAAGATCCCAAGCACCCTTCCATGTTACAAATAAAAGAAATATGATTCAAATGTAAATTTTGTCTCATTTTTATGGGCTGTCTCTTAATCATGTGTATGGCTCTGCAGTCCAACACCTGCTAAAGCAATACGTTCTGTGAGAAACTGGCTTTGCCTACAGCACTAATCTGTCAAGGTACAAAACAATCACGTCCAATGTGCGCTCTCAGCCTTGTTGGTTGGTGAGAGCGTCACTTTTTGTGCAAACCTACGGTTTTTAATATTTTATCATACCGCCCTAAGGATGGCACCTTGCCGGATTTGAACGCAACTGCTATTTTTCCGGTCACAAACAGTAGGTTACTTTGCATTTGTATAAGTATAACAATTTTATTTTCAAGACAAAGAACGCACGTGCAAAAAAAGGTAAACACGTCACTCCGCACCAGAGCATTTCAGTAGGAGGGGAGTATCCAACTATGGGACGGTTTCACAACAACTTTGCAATCTTTATAATAAATGAACTCTAAGTTTCGAAGAATGAATAGGGAATTTGGTTATTTTATGTGCGTTTTTTAAAGTTCACACACACGCACACACACACACACACACACAAATATATATTTACATATATATGTGTGTATGTGTGTGTAGTGAATAAGAATGAGAAATGAGGAGCTCGTTGAAAATAACACAGAAATAAGAATTGGCAGTCAAGAAAACCTCGGAAAGAAACGGGGAGGATGTCGTAGGTCACAGAAACAGATAAAAAGTTTGGAAAGAAAGAAAGAATGTGGAGAAAAAATACCGGCCAGGTGGGATCCGAACTCACGACCTCCAGAATACCGGTCTGGTGCGATAATCACTACGGTACCGGCGGGGCCATTTTCCCCTCCACTTTCATGGGTATTTATGTTAAGGTAGTTTTTTTTCCTGTGCTTGGGGGGCTAGCCAGCGCCACTCGGACTACTCGGGGTGAAGGGGACCTTCTTTTTAACACCCGGTATGTGACACGAGTGTATACAACATGTCAAGAGCGGTCGACCAGCGTTGAAACCTCTTAGGTTCCTATGGCACCAAGACTGTCAGAACACAGGCCGTCGCTATGCATGTAGCGAATCAGAATAGGAAATGGGGGGCTCGTTGAAAATAAGACAGAAATAAAGTTTGGCGGTGAAGAAAACATCGGAAACAAAGGGGAGGATATGGTAGGTCATTGAAATAGATAAAGAAGTTGAGAAAGAAACAAATGGGAGAAAAAACTCCCGCCAGGTGGGAACCGAACCCACGAGGCACCCAGTTAAATTCAAAGCAGCAGGCATGGGGTAGGAGCCAAAGAGTCGGCTTTCGGAGAGGTGTTTGGATGAAGAACTGTTCCCCTCTCTCTCTCGCTTCCTCGTAAGCGACGCAGTTGACTCGTTTTCTGAGGGGTAGTCTGGATGCGAGGCCCATTGCAGTGCATGGGTCGGCGTGGACAGCCTATGGCAACTCGCATTTTCGGTGCTTGCTGTAACCGGATTCAATCGTTATATCCGATATCTTTATATGCGGTCTCGATTGTATTTACATATATATATATATATATATATATATAAATATATATATATATATATATATATATATATATATATATATATATATATATATATATATATATATATATGTATAAATATATATATATATATATAAATATATATATATATAGGGAGTAGTAGAACTTTGAAGATGGTAGAGAACACAAGAGAAGAAAAACTTCGAACAAGGTAAAAGCACGATTGTGGCCTACGTTTCAGCAAAGAAAACTTGCTTTCCTCAGGGAAGCAAAGAAAATGAGGGGCTCGTTGAGGAAATACAGAAAGAGAGGTCGGCAGTTTACAACGCCAAAGGAGCATAGGGGTGTGGTTAGGCTCTTTTTTTACTACGGGTAATAAAGTTAACATTTTTTTAAATGTACGGAAGAAAGAAAGAAAGAAAAACACGTGCCTAGAGTGGGGACCAAACCCACGCCTTTCGGAGAGAGCTAGAATGCCGTACCAACTCGGCTATCTGGGCGACTGAATTGGTAAGGCATTGGAGATCTAATCGAAAGGCGTGGGTTCGGTCTCCACTCTGGGTGGGTGTTTTTCTTCCTTTCTTTATTTCTTCCGTATATTAAAAATGTTAACTTCATTACCCGCAGTAAAAAAAACAGCGTAACCACACCCCTATGCCTTCTTTGGCATTGTAAACTGCCGACCTATCTTTCTGTATTTCCTCAACGAGCCCCTCATTTCCTTACTGTATTATTCTGCGAAAGCCTACCGATGGTCTCGGTTCTGGCAGGCTTGATGCCTAGATAGCATAAGAGGGCTTCCCGCCAGTTACCCGCTCATGACATGCTGTACACCATCGAGTCACGCCCCGGGGGTTGAAAAGAAAGTCCCCTTCTCCACGTGTAGTCATAGTGGCGCTGGCTACCACCCTCAAGCGTCAGATACACTTCTCGTAAATATAAATAGTCTAGACAGTCAAGGAGAACACAGTCGCCCAGATAGCCGAATTGGTAAGGAATTCGAGATCTAATCGAAAGGCGTGGGTTCAGTCCCCACTCTGGGCGCGTGTTTTTCTTTCTTTCTTCCATAATTTTAAACAATTGTAACTTCTGTAGCCCTAGTAAAAAAGAGCCTAACTGCACCCCTATGCCTCCTTTGGTATTCTAGACTGCCGACCTATCTTTCTCTATATATGTGTGTGTATAAGTATATATATATATATATATATATATATATATACTTATGGATATATATACAGCTACAGATATAAACATATAGTATCTGTGCATCGTTGTGTGTTGGTCGCTGGCTCCAAACTTAATCGCATTTATTAGCAAAGCGACCCTGCTTTCGTGTTCTTTATCGCATCTTCGTTTCTACCACAATAGTCTGCTCAAGTCATTCAGGAAAGAGTTTTCTCAAGTCTGTCAGGAGATAATAATTGAAAGTCAAACTTAAGTGCACGCGCAGCTTTATTGAGAGAATTTGGGAATGTTTATTTATTATGGCTTTTTGTTCAGCTTTTAAACTGCGTTAAGGAGTTCTTTTGCGTATTTTAGGGTGCGGAAGAAGTTCCGCTTGTTTCCTCCATGATGGTTTCCGCTTAGGTAACAAAGGCGGCTCTTGTAAAGTGAACCGTAGTTATTAAATTGCCAGGCATGTTTTAGTACAACTCAACCCTAAATATTTCTAATTCACCAGTTTACAAAGGCGGAGAAATAGATGAATTACGTACTGCACGTATTTATGTAGCATGAACATAAAAATTCTGAAAAGGGAGCATGAATGGCACATTCGAAGTTGTTTTATTAATACAAGTAGGCAACTCCAGCACATTTTCCTGATTGGCGATTTCTTGCATGTATGGTGTCCATGATTATTGCCAAGCAGAACTTTATTATCTGGTTGGTGAAATACTGACGTTGGCGTCCAGGAAGTAGCCACTAACCAAAAAAAAATATTGGATTAGCGGGACATCAAGATACCAAACTGTCGGACAAGGCATCTCTATCTCGAAAATTACCAATCATGTAACAATAGGAATTCCGTAAGCTCGAGTCAAAAGACAAGTTGAACCACAGCGCAAATGACGAGACAACGGACGATAGCAAGAGGACACACGAAGCGCTTCGTGTGTTCTTGCTATCGTTCATTGTCTCGTCGTTCGGGCTGGGGTTCAACATGCATCACCAACTCACTCACATTTGACGTTTCAAAAGACAAGGATAATGAAAGTGAAGAAAGAAACAAATTCCAGTGGCGCAGTAAAGAACTTCTGACCATTCTTTTGCTTCAGCCTGCGATGCATGTAATCCCGCTTAAGTACCTGAGGAATCTTTTCCAGCTACAATGCTGATCACGTTAACTCTATATGAAGCAGCGTCAACAAAACAAATGCTTTCAGCCTTCCGAGTTATTATTCGTAGCATGAAAAACAATTGAGACGAGCTTGATTTATTACGTGGGTCATTGGCGACTGAGTTCGACGTTATGAGTTTCTCAGAAACAATATTTGGCAAAGATAGTGATGTGTGTTCCTTCGAATAATGTGTTTACAATGATTTATCACGGCCCCATGGAAGAGGGAGTGGGCTTGCTGCATATGTTAGAAAATGTCACTTACATTCTGTGATTAGCGATGTGAGAATCCGAAATTGCAATGTTGAATGTTTTGCTATATCGCTGAAAAATATATACGTTATTGTTATTTACAGACCCCTTAAGGATAACCAATCACAATTCTTCTTTTCTTGGAAAGTATTTTTCCTATCTCTGACTTCCCTAAGCCACCAGTCATTTTAATGGGTGACCTAAATATAGACGTATTATCGGACGCCACTCATGCAAGATAATTGTAGAGCCTCCTTTCCTCGTTCGCATGTAATATTATATCACTTGACCCTCTAGAATACCTTGCAGCACCGCCACATCATGAGACGTTTGTATCTCCAATGTTCCGCTTCCCCACACTGAGCATGGCGTAATATCTTCTGATATTAGGAACCACTGGCCAATATTTTGCATCGCACTTCTCAAATAAAGGACATAGCAAGCGCAGTTACCTTAATGATCGATGATTTTAATTATCTTGCTCTCAACAACTTTCATGAACGAAACGGAGATACTAACTGGGAGCCTCTATATAAGATATTGTGCTTTCATAAATATCTTTGTTCCTAAGGGTAAGAATTTAAAATAAAATGTATGACACGTTTCTCAACAGCAGAATTCTAACTCAACTTGTTGAATGCAAAATAAATAATAAACTCAACAATGATCTAACGAGTGCAAAACCTGACCAATACACAAATTTTTCCCGCATTTCAAAGGATATTCGCAAAGTTTGTCTAGAGGTCAGCGACATGATCAGTAAAACCAAATGCATGCAACGTCATGAAATATTCACAGCATATGATACATGGACCGGGGCCCTGAAAGACTTTTTTATAATGTCGCTTCTCAAAATCCTGTCACGCAAACTCCAATAAACAGCTCTCTGGGCCTCACCCCTCCTTCCCGAAATTCTATAGTAGTCGCGCCCACTACTCCTCAAGAAGTAGCTACATTGATCCTTTCTTTAAAAATGACGTATCTGGGGGATATGATATTATAAGAGTGATTCCGCTAAAGTACATCTTCGCCGTTATACGCGATGTCTTGTCATAAATTGCAAATCTGATGCTGTACACTGTTTTTTTTCCTGAGAATCTCCAATTGGTCCGAGTCCTTCATTGCATTCAGGAGGCTATATAAATGAACTGCCGAATTACCACTGATTTCTCTTGTGCCTGTGTTGTCAAAAATTGGTGGAGTTCGTATCGATTCTAGGATAGCCGATTTTCTGCACAAATACAATGTAATTGTTGATTGACAATATGGGATAACAAAAAATAGCTTCACAGTGCAAGCACTGTTAGTTGGTAAGGAGAACAGAATAGATAATATTGACGACAAAAATATACCCTCGGCCTATTTTTAGATTTTTGCAAAGCATTTGATTGCATACATAATGGGACCCTTCTGAAGAAGCTTTGTAACTATGGTGTTCGAGGTATTGCGGAGCTATTGTAGAGTTATCTGTGTAATACGTCCCAATATATTCGAACAAATAACATATCCTCTGATACACAGGTAGTTAGGCACGGTGTCCTGAAGGAATCAATAGTAGGGGCATTATTATGTGTTACGTACATCAAGGACTCCGCCGGCATACATAACTCTCCCGATCTGGTAATGTACGATGATAACACTAATATTTTCTTCTTTTTCTGTTCACTATCGGCGATCAGAATATAGTGAGGGCTTATTTAATCAACCGTCGTAACTGGTTACACGTAAATAGGTTAAGTTTAAATATCAATAAAACCAATAAAACAAAATATAGTATTTTCAAGCCCATCAACACCGTGCAAAGTAATTGTATACCCGATCAGGATAAGGGTATCGCAATCAAATAGGATTCTACCCAAAGATTTCCCTCTGTGTGATTTAAATAAATTCTTTCGTGGTCTGTTTTTGCTTCTGAACTAACTCGCTTCTGAACTAAGTTAAATTGTTTACCTTTTTTCGGATTTCTAACCTACTGCCTTTTTAGTTAAGTGTCTATGTATAATGCCCGGTTTTTTTTCAAGACTTTCTTTTTGTAATCTTGTTTAGGTACGAACACATCTCGACATTACCAAAAGAAATGGTGCTGCAAAACAGCCGTGGGTGCTATTGGGGGATATTATGGTGCACCATAATACTTACATAAGCAACCATTGTTGTAAAACACTGCACATTAAAAGCCGACGAAGTGTGTTATCTGCGGCTGCTTTGTTAAATTCACCAGAATCGCTTGTGCTCTCTTCCTTATAAGAACAAAGGTTACAGCCTTCTTCGCGAAGTAAAACTAAAAGTTCTGCGAACGCGGATGAATTATGGGGATCAAAAACTGATTTCCCATGTACCAAACGCACTAAACAACTTCCCCTTTGCCGATGACTTATTTATGTAGAAACATAATCAAGAATACGATCTAACAACACCTTATTGAAGGCGAAATTCAAATGAAAAAAAATATTTCACCGTCTTCGAGATATAGGCGCATGTGTATGTATGTGTCTACATGAATGTAAGTGTATATTAAAACTTCTATTCATCTCACACAAATACTTGAGTAGAATAATTTACTTTGTTTCCTCCGTATGTACGAAATTGTACTAATACATGTATAAACTGGTATTTGCCTTTTATTGTGCCCATGTTTTGTATTCCTGGAACTGTTAGTGCTTGTATATTAGTTTTGTATTTTGATTGCTGCAAGGTCTTTTATTAAGGGGTTTTTGCGTATATATCTGTACTGCGTACTGGCTTAGGGTTCCGAGGCCTGGTCAGGCTCAACCGCCTTTTGCTTCGGTCTCTTTTTTCTATGAAAATAAAATAAACTTCAAATCACTTCCATTCACTGTCTATTCTCAATTTTTAATAGGTTCTCTCTACAACCTTCTGGGATAGTTCACTTCTAGGATATTCTCGCTACAACCTGAATGGTGCTTAAGAATCGCGAGTAAATAAGAAATAATTATAAAACAATTTTTGTACCGCATCCTTGAGCGCTTTTTCGAGACTTTTATGCCGGCACTGTATTCTCAAGACATCACGAATTCACAAAATAAAGGTTTATCCTGTCTATTTCTTTGCGCTTGCGGTGTCAGTGGAGATATATTGGGTTCATTTGTTTACAGGCCAACGCGACAATTTTTTTTGTTCAAAATTGTTACTCCAGTACTGCATCGGATGCCCGAATGGACATTTGCCAACGTACGACAATTTGTATCTCGTGATTGCGCAAGAAATAGAATTTTTCATCATGTCCTGCTTATAAGTGGCCGCGTTAGCCTTGCTTTTAAAACCATCCACCAATGATTATTTTAAAATAAAAATTCCTATTGATTGCGTAGGCTCAGCGTGAAAATGCGCAGTGAAACGAATGACAACATAGCTGAAATATCTATAAGAACTGCGCTTGCTGGGGCACATATTTGCTCGCTGCTGTCGGACATATAATTGCGATTTCGAAATTCAGACAAAAAAAAGAACAGCTGTGGGCTCATTAACTTCAGGATTCCTCGCATGATAGCGTTCAGCAGAGCTAATTCAGTGGTCAAAAGACAAGGCCCTCTAGAAAACACATGTCAAGGATTCGTGCCAGTGCTTGGCGAAATTCGCTTTAAAAGGGCATCCGAAATCTGTCCCTTCTATAAGCAGGAGCACCGCTGTTCAACTTGTACAACTTCCAGCCAGCGAAAAGGACGGAGGTAAAAGATCTCCATTGCCTTGAATTGGGTGGTGTTTTCTCGGGTAACAAAAGCCTAAAGTTTTTTTTTCTCAAGTAACGAAAGCCTAAAGTTTTCTTCTGCCTGTCTGCTGTCCTGCCTGCTTTCTTTTCTTTCGTTCTGTCTGTCTGTCTGTCTGTCTGTCTGTCTGTCTGTCTGTCTGTCTGTCTGTCTGTCTGTCTGTCTGTCTGTCTGTCTGTCTGTCTGTCTGTCTGTCTGTCAGTCTGCCTGCCTGTCTGCCTGTCTGTCTGTCTGTCTGTCTGTCTGTCTGTCTGTCTGTCTGTCTGTCTGTCTGTCTGTCTGTCTGTTTCTACTTGCCGCCAAGAAGAAAAAAACACTTGAAATTTTTCGAACAGAGAGAAGGTATACGCCAAACGACCACTAGCTAGTGAAATTGTAGGGAAGGCTGATTCACGTGCACAATACTCATCGGAAAATAAACAATCGGCATAATTGAACTATATAGCGTGCAGGGGTAACGGTACCAGCGTTGTTATGTTTAAAAATTCATCTTTATTATTTTTACAAAACAAAAGAGGATATACACCACCGGTGACCAACTGTGTCCAAGGGGAACGTTATGGAAGCAAACATCAAAGAAAAGAGCGTGAGCCCTATCTGGACGGGCTTCAAGACAAATGAAACGTAACCTACACAAACTTGGCGGTCAAAATTGGGAACGCCCTAAAATGTATTTTAATTCAGAAAACTTCCATGGTGTTCGTCATAAAACGAACGAGATAACCGAAGACGAGAAAGGGGGTTCAGACAGAAGCGTTTAAGAGGCCCTACTGGGTAAGAGCGACAAGGCTTATCGCATTTCGAATACGTTTTCAGGGAAGCACGCAATTACATTGTCCTATTTATTCTTAAGTTTTGCTGGCGAGTTCTTGCGGGAAAGATAACAGTAAATTTAGTACAGTTTTCTGGTTACAAACACCTCGCAGTGTTTCTTTGGTGCAGCGCAATAAAAACATGCTAATCTTTAACTGTTTCTTGTACTAACTTTCTATCCTACAACCAAAATTTTTTATTTTGAATTTACTTTTAAAGGCCCAGCGTTTGTGGGCAGATAAATCAGATTAGCATGCTTTATTAGGATGCACTAGCGAAGAGCGAAACAAAAGTATGTTGTGAAAATTAACCTACGGTTTTCAAAAACGAGGAATCAGATGGTGGCTTTCGAATCAGTACAGTTTTCATATGTCCCACACAAAACGGTTTGTATTTCGACAGTTCATGTGGATTTCATTTTTCTCACAGATTTCCGTAGTGAAGATGGGATTTTTCACTTCGGTAAGATAACGTCTGATACGCTTGCGTTTGCGTGTTTTTTAGGTACTAACACCTATAACTTCCGGCTTGTTGTTTTATCAATAGAATGCTCAATCCGCAGTTTTGCGTGCCAGACACTGTCAGAAGAAAATGGAAAATCAATATCTCAATGAAGTGACGTAGCATTGCGCTATGTCAAAACGTTCTTAGCTGATTCAATACGGTTACGCTGTAATACCAGAAAATCAAATTTTATCTTCACTCGCACCGCTTGCGTGACCAGAGGAATTTGAGAGACGACAGCTGCTTTAAAGAGGCTCCATCCAACGCAAACTGCTCATAGCAACTGCCAATTTTCGGATAATTTCTTTAACTGCGTGGTAAGCAACTACACGGCAATTCCAGTTCTGATTCGGGGCAGCTGATGGTTCTTACAAATCGTGATATGTTGTCTCGTATCTGGCGTTTTATAACTATATTTAACGTTGTATTTTTTCCCTTTTCTTGGCTAGGCTTTTCGACGCAAGCTCGATTTCTTGATTGATTCTTAGGTGTAGCGCTCCGACGCTGCACAGGCGAAGATTGATTGATTGATTGTGGGCGTTTAACGCGCCGACGCAACGCAGGCGATGAGGCGCGCCGTAGTGGAGGGCTCCGGATTAATTTTGACCACCTGGGGATCTTTATCGTGCGCCGAAATCTCGTACACACGGGCGTTTTTGCTTTTCGCCTCCATCTGAAAAGCGGCCGCCGCGGCCGGGAATCGAACCCGCGACCTCGTGCCACAGGCGAAGAGGCGGACCGTAGTGGAGAGCTTGGGCTCACGTTTGACCAGCTGAGAATGTTTTAGGTGTGACAGAAACTAGAACAAAAAGTCGTTCTCGCTTCTCACCGCCATCAGCAAAGCGGCCGCCGTGACAGGGAATCAAACCTGTATCTTTATTCTCAGTAGATTAACGCTTGAGCCACTAAGCACGTATGTGCTTTCAGGAAAACTAATGCACTCAAAATGCCTTAGTGTTGTTCGGTTTTACTAAGAAAAAACGTTGTCAAGAATACAATACCACAAGCCTGGCATAGAAAGTTCGGAAAGGTGCGGAAGTATCACATGTTACACTAAAAAAAATAAAGCTGCAAACTTATTCTAAAGAAATGTTTCATTGGGTTTAAATATGAACTTCAGATTGATGATAGGTGTAAGCTAGATTCTAAGCGAGTGATTACCTGTTTTTTTCTTTTTATGCTTACCAACAGCTGGTGGTGCACTGATTAGGCACACAAACAGACAATATTTAAGGAAGGATAGAAAATTTGAAATTACACAACATAAAGGGGAAGATATATATGAAATGCAAGAGTTTAAATATTGCAAAAACATTATCCGAACAACAACTGCTCGCAGGTGCGGGGTGGAGTTTCATTCGGGACCACAAAACCATGAGCAGTCTGTTGCGTTTAGCGAAGAATCACATGAATAGAGGGAAAAGTGCAGTTTCGACTTGTCCACAACATGCACGTTGAAAATACCATATTTTTAGGAAGTGTTTGTCATAGCGAAAAATGTCAGTAATTTAAAAAACAGGCCGCCTAATGCATGTTTAGAAGCCCGTTTAGCCACCAGGATCGGTGCTCTGTCACCACGCAAGCAGTTATACGGGGCCAGTGGCATGCATTTGCACTCGCAGGTATCCAGATCTCAAAACAAAAAGGCAGTCAAATTTAAATAAATACCGTTACTAAAAAAATCAACTCGTGCGCCTAGAGCGTTCTGGGTCGCACATACAGATTTTAAGTTAAAGAATTCTGACGTGCCTATAGGTGAAAAGTGGTGAGTAACGGCGAAATACTCTTCTCCTGAATCGCTTCTGAAACGAATTTATGCAAAGAGATGACCAACGTATTAACCAATTCCTAATAGCACGAGAAAAACTGAGCTTACCTAAAACGATGGCGTGGTAGAGTGAGACGAACCGTGGTGGCTCGGTGAATGCCATGGTCGCCAGAGAAATCACGTCAAGCGAACGGATGGAGGAGTTGTTCGGGCAGTTCACATGTGGTCGAAAAGTGGTTTTGTCCATTATTACTCCCAAATAATAACTTCAGTAGTGTGTTTTTGGCGTTGAACGAGCAGATAGCACGTAAACGCCGCGAGAAAATCTTGCGAGTATATATTACGATATTTTTTCTTATCACCAGCCCTAGGGCGCTGCTTTGTAAGCACTGCCAAAATGTTCCTCTCGATCCACCACTAGCCACGCACGTTGAAACTGCCGAATAAGAGAAGGTTGTACTTGCCAGGGTCTACAGTTTTTAACAGGTGCTCATAAACGAACGCAAATGCGTAGATGTCTAGAGTTGGGCAAGGAGAGTACACGCCAATGGGTATATGTTTTCAGCGCTTAGCCTTCACTTCGAGCAAACGCATTCATTACGTAATTGTAGGTCAGCATGGCGAAACCCAGCCATAGACTTTTGCAGAGCGTTAAAACTCCTTCACCATAGTATGGGCGAATTGTCTTGTAATCTCTGTCTTAGTGAAAGAGAGCGTACTTGCCGGGAGAGTAATCTTGAAGACATTTGGTCCGACAGCCACGTTTCGGTAATGCAGTAACTGTCATTATCAAAAAGGCAACATTATCCAAGACCTTTGAGCTTTAGTGCATAGGCCTCATGTTTTGTGGTAGTAAAGAGGAGCAATTATGAGATATTTTTTTTGGTTGGCTTCAGCACTTGTTCCTCCCTCAGAATGCAGTCACATTCGCGAATAAACACCCGCACGGCCATACTGACGACTTGTTACAAAGTAGAAACAACCATCGGTTACACCAACGTGAAAGGAGGCCGAGCTCCGGTCCTTGGTCGCAAACCACGTGCTACAAACAGACATCTTTGCATACCATCGTGACGAGCTTCTTGGAGGTACACATTGAGGTACCCGCGTGCAGACAAGACACGAACACTGTTTTCTTGGTGGGCTGGTGGTGAACAGTCGGTAGCTCACTTTCTTCGTTCGCAGCGACGGACCCTTCGGGGTGCCGAATGCGGGGTTGCCTATTGGTCACGCTGCTGCGGTGGGGGGTAGTCCGCAGGAGACCGCCTTCCGAGCAGCTCGATGAGGAGCTATGGTCGGGGGGCAATGAGGCCATGACTTCGCTGTGAAAGCTTTGTTTACCAGGAGCGTCAAGCGATGCGGAAGGATTCCACAGTGTCCTGCGCAGGCGTAGCTCCTCAAAATAAGTCACAAAGCAAAGAATTGTTACGTGTTAACGCGTACACACAATGGAGCCTAGAAAAAAATATTGTGTACTCATTCTGTTAAGGTATTATATCGGTGACTTCATTTCTTAAGAAGAATATTCAGTAGTTAAAAAGTTCTGATGGTTTCTGCACAGACATAGCACTCACAATATTATTGTTAGGTGCTGCGCATAAACTTACTCGCGTGACTTCGGCAACACTTTACGGGTTGTTGGCATACTAATCACAGATTTTCTGAAAATAGATTTTCAGATGCCAAATGGCGATGGCCATTCTTTTCTTGCTGCAAATGACTGGAGAGGCACTGGCTACGGAGTGTGACGGACAAGCGGTGAGATTAAAAATACTGTCACCTGAGGAATCAACGTTTTGCACATTAAAAACACAAGTGCCCACACACGTGTATATATATCCGATATACGTATAGCGGGAGAAGTGGAAGGAAAAGAGCATTCGAAAAAGATGGTGGGCCAAAAATAGACTAAACATTGATAAAACGAAGTAGTCATGGCCACCGTTACACACACACACATATATATATATATATATATATATATATATATATATACTTAGGAAATCAGGGACTCGTTGACAAAATACAGAAGGATAGCTCGGCCGTCTACAACGTCAAAGGAGGCATAGCGTTTTAAGGATTTTTTTACTGTGGTTAGTGCAGGTAACATTTTTGAAATATACGTAAGAAAGACAGAAAGAAAGAAAGAACAACACGCGCCCAGAGTGGGGACCGAACCCACGCCTTTCGATTACATGCCGTACCAATTCGGCTATCTGGGCTACACAGTTGCCCTGATAGCCGAATAGTCAGTTGCCCATAGTCAGTGAATAGCCAGTCACCCACAGTTGCCCAGATAGCCCAGATATCTGGACACATTCGCCCAGATACCCGAATCGGTAAGGCATTCGAGATCTACTCGAAAGGCGTGGGTTCGGTTCCTCTCTGAGTGCGTGTTTTTCTGTCTTTGTTTCTGTCTTTCTTACGTATATTTCAAAAATGTTAACTGCCCTAACCACAGTAAAAAAAACCTAAAACCCCCATGCCTCCTTTAGCGTTGTAGACTGCCGACCTATATACACACACACACACATGTATATATATATATATTTTTTTTTAACATGGCGGCAGAGCATATTTGACTAACCATGAAGAAGGCGAAGAATCTATTTACACTATGTACAAGACGGCGATGAGATGGCCTGCGCAGGATTCGCCAGCCCCTTCTCCGTCGTCGTCTTCGCTCGTCCAGTCTAATGGCGCTGAGTGGTATTGCCCACCACTATGCTCCGTGACATAACCCTCTCGTCCAGGGCGACCGTCCCGATTGAATCTGCGGCACTGTGAGGCAGGTGATGAGGATGCGCAATGGGAGAAAATACACTAGAAAGAACCGCTTGCCACCACAGATGATGGGGATGGTGGGGATGGGTTTGGTGAACACCGGCCCGTAGCAACGATGTCCATAAAGTAACGACGAACCGGTGAGGGCTTGTGACCACGTCGGACCACAAAGCAGGGGACACGTCGTCGTCGTCGTCTTCGATGGTCCAGGCTAATGGCGCTGAGTGGTATTGCCCACCACTATGCCAAGATATATATAGTAAAAAATGGGTATAGCTTCTAACAAAACTGTTTATTGGTCGACGTTTCGATCGGATGCCGATATATTAATATATATATATATTAATATATATATATATATATATATATATATATATATATATTTATATAAGTATTTATTGTGAGGCCGTAGATAGAAAGTGACGGTACCGTTGCTTTCGCAGCACCTTTATTCCGAGGCGTCAAGCGGGGACGAACCGAGATTGCGACCCAGCGTCCCTGCTGATGATGATTAGGTGAAGACGAGGTTGTGCCGACGATGGTGAGTATGTACAGCAGATGATGCGGTAGCCGCAAGCTACTGGTGATGATGATTAATACCAATGGGGACAAATATATCCTAGCAGGCAGCAAGACACAAACTCAGCTCACAATATATATATATATATTTATTAATACACACACACATATATATATGTATATATATACACGCCAGCATACCAGGGTAACGCACGCAACTTGGGTGCCCTAACAACAGTAACATCTTGGTAGAAGAGGAGAAAGACACAGCCAACGCCAGTTAGGTTTCCTAATACATTTTGGCTTGAGACGAAGCATTCGTAATATACCCATAAAAAGTAACCATGAGTAAAATATTAAAGAGCAAAGGGAGAGCCACATGCACTCCTTATAAAGAGGTAATTTGTAATCTGCGTAAATTTCATCAGTATCAATGTGTGAGAACATTTATCTAAGGGTTTGGTTTTTGGGAAACCATACGTTATGTTGGTTTCCAAACGGTGTTTATTTGTGTGAATTTATTCGTGATCAACGCGACGTTACACTGAAAGCCCACGGTAAGTGCGTGCAAACTGCCTTCAAGGCTAATGTGCTTTTCAAGAACAAAACTTTCTGGTGTTGAACCATGATGCAGTGTTTCATTCATTTTGTCTGCCATATTAGAAATGTACAAAATATGGGGGCTACCAAAAGTTTTTCACCACACGCAAACTAAATTAAAGACCATGTTTAGTTCCACAGTTACTGAAAATTGTGCTACGACAGCAAATAAATTAGGATCTCACCACAGTGTGCCGCTGTATTGTATTTTTCGAACAACTGCGAGCAGGCTCCATAAAAGTGACGAAGACAGGTTAAGACGATGCTAAGTTAAAGAAGACTAAATTATACTGGCAACAGTGGGTGAAATTTCAAACCAACTTTAAATTCCTGGAAAGATGGTATAACAAACAGTAAAAATGATAGCCGAAAAATTGAGGTTTTCAGGAATGCGTTATTGCGGGTTCGAAAACCCATGAAGTAGATTCGGTTCGCGAAGCATAGACTGTTTTGTTAGTATCCCCTTATATGTGTTTATTTTGACAGTATACAATTCTCCTTTCTACATTTGTTTCAGTGCTTTGTTTTCAAGTCAAACTGCTGCAAGGACAGTTTCTGCTTCCCAATCTTTCTCGGAGGAGGAGTCTGCACTCCATCGCCCTTCAAGTGATCAAGTTTACGGCCTAATATCGCCGATCATGCGGAGGCTGCGTTATGGCGTTGCCTAGAAACGCTGTACCCGAAGTGCACTGAAGTAAATGAAAATTTTACTTGACAAAGCGTACTGGGACTTACAGTTTTTTTGCGGACATCCAATACATGTCTTCACGTGTGAGTTCAGAATTACAAAGAACACATACAAAATAATTTGGTTTCAGGGATTTTGAAACTTCAAGTTTGACCTATGGACCATGACTCGGCACGCCATAGACTCTTGGGTCATGGCCCATCGGTCAAATAGAAGGTCCTCTTTCCCCCGAGTTTTTGGATAGCGCGGGCTACCATTCCCAACGCCGGAAATACAATGTTTAGCCAAAAAAGTGGAGGGGAGCACCGCTAGAATGTAGCGTAGTTGAAATGAAGGGAAATTTATATTCACAAGGTCGTGGGTTCGGGCGCCACCGGGCGAACATGTTTTTCTGCACTGTGTATCTTTCAAGTATTTCGAAAAATATATTTGTTTCAGTACCAAACTTCACAAATAGCCTACCGGGCCGGGTTTTCAAAGGGTGTTACTTCGTGTTAATTCGTGATCGCTGCGATGTTACATTGAAAGCGCAGGGTGAGTGTGGGGAAAATGCCTTCAAGGCGTTATGTTCAAAAACAAAACGTTCACGTGTTGCAACATGATGCAGTGTTTCTTTCGTTTTGTCTGCCATATTAAAAATGTGCGAAATATTTCGGCTACCTAGAGTGTTTCACCACATGCACAATATTTTTAAGGACCCTATTTAGTTCCGCTGATACTGAAAATTCTGCAGCGAAAGCGAATAACTTAAGATCTCACTGCAGTGTGCTGCTGTTGTGTATTTTTCGAATAACTGCTAGCGGGCTTAATAAAGTTGACGAAGGAGAGGTTGAGACAATCCCAAGGCAAACAAGACTAAATTATACTGGCAACAGTGGGTGAACTTTTAAAGCAACTTTAAAATTCTGGGCAAATGGTAAACACAGAGGCAAAAATGGAAGCAGAAACATTGAGGTTTTTAGGAATGCGTTATTGCCGCTCCCAGAACACATGAGGTAGATTCGGTTCGCGAGGCATAGATTGGGGAGATAACTCACCCTCAACGACTGTTTTGTTAACATCCCCGATTTGTGTTTAAGCTGACAGTATACAATTCTGCTTTTCACATTTGTTTCAGTGTTTGTTTTCAAGTCAAGCTGTTGCAACGACAGTTTCTACTTCCCACTCCTCATCGGAGGAAGAGTCTGCGCTCCATCACCATTCAAGTGATCTTGTTTACAGCCGAATATCGGAGATCATGCGGAGGCTGCGTTATGTGGTTGCTTTGAAACGCTTCACCTGAAGTGCGGTGAAGCAAATAAACAGTTTACTTGAGAAAGCTCATTGGCCTTTACAGTTTTTTTGCGGACATCAAATACATGGTCTTCACGTGTGAGTTCAGTGTTACAAAGAACACCTACAAAATATTTTTTTATCCAGGGATTTTGAAACTTCAGCTTTGACGTATGGGCCTTTACTCGAACGTTATAGACACTTGGGTTACGGCCCATCGGTCAAATAGAAGGTGATCTTCACCCCGAGTTCTTGGAGGGTCGCAGGCAACCATTCCCAACGCCGGAATTAACATATTTAGCCAAAAAAGTGCAGCGGAGCGCGGTCTGAATGTAGCTTAGTTGGAATAAAGAGAAACTTATATACAGAAAGTCGTGGGTTCGGGCGCCACCTGGCGAACATGTTTTTCTGCACTATCTGTCTTTCTAATATTTCCAAATCTATATTGGTTTCAGGAAGAGTAAATGACCGACCGCAGTTCCTTCTTAGCCTACCTGTTAGGGTTTTCAGCCTACTCTTGTTTCTGTCTTCATTCAATGCACCACTCATTTCCCATTTTAATCCGCTATACACCCACCCACCGATTTTTGTGGCCTGTAGGGGAACCTAAAATATACCGAATAAAACAGCGGTTCGAAAACTCCGCGTGTCATTACTTATAGCGGACTGGTGATTCGTCGGAGAAAATCCAGAATATCCATGAAGTCCAAATTTTTGGAGTTGGATATATATTTATGTATACATGTATACACGTCTATACATGTTTAGTGTACACATGTATAAATATATAGATGTATCAACTTATACACTACAGAAGTCGCAGTGCTTGTGGTCTCTTACAGTGCCCAAGGCATAGAAAATGCGAATGTTGTTGTCCTGCATTACAAAGGTGATTCGAAAGATGTTGAAAATTACAGGTCCTTTAGATTTCTCTCCATTACCAACAAATTGCTTACCAAGGAAATACTTAATCGCATATGTGGCACTTTGAACTTTTAAAATTTAAGCCGGTGCCAGGAAGGGTTTCTCAACAATAGACCACATTCGCGCAAATAACCAGCCAATTAAAAAACTGTTCTGAGTATACAGCTCCGCTGTTTATGGAATTCATGGATTACGACAAAAAGATTGACCAGGTATTCACAAAAGCAGTGATAACGATGTCACGTGAGCAAGCAGTACACAATCAATTCATTGCGCTCGTTTAAGGTACATGGGGCGGATGCACGGGAACCCTCCAGCTTTATCACAGAACTTGAAAGTTTCCCCTACAAAACGGTGTTCGGCAAGGGGACACAATATCCCCCTAATTGTTTACAGCCAGCCTGGAGGACTTGTTTAGAAACCTCAGTTAGAAAAGAAAAGGGAGTCAAAATTAAGAGGGAATATCTCAGCCACCTAACTTTTGCAGACAACATTCCCCTGTTCATTCAAAACAGCAGGGATTTCGAGAATATGCTGTGCTAATTTTAGTCGGAAAGTATACAGCAGGCTTGAAAATGAACAGAAACAAATCGAACGAAATGTTCAATCAACTTTCCAAGACACGAGACCTAAAGGTAGAAAACGAAGTGTTGAAATCAGTAGGCGAGTGCCTGTACCTCGTGTCAATTATAACTGCTGATCCAAACGATCCCAAAAAATTACGTGCAGATATATTACGGGTCGGCTGCTTTCAATACGAATTGAGGAAGCCCAACTAGTAAGCTTCCTCTGTTTTTCACAAAGATGGTATTGAACCAGTACGTTCTTCCGGTAATGTGATGATGTTTAAACTTTCATGGTGCAAGTCCGACTGAGGTCAAAGAGCGCCGAATAATGGTCAGTTTATTAAGGTGACAAGAATGTAAAATTAAATTATTTCAGTAAACGTAAACCTACTAAAACACAAAGTAATAAAGATTACTGTCGTAAAGAGCCAGGTTATCATGTTGCGTGGGAAGAGATCAGGCGTAAAAAGTTGACGTTTGTAGAAAACTAAAAACACGCTTTGTGGAAATGCGGGGCTCGTCTCCTGAGAAGTAGGATGGGTGAAGCGGGATGAATTGTCTGTATAGTTGTGGAAAGTGTTTCCGTCGTGTCGTGTCAAGTGACTTGCATTGGATGAGCATGTTGATTACGGATAGGGACTCTTCACACCCGCTGCACATTCGTCTTGGCGATCCAGTGAGCAGGTGGGAGTCTGTTACGTGTGTGTGGCCTATTCGTAACCTTGCTAAGGTCACTTCGGTGTGTCTGTTGTGTGAGTCAGTTGTGTATTGTCCAAAGTGTGTCTTTATTACATGTAGTTTGTTTTCTGACTGTTCACTTCAGTGTGTGCCATATTTTACGTAGGCATTGTCTTATGAGTGGCTTGAACTCAGTGTAGGGTACTGCTGCTGTCTAGAGTCTTTTTGAGTGCAGCAGCAGCGGCCTTTTTATCAGTCAACTCATTGCCAGTGATCACAGCGTGGCCTGGAACCCAGCAGACGTTCACATTTATATCTGACTCACATCTTGGTATCAGAGATTTAAAAACCAGATTGACAACGCAATTTTTGCAAGACCTTTTGTATAATATTTGACGCACGTCGAAAAGTAAATCTCTTCAAATGATGGACTTAGCGATATTATGTTGCATAATCAGATTTAAACCAAGAAGTATGCCATATGCTTCCGCCGTAAAAATGCTGAAATTAGAGTTCATGGTTTTACAAGCTCTGAAGTTGGGTCCGTGTGCAGCTCAACTCACGACAATGAACGTTTTTGAAGCATCACTAAAAAATTCTGCCGGCCATATTTCGCGTGGAGATAGATAAAATGCTGGAAATGGTAAGTTTTGTTACCGTGCTTTTCCTAAATACCATGAAAGATAAATCTTATAACACTGGGCGAAGATGCCACGGGGCTACAGAATCAATTAAAGATGCTGTGAAGGTGTCTATAAACAAGACAGAAAGTGCAAAAGCCTCCTTCGTCGCCCTTAGCGAGAAAGGCACAGAAATTGATGGATGATTTATAAACAGTTGGGATGTAGATGTATCGCTCACTATACTATATTGGAATGGTGAGACATAGATGTGTTTTAAAAGCATATAATAAATCGACATACTTGCGCTGGTACCTTAAGCACTTTTTGTCGCAATCGACATAGAGACTCTGCACGGGACTTGTACGGAAAGGAGCATACGCAAGTCGAAGGTCCAAGTGCTGCAATGGGTCTAACAATTTTAAACCTGTTTCCCTTCCTGACCTCATATACAATACTCCGATAGTCCCCATATACAATACTCCGACCCCATATATAATACTGCGATAGATAATGCTGTGCAGCTAGAAAAAATTCCTCGCGTCACCCAATTGGGCTTACATGCCGTGAAGGAGGTGGACTGGGTATTATTACCATTTAAAACGCTGGATCAAAACTGTGTCTGCTTCTTCACTTTATTTTATTGGTCTTATCGCGCGAGCTACTTCGACGGACTTCATTTCTACTACACCATGGTTGAGTGTTTTTCTATGATTTCGTTTCTTCTTCATATGGCCAATAAGGTAAAAAACAAGACAGCTAGAGACCATTTTTTCCAATAATCCGGGTTCCTCGCGTCTGGGGTGAACGCACCATTGAATCCAACTGTTCCGCGGCACGCACTATCCTTATACATTACAAATTTGCAGTTTAGAAATATTTGCGAAGCATTCAGTCCCTCAAAGCCCCTCATGTCGGGCTAATCTCCGAAATCCTGATTTTTCCGATGAAGCTCTGGCGAATCTGGTGTGTTGTGCGAAAAAGTAACAAGACTGACAGCTTTCCGCCGCTTGCAAGGTGCTTACTGAGGCGTGCGTACGTCGTCCTCACATTTACAATTTTTGTCAGTGCACGTACTCCCTGGACTAGAGCGCGGGATTTTAAAACTTTCAGTACTAGTTTTGAAGCAGTAAAGGCAAACATGCTTCAAGAGGAATGTCGCCTAAACATCGGGCTCCTGCTTTGGACAACCGAAAAAAAATCCCACCTTATTCATCGTGTGTTTTTCAATTTACTCTTTACAATGGCGGCATTCTCTTGGCGAGGGAACGACATTGCTTTTGTGCAGAGAGGGGCACAGGAAGCTTTCGCCGCAAAAAAACATTCCATGTTTTGGTATGCCTTCAAGGTGTGTAGCGGGTTTAAAAATTGTATTCAGTGTCACAGCTAGCACTAATCAAAGTGAGTATACTCAATGGTATCTAGAAGATTCAAATATTGCAGCATATCAGCTGAAGAAATGCTTTTCTTACTTTTTATAATGCTCAGGAAAGAGTTTTACATTACAAAGCAAGAAGCTATTTAGCAGCTAATGACACGAATACCATTCACCATCCTATAAAATATAAAAAATGCCGCGTATCCCGAGGTTCCTAATGTGTTTGTGTTGTTATGGCCGCACTCAAGTATTGTAGGTAACCGTTTATATCCCGCCGTGAGTAGCCTCGGTAACGTTTAAGTTCGAATTTTCCGCCAACATTATCCCCTAAGGTAGGCTATAATGTCGGTTAGTGCAGGCAACTTGGAAAGTATTTATTACTTCTCATTTGGCTTTTAGTTCTAACTGGCACATCTGTGATAACAATTCAGTACTTTCAATTTCTTAATTTTTGTTCGTGCATTCCAAATCTTGATCCCTTTGAGCAGCCCCTCCTGCTTGACGTTTAGTTTCTTTCTCAGGAATCATTCATTGTATTTACGTTACCGTTTCTTTATACATTTTTTTATAACTTTTCTTAAGTTGTTTATACGATTCATACATTTTTAACGGCCACTAACCATCAGATGCAATATTTTTTTCGCACTCCTTTTCTTTCGTTAAGTGTTGAGGTTGTATGAAAATGTAAACTTTGCGATTGCACATTTTTAATTTGTGCCCAATAGCTCTTTCTACGTCGCTTAGGACGCTTTCCTATTCGAGTATTTTTGAACAATTTCTTTATTGCGTAATGTTTGTCTTTTTGTTCGCTGATAAAAATCGATAATTGTGACATTTTTTGTAGAAGTTGTTCACGCCTTTCTTAGATCCCTATTTAAAAGGTCCCGGCAGCGTAGTTTGAGCAGTAAAAATAAACCTGAGTGACTTGTAATGGCACTGCTAAGAATGCATGAGCGAAATATTACACATGCACGTGAATCGGGCGCAGGGGAATAAAACCGCTCTAGAAGACACGAAAAACCAACCGTGTTCTCTTCAATTTTTCTTGTTATACACCACTGGCATCGCTGAAATGAATTCATTTCAGCGTGGCTGTCGTAATGGCTATTGCTGGTCTACTTCGCGGTTTACTTCGGTCTACTTCGCCTTTCCTCCGACGATACGCCGTCGCAGCGGTTCTGCACAAATTGATTGTATTTCGTAACCTGTGTAAACTGTTTTGGCGTTGCTTTTCTGTTTTGACTGCCCGCGGAATTGAAATGTAAAACTCATTTCCTTTTCAAGCGGAATACGCGACCACCAACGTTTATTGCTTCGAAAACGCGCGACCATCCTAAGAGCACCTTTGCGAGGAGGCAGTCATGCTTGTTTTTTTTTTCTTTTTTGTTAATAGAGCCAGAAAATACCCACCTCCACGTTACAGAGACTAGGAGAAAACTGGCCGGCTTGGGGCATGTGGGTGGACGCCACAGACAACGCCACAATCTGCCCCCCTTTCCGGGAGAGAACACGCAACTTTAAACGTAGCCCACGGTGGAGTTGAGAGAAATCGAATACGGGCGATTTGTTTTCGCGTGTATCTTCGGTGACAGTGAATGAAGTGTGATAAGTCTGGAGGGAGGACATTGCTGAGACAATACACTTAACCCAAAAATACATTGCCGGTAGTCTGCTATTAGTGCAACAGGTTTCTTTTAAGACACGGTCACTCGAATTTATTCTCACATACTTTGGGGCTCTGGTTTATATTGACATAACGTTTTTTTTAAGTGTATCTTCCTTATCACGACGAGGTGTGGCTAATTTTTCTTTTCAGTGTAGTTTCCCTGATTTACTTAGGCGTTGTTTCACCCTACCTATGCTTATGCATAGAATAGGCACAATCTTCTTCCCTATTTTTTCTATGGGCATCATCGCTCGTCATTTCCTATAGAATGGTGCAGAAAAAAAAATGTTCATTGCTTCATCGAATTACCACCCTGAAAATTCAACAAGTTTACATTATTCAGCCATGAAGCTAACGAATTCAATATCTCTTACAGAAGATTTGCTAACCTCAAATTTTTAGCTTATCGCAAAATTACTAATCTCAAGTGTGTACAAGAGAAATCACTAATGGTTGTTGGATGGTATACCGAGTAGAACGTGTTCCTGGTGTAACCTTCCTCACGGGAAATTGGCCATACGCAGCTAAATGGTTTTGTATGTACCTCGTATATCCCAACGACGAAATATTGTTCGAAGACGCGTCTCCACTTGTGGGTATACAATCCTGCTCTTGGCGGCTCCTTGCCCTAAATCTCTACTTTAGCGCAAAACACGTCTCCTGATGTAAGAGTCTTTTTTTTTTCTTCACGGGGCCCTTTGAACAATATTGGTGACACGGAGTGTGGATAGTGGACCATCTTAAACTGAAACTAACACTTGACATTCCATGGCAGGTAGTTTTTAGGTGCAGGAAAAAACCTGGAATTGTGCCAGTAGGAGTGTTCGAAGTATGAGGCCGAATAGCTTTCGGTCTGTCAACGCCCACAATTCGCCGGGGCCATTCCGGGTATCAAAGTGATTTCAGTAGAGTGTGTACTTCGATTATTAGAAATTGAAACTAGAAAAGACAGGACACCGAAAGCATCCACACTGAAGCATCGTATGCTTTCTCACTTTAAATATACACCACAGATTTTATGTGTGCTCGACTGAAAGTCTCTCCAGCCAGGAACAAGTGTCACAAGCAAGTATTCAAAAGAGGAAGTTCCTTGAATATCTTGTTTCTTGTAGGTAAGAGACAAAGCGTGACCACTCGGGGACATGCTACTGAAATAAGGGCGTGCCTAGACGAGTACCAAGCCCAATAACTGTGTGGGGCCTTAATGTAGGGACTCACTAGAGCGCACTCAAAACTTATCCCAGGAAGTAATTTTTCAAAGTGATATGGGGAATAAAATTTGATAACCCTTCTTAGAAGGAATCGCTATTCAAAAAACAGTTGTCATTAGGCGAAAAATAATGCGGTGCGATAGCCAAGAACCTATTGTTAAACCCATTGTACTAAATCTTGACAGTTCTACCATTGCATTCTTCACTAAGAAATCCTTTACTCATTGTCAATGAAGATTTGAAATTCCCAATCCGCATGGATGCTTTGCGAAACAGGGCTGCGTACGTGTTCCTAAATTTACACCTGAGCAAACAAGAACGACAGAGACGCCGCGACATAGAGGCTCTAGACTTCCGTATCGTATTTTGTTAATGTACTCTGAATTTACCAGCATTGAAAAAAACTTCCCGAAGCAGTAAGTTTAACAAAATGAGAAAATGGTCCTAATGCCTTCAAAAGGAAAACTAAGTTTTTAAGAAATGTACACAATACGACCGTTTTCGGTAAAACGCCACATCAGTTTATCAACAAGGTTTTTAAAACCTCAGATTCTATATAATAGCAGTTATCAAAACAAAAACCAAGAACACAACCGTTTAAAGATTACAGCACTTTTTTGAAACAAATAGGCTGTTTTGGGCACAATATGCCAATTTGGCACAAGGCTCGAACAACAGCACTTCGTTTGAGTAGAAACCCGGGTCAGGAAGACCGACTGGGACATGCGCCCATTTACGAGTATTGTGCGACTGAGATGTTCGATCTACAAAGGTATACCCAAAGCATTGCGCGATCAGCTTTCAAGTCAGCGGCGGCTGTGGTGTCGAGGAACACCACGAGTTTCAGTTTGCCGCGCTCCCGTACTACCCCGCTGGCCTTCAATAACCCACGGGAGATATTCGTGTAAGTCAGCTAGTTTCGTAATTACCAATATACACTATCGTGCACATTCGTAACGATGCCGTAGAAATGGTTCCATCACCTGTAGAAATAAGAGTCCCTTCAGTTCTTTTTGTTTTCACTTGCCGACATTGGGATTCACTCTAGAAACTCCTCCTTTTGTTTGCATGTTCAAGATCTCATCGGCCGCTCGTTATATTTTCTCTGTTTCGCGCGTTTTAGTGAGAACCATCGACCTTCCTTCCTTTCTTTCTTCTGTGGCCATTTTTTTCAAGAAGGGGCTTTGTAAAATGATGACATTCGCCAAAATAAACGTTTTTCTTGGGGTAGATGTGACAGAAGTTCATCCTTAACCTCGGCGCATGGACACGTTGGCTGCATCGCTATTTTGAGCATTATCTTTATTTGCGCAAGCAAAGCACGTGTTTTAAAAAAATTCCCGTAAACTGCTTGCGTTATACACCATGATTTCTGTGCTTGGAGGCACTTAAGCTCTTTCAGAGAAAGAAGACATAAGAAAATTGTCCTTAGAAAACGGTTGTAGGTTCCGGTATTTTGGAATCGGGAAGGTATATTTTGGGGGGTAATTGCTGAGATGCATGCCAATCCGAAGAATACGGCTACGTTTGAAATTCTCATGGTCTTTCCGGGGTTGTTCAACATCCAGTTATTGGTTACTGCACTTCCCCCAAAGTGAGGCGTACACAGTGAAGTGGCTGTTGCTCAGGTAAGGTCACTGAATTAACCTAAAATGCTTCGTGTCAGGACACATTGTGATTCCTCTCGCCTACTATTCCTGAACTTCGGCCCCTATAATTTCGGGCCCAGAGAGTGAAACATTTGTCGCCGGCCATGGCGCTAACACGTACCACGTAAGACAAACCTACCAATTTGCGTGGGCACGTGACTACTGATGATATTTTTGAAGAACTGGGCCGGAGGCCATGGTACCGTCCAGAACGGCTTTATTCCCACTTCTTCTTCTCTTACCAATGATGGTGATAATGTCCTATACAAGTTCGTCTTCGTCTTTCCTCAACATCGTCCAGCCCGCGACAATGACTCATACGCACACAGACATGCACGGGGCCGCGCCGGAAATACCACAAAAATAAATAACAGCCAGTTCAGCATCCTCGTTTTGATTCGTTTAGCAGGTCGGTCTCAGGTCGTGGGTTGCTTCCTTTTCCACCAGTTCTTTGAGAAGTGATGTAGCTTCCTTGTACCGGTTTTCTTCAGCGCTGGCAAGGAAAGTCCAACAACCCTCGGTTCCGGGATAGGAGTTAGATAACGGGCGATATTGGGTCGAGGTTCTTTGCAACGCCGGATTGATTGGCATTCCTCGTAATTCAGACATCGTTTTTGTCGGTAAGAGTGCATAGTAGTTTTAGAAACTTTGTCTAGCTTGCTCCTGCAAGCTTTTTTTACGACTGCAAGCTCCTCTGCGCCATACTCAGTGAATATTGGGCATGGCTGATGGCGACAAAGCACTGATAAGCAAGCAGGTCATTGCTGGCATTAGGTTGATACCCGGTGCGTCGCTAGCCGTTATGTTCTCCCGGTTCTCCGTAGCCGCCAGGATCGTAAGGAAACTCGCCCTGCTCAGGCTGTCGCCTCAGATTGACCAACTCAGTCTTGTGCCCGCGGCAGGCACGCACGTAGCCAGTGCCGGGTGGCAGGGATGGAAGCCGCTCACATGTGACCCCTCGTCGTGTGCACACATCATAATCGCCTACTGCGCCCCCATGCCTCAGGAACGATGATCGTGGCAGCTGATGGGGTGGACTCCATGAACTTCCTAGGGGGCCGCCAAACGCGGTAGTTGAAGCTGCCCGGTTGCCGTTCATGAGCCCTGCACAACCGGGGTCACTTGACAGTTCGTGCGATGCAAACTGGAAGTACGGTGCGCCGATACGAGTCGGGGATACCAGGTAGCGCTGACGCCAGCGGAGATACCAGCGGAGAAGCCGGCGCAGGGAGCAACACGACCACTGTCGTAAAAGTGGCAATGGCGCCCACTTGCCACACTTAAGGACCACCTGCTCTCCCAGCAGGGAACCCCCTCGAGCGGCAGCGATGTCCGAAGCGTCGGCAAACTCACGCTGGACGGGTCTGCATCATCCTATATCGTGGTCATGGGGTCCCTGGAGAGGTCTGTTCTGTGGACGTGGTGGACGACGACGCAGCCACCACAGGGCGGGAGGCTGGGTACACCCAGGTGTTCCTCAATGGAATCGGTACTGCAGTGCGCTGGTTTCTCTCGCGGGTCAGACTCGTCGGCAGCAATGAGGACGTTTCGATGGTCAGAAACGCAAGGCTCACACACTGCGGTAACATTCGCCACCTTGTCAGCCTCTGCGGCTATCCTGCCCTCACCGGAGGGCACCACGGTGTTGCCCTGCTGGATGACGGCGGAGTAATGGTTTGGTGCTCCAGTTCTCCGAACTGCAACTAGCGAAAAAACGGCAGATTGTCTGGCGAAATGCAACCGTGGACAGATCATGACGACCTTTTTTTCGTACTCGTAGCTCTCGAACAAATCAACATCCAGCTCGTCCACATCGATTATCTCGAGGATGCGGGTATACAGAGACTTCAATTCCTCGTACCTGCTGTCTACGGCACGCAGGTGCGATAGAATCTGGCCGGTTGGCGAGAGCGGATCCTGTAGCAGTGACTCAAAAGCAGCTACGCCCCTTGTAACGGCTTCCCTCACAATGTCATGGCGGCGACGTAGATCTTCCATAGCAGACGGCACGTAAGGAGGCGACCGGGTGTGCTAGGCTACCGGTGCGTCGGTAGCCGTCCTGTTCTCCCGGGGTTCGGCACGAAATGTTGAGAAACTGGGCCCCATGCCATTGCACCGCTCAGAATACCTTTATTCCCACTTCTTGTTTAACCAATGACGGTGTAAATGTCGTTTAAAGTTCGTATTCGTCTTTCCCTAACAGATATAGCATTAGATTACAGCTCAACTTCGATAGTGGACAGTAAAAGCATCATCTATCAACTGGCGCTAATATCACCTGTTTTCAGTACCACACGTCCTAAAATTTGTGACTGGAGCGTTTTCTAAAGGTGGTGTACATGGTTTGTTTCCTTAGTATAAATTCTGGACCCCGAAAACCCGTGTGCTTACACCGATTTATAGTATGTTGTAAAAGTGCGTCATACTGGCAACATTGTTACCGGCAGCAATAAATACAACGTACACACAGAGCCTCTGTGCTTGGGGGTGGTACCCAGTGCCACTCTGACTTCTCGAGGTGAAGGGTGTCTTCTTTTTAATCCCCGCGCCGTGACTCGAGTGTCTACGACATGTCGAGAGTGGTCAACCAGCGTTAAACCCTCTTAAGCTCCCTATGGCACCAAGACTGTCAGAACAGAGGCCCTCGCTATGCATGTAGCGAATCAGAATAGGAAATGAGGTGCTCGTAGAAATAACACAGAAATAAGAGTTGGCAGCCAAGAAAACCTCGGAAAGCAAAGATAAGGAATTTTGAATTTTTTTTCTTGGCTTTCCTTCTTTCTTTCCAAATTCTTTATCTGTTTCAATGACCTACCAGAACCTCCCCTTTGCTTTCTGAGGTTTCTTGGCTTCCAACCCTTATTTCTGTGTTATTTCTACGAGCTACTCATTTCCTATTCTGATTCACTACATGCATAGCGAGGGCCTCTGTTCTGGCAGTCTTGGTGCCATAGGGAGCTTAAGAGGGTTTAACGCTGGTTGACCACTCTCGACATGTCCTAGACACTCGAGTCACGGCGCGGGCCTTAAAAAAAAACCCTTCACCCCGAGAAGTCAGAGTCGCACTGGGTGCCACCCCCAAGCAGAGGAAAAATTTTCATTGACATAAATACCCCAGAAAGCGGGGGGGGGGGAAATGGCCCCGCCAGTAGCGTAGTGGTTATCACACCAGACCAGTATTCTGGAGGTCGTGGGTTCGGATCCCACCTAGCGGGCATTTTTTTCTCGGCTTTCTTTCTTTCTTTCCAAATTCTTTATCTGTTTCAAAGACCTACCACAACCTCCCCTTTGCTTTCCGAGGTATTCTTGGCTTCCAACCCTTATTTCTGCGTTATTTCTACGAGCTCGTCATTTCCTATTCTGATTCGCTACATGCATAGCGAGGGCCTCTGTTCTGGCAGACTTGGTGCATAGGGAGCGTTTAACGCGGGTGACCACTCTCGACATGTCGTAGACACTCGAGTCACGGCGCGGGGATTAAAAAGAAGGTCCCCTTCACCCCGAGAAGTCAGAGTCGCGCTGGCTACCACCCCCAAGCACGGGAAAAAATTGCATTTTCATAAATACCCCAGAAAGCGGGGGGGAAGGGGGGGGAAGCGTTCCGCCGGTACCGGAGTGGTTATCGCACCAGACCGGCATTCTGTAGGTCGTGGGTTTGGATCCAACCTGCCCGGCGTTTTTTTCTCGGCTTTCTTTCTTTCTTTCCAAATACTTTATCAGTTTCAATGCCTTACCACAACCTCCTTTTTTCTTTCCGAGGTTTTCTTGGCTGCCAACCCTTATTTCTGTGTTATTTCTACGAGCCCCTCATTTCCTATTCTGATTCGCTACATGCATAGCGAAGGCCTTTGTTCTGGCAGTCTTGGTGCCATAGGGAGCTTAAGAGAGTTTAACGCTGGTTGACAACCCTCGACATGTCGTACACACTCGAGTCACGGCGCGGGGATTAAAAAGAAGGTCCGCTTTACCCCGAGAAGGCAGAGTGGCGCTGGCTACCACCCCCAAGCACAGGAAAAAATTTCATTGACATAAATACCCAAGAAAGCTGGAGGGAATATGGCCCCGCCGGTAGCGTAGTGGTTATCACACCAGACCAGTATTCTGGAGGTCGTGGGTTCGGATCCCACCTGGCGGGCATTTTTTTCTCGGCTTTCTTTCTTCGTTTCCAAATTCTTTATCTGTTTCAAATGCCTACCACAACCTCCCCTTTGCTTTCCGAGGTTTTCTTGGCTGCCAACCCTTATTTCTGCGTTATTTCTACGAGCGCGTAATTTCCTATTCTGATTCGCTACATGCATAGCGAGGGCCTCTGTTCTGGCAGTCTTGGTGCATACGGAGCGTTTAACGCTGGTTGACCACTCTCGACATGTCGTAGACACTCGAGTCACGGCGGGGGGATTAAAAGAAGGTCCCCTTCACCCCGAGAAGTCAGAGTGGCGCTGGCTACCACCCCCAAGTACGGGAAAAAATTGCATTGGCATAAATACCCCAGAAAGCGGGGGGGGGGGGGGTGGATCGCCCCGCAGGTACCGGAGTGGTTATCGCACCAGACCGGCATTCTGGAGGTCGTGGGTTTGGATCCAACCTGCCGGGCGTTTTTTTCTCGGCTTTATTTCTTTCTTTCCAAATTCTTTTTCAGTTTCAATGCCTTACCACAACCTCCTTTTTGCTTTCCGAGGTTTTCTTTGCTGCCAACCCTTATTTCTGTGTTATTTCTACGAGCCCCTCATTTCCTATTCTGATTCGCTACATGCATAGCGAAGGCCTTTGTTCTGGCAGTCTTGGTGCCATAGGGAGCTTAAGAGAGTTTAACGCTGGTTGACAACCCTCGACATGTCGTAGACACTCGAGTCACGGCGCGGGGATTAAAAAGAAGGTCCGCTTTACCCCGAGAAGGCAGAGTGGCGCTGGCTACCACCCCCAAGCACAGGAAAAATTGCATTGACATAAATACCCCAGAAAGCGGGGGGGGGGGGGGGTTAGAAATCGCCCCGCATGTAGCCTAGTGGTTATCGCAACAGACCGGTACTCTGGAGGTCGTGGGTTCGGATCCCACGTGGCGGGCATTTTTTCTTGGCTTTGTTTTCTTCTTTCCTAATTCTTCATCTTTTTTTATGACCAACCACAACCTCCCCTTTGCTTTCCGAGTTTTCTTGACTGCCAACCGTTATTAACTGCTGGCATATATATATATATCTATATCTATATATATATATATATATATATATATATATATATATATATATATATATATAAATCTAGAGAAAGATAAACTCACAAAGCGCGCAGAAATAATATAAGTAAAGAGTCGGATACACAGCAAGAACAATAACAAACAATGTTTACTTACGTAGCGGCAATGGGACTTGCCTTCATCAGAGTAAAGTTACATGATTATGGTGTCGCAAACATTGAACACATTTCTTATATAGGGTTGCATAAAACTGTAAGAAGGAGTGGAAAATGTTTCGCAAATGGAGAGTGTGCATACAGTCAGGCTACGCCTACGTTACAACATCAACAAACAAAAAAAAAGAAAAACGAAAAAAAAGGGGAGGGGGAGCAAGAGAGAGAAAAAGGGGTCGTGTTAACAATGCAGCGTTCAAGGTTGCACCATGACGGGTCAACGTATGCCGCGCGGGCTGCAAGTTCAGACAATGGGGGAAACTGGACAACCGCGGTTTGTAAAGAAAGGGAAGAGTATACAGCAAGGTATTCAGTGGCTGGGGAGACTGGTTCTAGGGGAAGCGAAGATGGGTGTGCCCTCCGCGGATGAAGAGAATAGATAGGGGGCACAAAAGAGCATTTCACAGAAGCTAGCAATTGAACAGGAAATAGGTAGGGTCACAAAAGGTTAAACATGAATAGATCACAAAGAGTTTAACATTCTTATGTGGTGGTGGGAACGAGGCCTCCTTCCCCCGGACAAATGGCATTGTTGAGCCGCATTAAGCTAATGTATTAGGAGAGTTTCTGTGAATTCTGATGGCAAACTCGAGGGTAGGAATAATGAACATAGTTATAAAAATTATGAAGCCGCTAATTTTATTCGAGGGATAAGCCCGTTAGTTTTCCGTAACTTTCATTAATACTAAGTTTGGCTGACCCAAACTTATAAATGAGATAAGATTCCCGAACCTCGCGGTCGTGGTGCGTTTTGAAGGCGGATTCTAAAATCGTTGCTTTAAGATGTTCAAATGCATGCCCGGGACTGTTCACATGTCTTGACAGGGGCAAATAAGGGCAGCTTTTTGCATGAGAGCGGTGATTATTGAACCGTATTCGGAAGGGCATTTCAGTTTGGCCGATATATTGTTGCCTACAAACAGTGCACTCTAGAAGATATACGACATTAGCGGAGTCACAGTTAAAGTTACCTTTTATATTTACGTAGTAGTCTGAAGCCGTGCTGGTGGCGCGCTGTGTAGTGGTCATGTGTGGGCATACTTTACATCGGGGTTTATTGCAGGGCATGCAGCCAGTAGTTGCCGGTCGGTTGATACGAAAGTTAGTAAGAAAGTCACCTAAATTTTTATTACGCCGGTAGACAACGCGTGGTGGTTCGGGGAATATTCTCATCTAATTGTCGCTGGGAGCTAATTTTCGCCGGAACCTTCATTTCGCGCATTCTGACTTTCTTTTGTTTTTTTAATTAAATAAAACGTAGCGGCATCAAATGTGCAACTTTTGTTAGGTTACATGAATACGTAATTTGCATAGTGTTTCCGGCAATGTCATATTTTTTGCGGTAGCCAACTTCAGCTCCAGCTAAACGTCGAGCGTGACCATAAGGGCGTCATTGTGTATTTGCCCACCATTTGCCCACCATTGCCCACCTAAACTACACTAGTCATCAGCCATGACACTGCAAACAAGGTATCTTTGTAGGACAGGCTACCAGACTAAGAAGAGTATGCAGTGATAACATAGACTATATAAAACACCTTAATGAACTAAAGTCCACCCAGGAAAGCAGGAACCACCCGGTCAGCTCGCTGGATATGGCTTACGAAAGAGCATCCAAGTAAAAAACAGAAGAAGTGCTCAAGTAACAACGTCAAAGCCAAAACGCCCGACAACCAGCCTTAATATTAAAATTCTCAAACGCGCTTCCTAACATAAACAACATCCTGGGGTAATAAACCCTATTCTAGCCAGTATTGCCCGACTTAAAAAGACGTTCCCAAAAGCCCCAAGAGTTACCTACAGAAGAAAGAGAAACCTAAAAGACCTTTTAGTGCAAGCCAAAATTCGCGCTTCCCAGTAACCAGTCATCAGCCCTTGCCTCCACCCTAGAGGCAAAACCTGCAATCATCTGCAGACGGATTGCACATTGTCAATAGAGCACTGCCAGCCAATACGTTCACAAGATTAATTGAAGCTTCAAGTGCATTTCTTCTAACATTGTGTATATGCTAGAATGCTTATTCTCTCAAAATAGTACATTCCAGAAACGAGTCAACCTAGGAACTTACGCCTGAATGGACATGGGGCCGACACTCCTAACAGTGCCTCCATAGCAATGGCACAACACTTCAACCAACCCAACCACAATTTCGATGATCTCAAGCTCTAAAGTCTGCAGTCAAACTTTAAGTCTCCAAAGGACCGGAAATACAGATAATCGTACTTATTCCATAAATTCAACTGCCTGGAGCCGGCTGGAACCAATGCTTGGAAAGGCAGCGTAGGAACGCTACGGTATCTTAATCGAACAGAAAAATATTGCTCTTACAAAAAGTGGCATCTCTATTCGCATCAAACCTGCCTGCCCATCCCCAAAGCTGTTACTTGAATACAATTTCTGTGCTTTTTTTCCTGTCTTGCTCCCAGCCGATTTCGACATACCACGCGCACTCGTCTCCCTCGCCCTTCGGCATTTCGTTTACTACGTGCTTTACCACACGCAAAAAAAGTAAAAAAGAAAGAACTACGCGTAGGAGTTCGGCGGGATATTCTTTCTTTGCGTAGCAGCATGTCTTCAAAGCAGCAAAATAACGTTTGTCGAATTTAAGCATTTCAAATTTTCAGTTCTGTCTTTTCCGCTACCACATTCGGAGTTTTTCATAGGTTTATCCTTTACCAAAAAATATGCAGCATCTATTGATGCATACCCTGTACGGTACACAGGGCAGTACTTCTTTACTGTAAATTACTTTTCCGGCAGTAGCCTTAAGGTAGCTCCTTTTTTATTTTGCAATTGTCTCAAGCTAGCGAGGATGCGCTTTCGTGCAACCTATATTCAATATTGTCATATATTGGCGTATTTTTTATCAACGCATACGACTTCAGAAGGTATGATGACTGTAAAGACGTAACAAACTACATCCATGCCAATAGGTAGCATGCTTGCATGATGTTCCTGTCGAAGTATGAGTAACAGGTTACTTTGTTTTTCTTTCTAACGACATTTCGCTTCAGCGAAGCATTTCTCTAGGTGGCACGCTTCCATTACGTTTCTATCGTGGTGTGATCGAGAGATTCTTTTGTGTTAAATGCAGAGCATTTCTTTAACTCACGATGTCACCCGGCGTTGTCGGCGTTGGCGTGCCTCGGCGTCCGCAACAGCAGTTCCAGGGGCGCCCTCTCCCCCACTCCTCCTCTCCCGCATCACACTACCCTCCTCGCTCTCAACAACAGGTCCGCACCCCTCCCCCTACACTACATAAAAAAATATTACTTACTGGCGCCTGGTTTCGATCCCACGACCCTGCGGGCGGAACGCAAGGTACATGGTGCTCTACCCACTGCGCCACAAAGCCGACACAGAATGGAAGGCTACGAACGCGCCTTATATTTTTGACTCATTCAAACTACGTCAAGAAGCTGCTGATACAACGCATTTGCTACCACCAACTCCCCAAACACTAAACTTTAACGCAATACACCCGCCCCCTACGCGACGCCTTTACTCGAGTTCCCATCGCGGGAAGATGGGTCCTTTTTTTTCTTTGTAATGATATTTACCCTCAGCTAAGAATTCCCCAAGGTGGCACGCTTGCGTTACGTTTCTCTAGTGGTATGAGTGAGAGATTACTTTGTTTTTCTTTCTAACGACATTTACCTTCAGGTAAAAACTTCAGTATGTGACATGGTAGTATTACACTACTATTGCAGTATGAGTGGCATGAGTCAATATCTACTTTGTTTTTCTAACGACACTTCGCCAGGCTAAGTGCTCTACTGGGTCGCATTCTTACATTACTTTTGTGTCGTGGAATGTCTGAGAGATCAGTTTGATTTTCTTTCGAACGACATTGCGCTTCAGCATGCAGCGTCCACATGCGATGCAGTCATATTTAGCAAACAGGTTTCTTGAAAAGATTGCTGCAGTAACTTATTTCTTGAGGTAATCTGTTATCTTTAAACTAGCCTTGGAAACCTCCATGACAAGCACAAACTGACCTCCCTAGCATCCGAGAGAACTTGTAAAGCTAGTGAATTGTTTCAGCTTTTAAAGCTTTGTTTGCTACTTTTTTATGCTCAGGATGTAGTCAAGTTTTTTGTTGTGTTCTCTATAGCCCTATATGTGGTCACCGACAGCAAACGGCTGTGTTGCATGCTGCTATACTAAACATGGCCTCGCGGCTTGCTTGGAAGGGGGGGGGGGCTCCCACTCAACAGATTCTTTTCATTATGCCCTGAATTAAGGCTGTAAAAACAGTAACCTCTGCTACACCTCTCCAGTGACATGTAAAGAGCGAAATATAAATTTCAGTGTTATTTACCACGTTTTCATTGTAATACGCCGAATCTCGGACAATACTGCACGACGGAGACTTGATTCTGATGAATGTAAATTGTTTCCTCACTAGAAAAGCTCACGCCTTCTGTTTTCAAAGCTTCCAGCTGTCCTTTTTTACCACTGTATATCTCAAGGGATATATATTTTAAAAATACTTCCCGTAAACAAGGAAAGCCGCACCAGTATGTCAAAACAATTTCTAGATACAGTCAGCCGCTCGTCCGTGTGCACAAGGAGTCCTATTCGCATCGTCTTGCAGGTGTAATGAGTGTAGTACATTGCTTGTAGTAAGATATCATAAAATTTGCTATAGAATAATGCGTGTCCACGTGAATTCAACCATAGAATAGCCGCAAGCCAATATAGCTTTGGTGTCGGTAATTCTATTATGGAGTTTTGGAAACAACAAAATAAAAGTCTGATAAATACTTTAAACATAATAACAGAAATACAGGAAACTTCAATATGCTGAAACACTTCACTAGTTGTGAAGGACATAAAAGAATTCCACGCGTGCCCAAAGATAACAATTTCCCTTGACGGAGAAAAATTTGCGAGGAAAGTTCAAAGGACCTGCTAAATAAATACGACTGCATCGCATGCCGACGCTGCCAGCTGAATCGCACTGTGGCTTGAAAGAAAAACATGGTAATCTCTATATACTCGACATGACTATCTTACAGCGCCGACGAGGTGGCACATGTTCAGAAAAATTTGGGGCAACATATTGTCTCCCAATCCCAAAATAAAGCGTTCAAACGACAACATATTTGTAGCCGTTCCATCCTCGAACATCAAGGCTAGACTTTTGGCCTAAGTGAATTTCATAAACCTAAATATGCCGCACTTTTAATAAGTCAGAATTTAAGTCTTAACAGTAGGGTTTATTTGGCTTCTAAATTTAAAAGTTGGGGAATTATGCTTAAAGCCCGATTACATTTTCTAAGGATGCTGCGGCTCCCGACATGCTAGGCTACTAAAAACTGCAGCTCCCCAATAGTACTTTTGAAAAATTCTTCTGTTTTAAATTTCAAACAATCATAACACCATATATAAACCACATGTGTTGATTCCATACATATTCTGTTATTAACAATGTGCGAGAAAACTTTTGTCCATAAATGACTAACGACGTAAGCACATATGTTCTGTAGATCTTGTCGGGGCGGCTTAATTTTCAACTCACCAAACCAAGTGCAACGATCCTTCGCGGACAGGCCGACTGAAAGTCCTTCGGTGGGCAAGCGATCCGCGCAGTAGGCAAAGTAGATCCCAACCATTTCAGTAAGCGCAAGTGAAACGTTATAGGAAATCGGCAAGGACAATGCCTTGAGTAGGATACCACTTTCGGAGGTACTTTTTCTAACCAACAAGTTCCCGTATATGAACCCTGAGGGGTCTGAAGCATGCCTGAGGAATGCGAGCTTTATTTTGGGCAAATAAGGCCACGAAATTCGCAGATCACTTGAGAGTTACTTAACGGATGTTGTCCTGATAATATTTCGTATTCGCTTTCACCTGCTTCTTTGAAGCCGCCCAAGAAGGTAGGTAGTGTTTGAATGCAGTTCAGCAGGACAAGAATGTAATTAGAGAGTTCTACAAACACATAAGTACTTTTACGCCCGTACTCGAAAAAGTTGGTTGAAGAAGGCTATAACGTGCCAAAGCACCCGCTGTGTGACGATGCGAGCCGAAGTGCAGGTCAACTGTCTTATTTGGACCACCTGGTTCTGGTTACCTTGTGTTGAAATCCCTGCAAAAGGGCGTTTATCTTTTTCGCATCCACCCAAAGCACGGGGGCGGGTATCGAGCCAGTATTCTTCGGCTCATCTGCGCAACACCTTAGCCACTGACCAACTTCAGCGTGTAACTAGGAATCTCAGTATAGTTTAAGTACAGCGTCACTACTATATGATAGTTCGGTCCGACCTCATAGCGACTGCAGAGATTCATGTTTGCATGATCACAACTTTGGCGCAGAATTGCATAAACAATGCGAAAAACGTTCATAAAATCGTTTTATTTTCGCAATGGTGTAGTTTGTTCCAACACCAACAATATCATACGTGCGTTTGACATTATACTTGGTTAGCCAACTAGCATGCCATTAAACCAGCAAACCAACAGAAATATGCTGTAAGCATTAATGGTTTTAGTGGCTGCCATCTAGAATGCGACATTCGTGGTTCAAAGCACATCTATGTTTATGACTATGTTTATGTTTACGGCTGCATCGCATGCCGACGCTGCCAGCTGAATCGAAATGTGGTTTCAAGGAAAAACAAGGTAATATCTCAATCGTTCACCGACAGAAACGTCCGTAAAGCATGCAACCTAGCGGAATGCTTGAAATTCGTAATGTCTTTTCATCTATCAAGATAACATCAAACTGAGGTTGTGGGTCTGGCAATAAGAAAGACAACATTGGCCAATGTTGAATGCATGCAGCAGCAAAAAGCTTCCTTGTTAGATTACAAAATAAAATTACTAAGTAAATTTGGGGGTATCTTTAGCCACTGACACACTTCAGTGGGTAACTAGGGAATTCAGTATGGTTTAAGTACAGCGTCACTACTATATGTTCGTTCGTTCCGAACTCATAGCGACAACAGAGATTCATGTTGGCGTGATCATATCCATGACGCAGAATTGCATTAAAATGCGAAAAACGTTCATAAATTCTAAAAACCAACATCAGCGTATACCTAGGGAATTCAGTATTGTTTAAGTACAGCGTCACTACTATATGTTCGTTCGTTTCGAACTCACAGCAACAACAGAGATTTATGTTGGCGTGATCATATCCATGAAGCAGAATTGCATTAAAATGCGAAAAACGTTCATAAATTGTAAAAACCAACGTTAGCGTGTAACTAGGGAATTCAGTATGGTTTAAGTACAGCGTCACTACTATATGGTCGTTCATTCCGAACTCATAGCGATAACAGAGATTCATGTTAGCATGATCATAACCATGGCGCAGAATTGCATTAAAAATGCAAAAAACGTTCATAAATTTTTTTTTTCCACAATGGTGACGTTTTCTCCAACACCTCCAATATCATACGTGCGTTTGACATTATACTTGGTTAGTCAAATAGCATGCAATTAAACTAGCCACCCAACAGAAATATGCTTTAAGCAATGATGGTTTTTAGAGGTGGCCATCTCGTATGCGACTTTCGTGGTTGGATGTACATCCATGTTTATCACGAAATTACTGCATGCATCGGTGCCTATCCTCTACTGTAGACAAGACAGGACTTCTTTACTTTAAGCGATTTTTACGGCAGTAGCCTGAAGATACCCCCAAATTTGCTTAGTAATTATATTTTGTAATTTAAAAAGGAAGCGTTTTGGTGCTGCATGCATTCAACATTTTCCAATGTTTGACTTTTTATTGCAAGACCCACAACCTCAGTTTGAAGTTATCCTGATGGATGAAAGGACGTTTCGAATTTCAAGCCTTACAGTAGTTTGCATGTTTTACGGACGTTTCTCTTGGGGTACGATTGAAATATTACCTTGTTTTTCTTTGAAAGCACATTGCGATTCAGCTGGCAGCGTCGGCTTGTGATGCAGCCGTATTTATCTGGCAGGTCCTTCAAACGTATCTCGCAAATGCTTCTTCGTCAAGGAATATTGTTATCATTAGGCTCGCCTGGAATTCTTTTATGACCTTAAGAGCTAGTGAATTGTTTGAGTAAATTGAAGTTTCGTGTATTTTTGTTATAATGTATACAGTATTTATCAGATTTTTATTTTGTGGTTTGCAAACTTCATAATGCAATAAGCGATACGAAAGAGCTATGTTGGATTGCGGCTATTTTAAACATAGCCCGGTGGGTCAGTTGGAGGGGCTTCCACGTACACATATTTTGCCCCCTCACAATATTTCACGCTGTAAATGCAGTAAGCGCTTTTTCTTGGTTTGAGCAGCATGCAAACAGCGAAAGCATTGTTCTGTACCATTCACCATATATTTCCCGTGGTATTTCATATCTCCGTTAAGACCGTGAGACGTTGATCTGATTTTTTGCTGCTGATCCAAGAGCGTTTCTTCTAAACTTCCAGCCATTCGTTTAATAACATTGTGCTTCCTAACTAATCTACTTTGCACACAAACACAAACGCAATTTGAAAACTAATTTCCTGAGAATGGCAAAATCTACCTCATCGTATCAATAAAAAGCTTTTATATATACACACCATAGAGTGGGGGCGCACCAACTACTATTAACGTCGTCTTCTGAAATCTAGCTCTACCTGCCCCACAACACACGGGAACGGTAGTGCCATAAAAGTGTTCCAGTAAAGAACGTCTCATTTTTCTAGCCAGTCTGAACACCAATGGCCACTTTTCAACCAGTGATTCTGTATTTTACTGCCTGTTGTTTGGGAAGCCATTCACAAACAGTGGAATAAAGAAAGAACTGACTATTTGAATTCGCATCTGGAAATAAAGGCTCTTCACCCTTGAAATACTAGAGAAATTCCAGGTTTGATAATTCAACACAGTCTACTGCGGACTAGCCCTCCGCTAATTCTTACAAAATATGTGATTGTGTATACATATTTCATCATAAGCAGAATTTTAGGCAGTTAGGTATCATCAGCAACGGCTCACTCTCCAAAATTAGGTTGTCTCACGGAGTGCGTCGAAAAAACAACCAGTGATATGATTCCCATTTATGCACTATCCTTGCACAAAAAATGTCATGTCGTACTTCTTAATATTCATCGACACAAAGCGGAATTAAAATTCAACGGTTTTGTCTACTGTTCTCCCGTACTTTTCTCCCATCAGAGCATGACAAAATTATGAATGCACCCGAGCCTAGTGTATTTTACAGTGCGCAACTGATCTCCCGAGGTGTGATTCGCCCTCTCATTCGACACTACTGATTACCAATCATGGTGGGCCTATAGACGTTGACGGCATCACCCTTGCTCAGCCGAAATTGCGCTTTTAGCGAAGAGTGATATTCGGTGAAGACGCCTACTCAATACTTTTCTCTGTGAAAAACCTCTTCAGGCTTGGCTTTGCTCTGAGAGACATGGCCCCTCCTTAGGCCTAATTATACAGTCATAAATCAACCACTGGCGTCATCGACCCGTACTTAAAAAACGCAAGTGGTTCACCCTCAGTGGCCTAATTTATAGTAATAGCGATTGAATTCCAGCTAAAGCACCCGCAGCGTCACCCAGTGTTACCATCTTTTCTCACGAAATGAGATCGATGCTTCCGAAAAACTTGAATAAAGCCAATGCTGCTAGTTTAAAATTTTGAAAAGTCGCCCTCAATAAGAGTGGCACATAACCTTATTCTGATTGTCAAGAAACTGGTAAAACATGACCAATCAACCCATAGGATAAACCAAAATGAATAAACAAAATTTTGAAAATGAGTGACATCAGAATAATCATACTTTGCTGGTCTCCAGCAGTGAGTGCAAAATAACAACCTCACTTAACCTCTCACCGCTCGAGGTCTCAATGCCTTCAGTTGCAATACATACATATCTTCATGCTAAACCTAGCCGTTGTAGTGAAGAAAGCTATTCCAACATCGCAGTTTTGCCCCCATGCCCTCTTCTACAAACTCTGAGAAGCCGATTAGTGCACAGGGCTTTCTGTATATGAGTAAGAACGTTTGTCCTCCTGTTTCACTCTCTTTCAAGCGTTAGGCTCTTTTTCGTGCGCATAATATTCGTACTCCTGTCAGAAGAGCCGCGGCACTTCCACGAGGCAGCCACTTACTATCCGGGCAGTGGTGCGGGTTGCGGCATAGCGGGAGCCAAAATACCCATTGCGGGGTTTGAAAACTCCCTTCTACAGGGAGTACCTCACGGATGTATAATAGTTTTAAAGCGATCAGCATTCCATCGCTCCTTCTGAGAGTGAGCTCTACTTGCTGCGGCTTTACCTGATACAGCAGAAAAGAACTCATAAACTTTCTACCGTTGCGCCTCAAGAGCACTCCGTTATTCCCCGCGAAGCAGCGTGCGTGCCCTGCGGCTGCGGCTAGTTTCCCCCCCATTTCGATAGTTATCTAACTTTGAACACCATGCTTTGAAACATTTGCGCGCTTCTAAGCAGTTTCACTTTTTGTGACCAGTAAAAACAGCAAGGCCAAGATATATTAAAATGTGCTAAGCCGGTTAAATGAACGCAGACGTTATTTCCTACGACAATAACAAGACAAAATTCGTTTCTTCTGCACTTTAAAAAAATAGAGCTTTTCTGGCAATAAACATTGCCACAAAAGAAAAACCGTCTTTGCTACACTTCCCCAGAGAACAGAGACCTAGCTCTTGTTTAGGACACATTCAAGAAACCTTAACAATTAAAAATGCAGAAAAATAAAAATTGGCCTCGAAAAACATTGAAAAAAATTACACCCATCACCCCGAAGGAAACCATGAGTAGGATGCGGAGCGTCACGGGGGTTGCATTATCGTTTCCATTGTGTTTGTTCGCCAAATTTGGTGGGAATCTACGGAACCCCGTAATGCTCGTATATCCTACTTCTTGTTCCCTTCGGGGAGATGGGTGTGATTTTCCTTATTGTATGCGTATATCCGTGAAAGAGACGAGATTGAAGTGGTATCTAAAGGTCTTTATTTAGGTTTGCACGTCTTCCTACTTTGAGTATGACGGCCTTATTGTCACTGAAGTGCAGTCAGTGGATCTCGTCGCAGCGGTTGTATGCAGTCGTCACCGTTGCAGTTGGTAAAGACGAGATCGATACACGTTCCGAGGATTGTAGTTGGGTGTAATTGCTGTGAGTGTTTGTGCTGATGCTCTCACCTAGATGCGTCAGCATACTCACTGACGGGGCTGTTGCTTCCATCCTACTTCTTCTGAAGAATCACGAAGTCAAGCGCAAGCACAACCGAGGTTGTTGTTGTTGTTGTTAATCCTCTTCTATACCACGTACCCACTTGGGGGATTGGCCAAGAAACGGTGGTGTGCGGACGCCGGACCACCGCCGACGCCGCGGCACATACCCCCGTGTATAAGACGTGGGGGATTTGCAAAGAAACGGTGGTGTGCGGACGACAGACCACCGCTGACGCCGCGGGACATACTCCCGAGCATAAGACGCTCCGCATCTAATACAACAATAAGAGACATTAAGACGGCACTAACACACGAATGAGAGACAGACGTTCGCACAGGAATTTCGCACGGCAATTATGTCAGTGGGATAATAGTAAACTTTACAAAATTATTAGGAGCACCGATAAGTGAGCAAGTTTGTATGAAGTCATAGTGACGAAACGCGTCGAAAAACAACGACAAAAAGACCAACTACGCTCGTTCTTGTGTAAGCGCTCGTCGTGTAGAGTTGTTTTTTTGTCCGGCGTTTTTCTCCGCTTTTATTCACTGTGACTACAAAATTACCAGAAAGTGGCCTAATGTACATGAGTCTCACGAAAAGACATCTCTTATTTAGGACACATTGAAGAACAATCTACAAATAAAAAGGCAGTTCCACAAATATCTGTAACTAAAACAATTCTTCTTCGAACTCTATGCTTTAAAAGATGTCAAAAACAGAAATTGGACAGAAAGACACTGAAACAAAAACACGAGCACCATCGCCAACAGCATGAAACATTCCCAATGTTTTTTTTAGTAGCGGCAGTTGTGAAACACAAGTTGACCTTGTGAGATAAAAAAAGGCATAACCAACTATTAAAAACAAGCAAATTTAACCGTATTACTTCGAAATATTGGTAGCGGCCTTCTTAACCGTATGCACCTGGCCGCTCGGCTTGAGCATAAGTAACATTTCCAGAAACAAGCAGTTGGGCTTAACCTTTGCCGTGTACTGCACATTGAACGTGCAATGCACCGAGAGCAACAATCTAAAACCTATCCATGGTCCCAAATCTGTCAGGTGCAGTGTCTCTAGTGAAGGGGCCACTCCTGCTGGTTTCTGGTAGCTTTCCTACATGGGTATAAAAAGTTGGACAATAAACATAATTTTAAAATACAAAATGTAAAAAGTTGCCTCGGATGAGCGAAGTTAAACGAAGTTTTTGTAGCCGTAGCTTTTCTCGTCAAGTGCGCCCACGAATGCATAAACAAGAGCAATGCAATGCTCCTTGGCGCAGCCACCCGTCTATTTGGAATTTCGCAGTGACCTTCGAAGCAGCCACTTTCTCCTATCACTGTCCTATTGCACATCTCTGGCCAGCTCTACTCTCGCTGTATCCCTCTCCGCACACCCCCTTGTAATGAACAAGTGATTAGACTCACCCCGTCATACTATACAACTCGCTAGTTTCCATTTGGCTGCGCTTGAGGGGCAGATTGACACGGCAAGATACTGACTAAAGAAAGAGTTTTCTGGATTTGTCCCTGGGATAATAAAGCTTTCACTCTAAAAAAAGAAGTCTACCAACGTTGCTCTTTCTTTGACCGAATACGTATTTTCAAACGTGTTCTATATGCCCAGAATAATACTGGTGCATACACTTTGCATCCTATACGCAGGGAGAAGAGTAAACTATATAGCAAATGGTATAGACTAATACACTGGCCAGCCCAATGAAATATCCAGGGTGTCTCGACTATTCAAGGCTACTGTCTAGATTGTTCTACCTGTACCCAGAACCCTGTGTTATCCATACAAAAACATTTGTCCTTGGTCATTCAGATCTCCAGACGTTTGCAGGGCATTTTTGAACTACACTAAAATATATCCCAAGTATAAAACGAAAGCTGAAAAAGCTTAGATAGTATGATAACCAAGAGCTCATTTTGCGCAACTTACTTGCTACTTGATTAGGCACAATTTACAGGGCCGCTGTTCATAACCCAACTTCGATGTAATGTTATGACGGCTCCTTGAAATAAAAATATAGTCGATAATTGCGGACGTATGGGGTAGTTGGTATTGCATTGCTGACGAGTAAAGCGCCAAACTGAACACAACAGACGAAGAAGGACAAGAGACAAGCGCTACTTCCAACTGACACCTTTTCTTAAAAACGCCCCTTTCAAAAACGGAAAAAGAGCTGAAGAATCAACCCCAAACACAAGTTCGTTGCGTGCACGGAAAATGTGGTCTAGGCCATCCCTTTACCATATCACTGTGTGTGAACGTGTGATTGCGCGAGCATGTACGGAACGTGACGATTGGTAACACAGGGCCGCTCGGTGAACATTGCGAGAGATGCAAAAGCATGCCCTGCAATAATGAGACTGTAATCGTAGCCAAGCACCATAACAAGTTCGAAGGAGAAATTACTGAGGCGGCTGAAATGGTGTGCCTAGGAAATGCTTGCAAAGGTTTGCCATCGGTAGGATTGTCGGCTAAGAAAACTGTCTATCTTGCTCCTGAGTAATTCGAAATCGACCGGTAGCTGCTTTTTCTGTTATTGTGTTGTTGTTTGGGATCAGTCTTCATTTTCTATGTTCCTTTTTTGTTGTGTTCTTTGAGTTTGGAGAACAAAGGGTACACAGTCGTCGGTGGCTGCCTATTGTGATCTGAGCGTATGAGAAATCGCAGTGATCGCACGGGAAATATCTATATGCGTTGCGTAATGTAAATTATTTGTCATGTGCGCACATTTTGTGAATATATTTTATCGCTTTCAAAAATATATCTCGGTTGGAAGCAGCGCTTGTTTCCTTTGACCTTCTTTGTCGCGTGTGTAATTTTTGCGCTTTATTGTTAATCAGAACAAAAAGCCATGATTAACACGGCCTTCCTAATGAAAGTGTATTAAACCGGAACATATAGTAAAAGAAAAGCTGCATACCGCAGTCAAGAAAACTTTCTCAACAAAGTCAGTGAAAAAATTTTGTGACATGAACGCTGATATAAAATATTCAAGCAAAGTGCCTAGATCTGAAATCACCGTCCTGATAGCTAACCCAACTTGAAGTCTAGCCATGCTTTATGCTTGTTTCTCAGGTACCAGAGCCCCTTAAAATGCGTAAAATTCCCATATAATCAATCTACGTAATGTAGCAAAGTTTCAAACAGAAACATCTTGCTACTAATTTGTCTAAAGGACAAGTACTGAAAAAAACGGCCCCAATCCACACGATTGGAAACCAGAGTGCTGCCCTTTACTGTCATAGGCTTGCTGACCGCACTTCCGGCCTGTACGCATATATAGGCAGAGAATAAAGATCACCGCATTACCGGCGAACGTGCGATGATACTCTGTCCAATTAACAACAAAATGAATCGACAGCCTTAAACAATAATGAAAACATTCAACAGTAAGGTGAATTAGATAAGATCGATCGACCAAGGGCTTCTGGTCAGCCTCTTCAATTTGCTAGAACTTTTTATTGTTAAATGATTATGTTGATGTCCAAGTTTACGAATATTTTAGCCTGGAACAATTCATGCTTACGGTAACATTTTTTGGAAACGCGACAAATTGAACCCCCGCGGCTGCCTGGCAGTGCGCCTCAGCCAATTTCAGCGACGGCTATCCCAGAAAATATTTAGGAGAAGCAATTTGTAAAGTTTTGCTCAATTTAAAACTGGAGTGCTCTTCCAAAACAAAAGTTTGGTTGCTCAGAAAAATACGCATTTTTGGCAACAAAAGGTCAAACTCGTTTTAGAGGCAAATTTTTTAACATTGATCCTAAATATTGCAAAGCAAATTTTTTAGCGTGTAAATGTGGGCTAGTTGGTTCGAACTGTGAATCATTGTTAAGTTGCGCGGTAAGTACGGGTCAAAAGTACAGACCTAATGCTAGTCCTGTGTGGTCTCTATGTTTGTCCCATCCTTACCGCGCTACTTAACCATGTTTCACTGTTCAAATTTTTTAAGCCGCAAACTTCAAATTTTGTTCACCTGTGCTCCTTAAAAAAACACTCTATATTGTAAGTGTGCAAAATAAGATTAAAATGCAACAGGCACGACTGTTTGAGAAATTACTGCAATGCACAAAGTTCACTCGCTCATAAAAACATCTTGAATTTTTCTGAAAGTCTTGCCAGATGCAGGCCTTCATACGTGCTTCCATTAAACCCAAACACGTTGCATCATTTTTTTTTTCTGTAGCGGGCACAACACAAAAGAGGAGCCACGTTTCCTTGACTGTCAACAACGTGCACTTGTGACTGCGACTTCCGTCAGATTTGTACAAATTATGATCCCCCTATGGATTCAACGATTGATTTATATGTTGGCACACTAACAACCAATCTGCGTTAAATTTATATACCGAGAAAAAAGTGACAAGACTCACAGGTTCAACGCCATATTTTCAAAAAACACGCTTTTTAATTTTTTTAAAACTCTTCCAATATGCTGACCGCTAAATTTATTATGTTTACAAGTAAAATACCTCGCGTCATATCAATACTGGATAGTTGAGCGTCAGAATGGAGCGCTGTCAGCCAAGCTCCTTGTGAGGAACTCAAAGAGGAAACAGTTAAGTAGCAACGTCCTCAAAAGTTGCATATGTTCGACGTGTTTGGACAAAAGGCAGAAGGTAGCAAAAGAAGTGAAATTAAAAAATTACAGTAAAAATTGCAGTTTCGAATTTGAAGTTTCACGCTGTAATGTATTATCACCCTATCAAAGTTACGGAGTACTGTTTGCCCAATATTTACCTGTACGCCTCAAGTTGGTGGAATATATGATGATGATGATGGTTGGGCTTTATTGGCGCAAGGCCGACTATGGGCAAAGAGCGCCAAAGAAGAAGTTATTGAGTTTTGATCAGACCGTAAGTACTAAAACATGTGACTAAAAGTAAAGGTGATGGAAAACAAAAGACAATGGAGATGGCTGGAGTATAGGGCCAGGGTGATTAAACGTGATATGACAAGAGCTGTAGAAAGTTTACCTCAGCTAAAAACTTAAAAACACGTTGACTAGAAAACATTGGTTCGTCGGCTAAAAAGTATGATGGGTGCAAAGGAATGTGTCGTCTGTATAATTCAGGGAAATGTTTGTGTTGTGTTGTGTCAAGTGCCTTGCATGTGATTAGTATGCGGACAATGGATAGGCCCTTTCCATACCTGCTACACGTGGGTCCCGAGGTTCCAGTGAGCAGGTGGGAGTGCCTAACATGTGTGTGGCCTATCTGCAGCCTAGCCAGGGCGACTTCAGTGTATCTTTTGTGTGAGTCAGTTATGTAGCATCCCAGTTGTGGTTTTATTACGTGTAGTTTGTTGTCTGTTTGTTGACTCCAGCGTAATTGCCATGTGTTACGAAGCTGTCGTCTGATGTGTGTCTTTAGGTCGGTGTAAGGTACTGTTGTTATGTCAACTGTGGTCATGAGAGCAACAGCACCAGCCATTTGATCAGCAGTCTCATTGCCAGGGATCCCACAGTGACCTGGTACGCAGCATATAGTTATTTGAAGATTTGAGGCATATGCAGTCATTAGTACCTTCAAAAGAGCATTGATCACATAGTTTTTAGATGACTTTCCGGATGACAGTGCCTGTACAACTCTTAGAGAATCTGTGTAGATGATAGACTTTGGAATTTTATGTTGGAGGATGTGGTTTGAAACGAGTAAAATGCCATAGGCTTCTGCCGTGTACATACTGCTATGAAAACTCATTGTTTTAGTTACGGTAAAATTTGGTCCGTGCGCTACACAAGATACAATAAAACCAGTTTTCGACGCGTCGCTATAGAATTCTGCGCACCTGTACTTGTCCTGCAGGAACAGGAAGTGCTGCAGAATTGCACTTCTGGGTACCCTATTTTTTTCTACTAATGTGAAGATAGGTCGCATGATATAGGATGTAGATGCTATGGCGGAAATAAATTATGGATGGGTGTCTTGTGCGTGTCTGAAAGAGGGACCGTGAGTGCAGAAGCCTCCTCCCTAACTCTGAGAGAGAAAGGTAAGGAAATACATGGCCTGTTTAAAAAGAGTTGCAAGTTTGATGTATTGTTCATGATGGGATTAGAAGGATGGTTGGTAAGGGAGGCGAAGGCCAAGGATGGTTGTTAAGAGAGGCGAAGGCCAAGATGCAGCACTGGGTCGAGCATTCTCAGTGCGGTCTTTGTCGCCGACCCATACACGACACCGCAGTAGTCGAGCCGAGACCCCACCAACGCTGTGTACAGGTGCAGCAGGAGTTGTTTGTCGGCCCCATAAGATTGATGTGAGAGAACCTTAAGAATATTCATTGTTTTTAGGCATTTACATTTGAGCTGTTTGATATGAGGGATGAATGTAAGTTTTTCATCGAATAAAGTGCCTAAAAACTTGTGCTCCTTGTTCACAGGAATTGGCACATTCGCAAGAGTGATGTCCGGGTCCGGGTGGACCCCACGCTTCCTGGAGAATACAACACAAGAGCTTTTTCCGGGATTATTTTTAAAACCATTCTTGTCTGCCCAGCCGGCAACCTTCTTGACGCCGAGCTGGACTTGACGTTCGCAGATGGACATGTTACATGAATTAAAGGATATCTGGACGTCGTCTACATACATGAAATAGGAGATTGTGGGTGGCAATGCCTTTCCAAAAGAGTTCATCTTAACTATGAAGAGCGTGCAGCTCAACACTCCACCTTGCGGCACGCCATTTTCTTGCACATGTACCTTTGACAGTGCAGAACCAACTCTGACGCGAAAGGTTCTCTCTGACAAAGAACTAGGAAGAGTGTTAAACATATTACCAGAAACACCGAATGACTTGAGGTCAGTAAGGATTCCATAACGCCAAGCGGTATCATAAGCCTTTTCGAGGTCGAAAAACACAGTTACGCAGTACTGTTTATGCACGAAGGCATCCTTGATATATGATTCAAGAGCTACGAGTTCATCATTCGTGGATCGCCCCGCCCTGAAGCCTGCCTGGCAGCTCTCGAGAAGGCCGTTGTACTCCAAAAAGTACACGAGCCTCCGGTTTATCATCTTCTCGAGAAGCTTGCACAGGCAGCTGGTCAGGGTAATGGGTCGATAGCTAGCGGGAGAAGAAGGGTCCTTCCCTTCTTCCAAGAATGCTACAACTATGGCATCCCTCCAAGACTTTGGAATGTTCCCCGAAAGCCATATCTTGTTGAAAAGGTGAAGAAGTGCTACAAAAGTGTCTGTGTGTAAGTTCTGTACCATTGTATATGTAATGTTGTCTGGGCCTGGACCTGAGGGTGTACACGTGCTCAGAGCACCCCTCAGCTCATGAAGCGTGAACTCGGAGCTATAAGAGGTGGCAGACCTGTCATTGTCATGTAAAGGCTTCTTTTCGGCCACGAGTTGTTTCATGAAGGTGTTTGTGTAGTGTGCTGAACTGGAAACATGTAAGTGGTGTGCGAGTGTGTGAGCCTGGTCTTCAAGTGTGTCCCCTGTTGTACTGACCAGAGGCAGGCTGTGTGTTTGATGTCCCTTGAGTTTGCATATTCGTGTCCATACTTTCCGTGTGTCTGTGTAGGAGTTAATTGATGTTATGAATGTACGCCAACTATCGCGTTTTGCCTCACGGCGCACACGTTTTCCGAACGCCTTGGCGCGTTTGAACAAGAGGAGGTTACAAGACGTGGGGTACCGACGAAGGATACCGCACGCCTTGTTCTGGGCCTCTCGCGCCCGCCTATAGTCCTCATTCCACCACGGCCGGCGCTGGTTGCGAGGGGCAACAGAGGCGTGGGCAATGGACCTTTCGGCGGCGTCGAGGATGTGCGCCGTGAGCAGTTGGGTAGCTTCTTCAACGTGTAGGTGTGTTATTGACGTGTAGTGTGGTTTGGATGTCTCTGTAAATGTATTCCAGTTAGCTCTTGCTTCATTAAACCTGTTATGGGAAGATGCACTGCTAGGCCTGTACCTATATGCGTTAATGAAGTGTGGAAATGGTCACTACAATATGGGTCTGTGCCCACGCCCCATTCAAGACATGGAAAGAGAATTGCAGAACCAATAGCCAAGTCAAGATGTGAGTATGTCTTGTGACCTGTGTTATGGTATGTAGGCGGATTCTTGTTGAAAAGGCATGCTCCAGAGGATGTTAAAAACTTCTCTATCAGGCGACCTTGGGCATCCGTGCTAGAAGAGCCCCAAAGAGAGTTGTGAGCATTAAGGTCACCTGTTAGGATGTATGGTTCGGCCAGCTGGTCAACCAGCGCCTCGAAGTCAGAGCTCGTAAGTGCTACATCAGGAGGAATGTAGATGGAGCATACCGTTATCAACCTCTTAAATAATATTGTGCGGATGGCTACAGCCTCAAGGACGGTGTTCAATGTGACAGGGTGGCATGCTAAGGATTTGCGGGCAATTATGGCCACACCGCCAGACGAGTGTGTGCAGCCATCCCTGTCTTTCCTGTATACCAGGTAACTATTCAAGAAATTTGTGTGTTTGGAATTCAGATGTGTTTCCTGGACACACATTAAACTTGGCTGATTGGCATGCAGAATCTCATGCACATCATCAAGATTATTCAGAAGGCCTGCCTCTGCAGTTCCATTGAACTAGGTTTTCTCTTCCCATTATGATGTTTTAGAGCTACTGGAGTGTGATTATTTATGTAGGGTCTTTCGGGGCTTGCACTCTTGGAAGGGGTTTTCTGGCCTTCTCTACTGACCTGGACGTCGCAGCCCGTTCCTTCCGCTGCGTTGAAAGCCGGAAGGGCTCGACGTCCATGTCGTCATCTGATGGCAAGGGGGTGCCCAGCCGACTGGGCCCCCTTGACGTGGTACCCTTTCGGGTGTTCTTTGCCTGCGCTGCCAGTGCCGAAGGCGTGGGGAGGCGGGCAGTGAGGTGGAGAAGGGGGTCGCTGCGACTGCGTCCGTCTCCATCTCCGTGCCCTTGCGTGTGCTTTGGGCTGGTGGAGAGGAAGCAGTGGATGCAGCGGCATCCCCAACAGACGTTGTTGCCACCACAGCCGCTGCTGGGTGAGCGAGCGGTGCGGAGGCAGGTTGGGCTGCCATAGGCAACCCAGGGGGGGGGGGGGCGGGACCAAGTCCGACTCGCGTTACTGGGTCCCCGCCGAAACCAAACGCCGCTCCGCCCCCCGGCGAGCTGCCTCGGCGTACCTGCCCAGAGGGAAGGAGGCGAACCTCTTTCGCGCCTCTCGGAAGGTGATGTTTTCGGTTATCTTAAGGTTAATGATTTTTTTTCAAGATGAAACTTTTCACAAGCGCGAGAGTATGCTGCGTGTGGACCCTGGCAATTCGGGCAGGTGAAGTTGGTTGCAGTGCAGTTGTCGGATAGATGATCGTGCTGGGCGCATTTGGCACATGTTGTTCTGCCTCGACAGGAGTTGGTACCATGCCCGAACCTCTGGCACTTGAAACAGCGCCTCGGGTTCGGGATGTACGGCCGGACAGAACAACGGCTAAAACCTGCGTTGACATGCTCGGGCAGTGTGCAGCGGCCAAAAGTCAGGATCAGATGTTTGGTGGCTATTTCTTTGTTCTCTCTCCTGATGACGATGCGCCTTACTGCTGTCACGCCTTGTTCTTTTAGGCCTTCGAGCAGATCAGTCTCTGTCTCGGTTAGGAGATCTGCCTCAGAGATCACACCTTGACAACTGTTGAGGCTGCGGTGGGGTGTGACCCTGATCTCCAGATCTGCCATGCGGGTTTGTTTCAGGAGGATTGTGGATTGCTGCTGGGTTTTAACTTCAACTAGCACTTCACCAGTTCTGAGTTTTTTGGCGTCGTATGTTTTTCCGATGATACCTTCAAGGTATTTAGAGACAAGAAATACAGATTGAGAGTAAACCGGCTTCGATTTGTCCACAGATTCCATGATCAAAAAACGAGGGTAGTTATCTGGCTTTGGGAGCGAGATAGAAGGCAAAGAAGGAAAAGATACTTCGGTGCGGCCCCTTTTAGGGGGCCGATCATTTATGGGGGGGGGTTGATTTATCCATATGGCATAGGAAAATGCAGGGAGACAGGGATACTTTCTTGTTTGACCTTACCCTGGTAGTCAAAGAGGTCCCGGAGCTCCCTGCCTGGTGAACAGACAGGGAGCCCATCCGCCAGAGCTTGACCTGGGCTCCGACGGCCACCGTTCATGGTTTCTAACCCTCCACCTATAAACACATCGCCACGGTTGGATCCAGCTTATGTTTGGGGGCTCGGGGTCCACGGTATCGCCAGTACCGTCACCATGATTACTCAAGGTGCCCCGTGCAGGGAAGTGGGTGGAATATAGGTATTTAGACTCTTTAAATGGCGTTCTACTAGTAGGTTATTCGCACATGCTGCCGTTCACTTCAATTTTGCGCCCCATGTCTCAGGACGAAATCCCAATAAACACATGGTTTCGTGGTCACTATTTCGTGTTTATGCTACATTTGTTGTAAGCCTATTTTTATACAAAGTAGCAGAAGTGTTTGCACTTGCCTTTCTTGGACAACAATTGCTGTTTCTACTGGACTGAAGTCAAATTGTTGAGACCTTCCTCTGTTTGCAAAATTCAGGCTGTTGTTTAAAAGTTCCAACAACTCCATCGCATGTATTCTTTGAAAATGTAATCCAGAATCTTACAAAAAATGCCAACGAATCTAGAGCCTTCTATGCAAATTTGTCGGCCTACCAAGTGACAACCGCAGTTTCACGAGTCCTCTTTTAGCGTCCTTCCTGCCCTCCGCTTCCCCTGCGACTTCGGGCCATCCTTTCTTACTAAGGATTGACGTTGGGCTAGTTGGGTACACATTATTCACAATAAAAACAGCGCAGGGACGAGGACGGAAGAAGTGACAGTCTAGAGCGCTGACGAAGCACTGAAGTACGGTTTATTACACGACATTCAATACACGAAAAAATTACGCCCACCTCCCCTCGCGGGAACCCTGGTGTGATGTAACGTGTAATGGACCTCGAGGTCCTCCGGCTGCCAGGCCGTCGAGAGAGAGCCGAGAGCGCACGTCTGATCAGAATGAGGGCTTTAATGGAACAGGGTCGCGTGGAGCGCGAGCGCGTGCCACCGCTCGGTCCGTGCTGGTGAAGATGATGATGATCAGCGTCTTCTGCTATGTACGAAGAGGAAGAAGCTAGTTGGCTTCCAAGGGGTATAAGAGTTGAACGGGACGGTCGACTGTCTTTCCACAAGGCAAGTGTAAGGAGCAGGAACGGACTTTGCCATCACGCCCGCGATGAAGTTCTTGAATCCTGGCAAGAGTCCACATCTGCCTTGGACGTTGCTTTTCGCTGACGAGAACCACGTTTCCTTCCTTCAATGAATCGACCCCCTTGACCTGGTTGACGGAAAAGTTTTTGAGCTCACTCAAATATTCCTTAGACCAGCGGGTCCAAAACGCTTTTAGGTCATCTCCTCATTTCCGCCAAAGGATTCGCAGCTGGTCAGCCGATTTGTTGGGGTTCTCCACGGCTTCGTACGGTGGCAACGCCGTAAACCTCCTCCCCACAAGAAAGCTTGACGGAGATAGTGGGCACGGTTCGTTTACGTCGTTAAATACGTAGGTCAGGGGCCGAGAGTTCCATACAGCCTCCACTTCGGTTAAAAGTGTCTCGAATTCCGTGTAACATACTAGGCGCCTGCCCAACATTTTCTTTAAGCACATCTTGATAGATCGGATCAGTCTCTCGTAGAAACCACCCCACTAAGGAGAACTTGGGCAGATAAATTTCCACTGTATTCTAAACGTCGTAAAAAATGTAAGGACATCGGGGTGTCTGATTGCTTTCCATAGCCTTTGAAGCTCTTTCGAAGCCCGCACAAAAGTTTGTGCGTTGTCGCTGTAGAGGGTTTTACACAATCCCCGTCGGGAAACGAACCTCCGCAAGGCGCAGATGAAGTTTTCTGTTGTTAGGTCTTCCACGAGCTCTAGATGAACAGCCCTTGTGACGGCACAAGTGAACAGAACAATATATGCCCGTCCTTGAGCTCTGCTTTTGATGTACAAGGGCCCAGCAAAAGCAACCCCGCTTACGGAGAAAGGAAAAGCTTCGGTTGTTCTGTCTTTGGGCAGCGGAGGTGTCTCTTGCACTATGGGCTTGGACTGCAGCCATTGACAGACGAAACAGCGTCCGATAGTCTTTTTTACTAGTTGTCGGGCGCGTGGAATCCAGAACCTCTCCGAACTTGGGTCAGGTTGTCTCGTACTCCTCCATGTAGGACTTGCACATGGGCGTGCTGGATCATGAGATGTGTAAAGTGCGTGTCCTTCGGTAGGAGTATGGGGACCTGGGCTCCGTATGTGTCGCTGGCGAGCACCCTTCCTTGAACTCGCAACAAACCGTCGTCATCGACTAACAGTCGCAACTCCTTGATTTTACTGTGCGACGGAAGAGGTTTCTTGGTTGCGATGCACTTCACCTCGACATCAAAGTGCAGCTGCTGTTCCACGCGAATGAGGTAATGCTCCGCATGCTGTACTTCTTCGGTGGTCAGAGGCCCGGTCACGTTAGCCTCTTCTTTCAGGTTCTTCACGTAACGAAGTACCCATGCTGTGACGCGGAGTAACTTGGACAATGAGCTGAAGCGTTCAGTGTCGATCACCTGTGGCACCAAATAGTCGTATTCACGGCGTGAGCACCGGTCGTTGCCACCGGCTCGGGTGCGTCTAGTTGTCCACCTTCTGGAATTATTTCCGGCCACAGATCAGGGTCAGTGAGCCAGTCTGGACCGTGCCACCACAGGTGCGATCGCTTTAGCAGGTCAGCCGAGATGCCTCTTGTCAGAAGGTCGGCTGGATTTTCCCTTCCTGGACAGAAGCGCCAACGTGTGTAATCCGTCAGGTTCCGGATCTCTTGCACCCTGTTCCGCACGAATGTTTTCCATGTAGACGGATCTTTTCTAATCCAGCAGAGGGCAATCTGCGAGTCTGACCAAAAAGTAACTTCTTCGATGTCGAGTTCGCAGTTCTTCGTAATGTAGCTGTAGATACGTGCCGCTATTATCGCCGACATCAATTCAAGTCGTGCTAGCGTAACCGTTTTCAGTGGTGCAACTCTCGTCTTTGCAAAGAGAAGGACTGTCCGAGCACTGCCGCTGGCATCGTGAATGGTTAGGTAGACCACGGCTCCATAAGCCGACTCGCTTGCGTCTGCAAAGACGTGAAGGTTGGATGTGCGGTTCTGGCCATCCCTTCCGGCGCCTAAAAATCTTGGGATGACTACATCGTGCAGTAGGGCTACTTCTTCGGCCCACTTGAGCCATATGCTTCGCAGTCGATATGGTAGGGGGTCTTCCCAGTCAAGGTTTTCTCGCCAGATGTCTTGCAGCAGGATCTTGGCTTTGATAAGGAAGGGCGATAGAAAACCCAGTGGGTCATACACCCTTGGGATAGCTTGAAGAACGAATCGTTTTGTCACTTCGTGTTGCTGTATGAAGTGCAGAAGGCTGTTGTTCTTGAAGGAGAACGTGTCCGTTTCAGGGTTCCATGACATCCCTAGAACTTTCGTCGTCCCTGACGGAGGACAAAGCACTTTTTCCTGGGCAGTTATTTTCTCTTCAAAAGAAGCAGCAACATACGGATCGTTGCTCACCCACTTCCGGATATTCATGGACGCAGCACTAAAATTTCAACGATCTCCTCATGCATTTTGATGGCTTCTGCACTGTTATCAGCTCCAATGAGAAGGTCATCCATGTACATGGATTCCTGAAGCAGACGGGCTGTCGACGGATATTTCTTTTCGCATCGCCGAAAATGGTGCTTCAATGTAGCTGTCAACAAAAAAGGACTTGAAGTGGCCCCGAAAGGAACGCGAGTCATTCTCCAGATTTCCTGCTCTGGTAACAGTCGATCCGCTTGAGGCAATGTCTTAAACCAGAGAAATCTCAGGGCATCTCTGTCTTCTTCACGTAGGAGAATCTGCAGAAATGCTTTCTCGACGTCAGCGGTCTTTGCTACCTTGTACCTTCGGAAACGCAGTAGAAGGGTCACGACGTCGGGGTTCAGGTTCGGGCCAGCTTCCAAGTTCTCGTTAAGCGACTTCGCACCATTTTCATGGGATGATGCGTCAAACACGATTCGCACTTTCGTCGTAGAACGGTCTTCGCGGATCACTGCTCGGTGAGGCATGTAATACAAGCGCCCGCGAGGGACGTTATCCGTCGGTGGTACCCTTTCAGCGGATCCTTCTTCCAGGTACGTTCTAATGGTAGCGTCATACCTCTCCATGAGGTTGGCGTCTTTTCCTAGTTTTTTCATTAGGATGTGGAGCCGCTTCGCTGCCACAGCAAGGTTATCCGCCATGTCAACCCTTGGTTTCCACGGAAGCGCGACCTCGTACCGTTCGTTCGTCTTTTTGATTGTTTCCTCAAACTTGGTAATGACCAGATCGTTTTCGGAACTTCGTTCGTCCTCGCACTTGACGCCGATGCTTTCAAAGTCCCAGAAACGGTTAAGGACTTCCGAGACCTCGTTGGCTTCCACGGACGCTCGTAGCACGACAACGTTAGCACAGTGCGTGACATTAGCTCCTAACGGCAGCGGGCCTTGAACAGTCCAGCCTAGCAACGTTTCCACTGCCTTGAGCTTCGTCGTCACTGGCTTCACGTTGCCGGTTACCAGATCCCAGTAGTGGTCCGAGCCAATCAGGATCGTTATTTTGGTTTCTTCGAAACCTCGTGCGCAGAGTGCCCGTGTGTCTAAACGCATTGCTTCCCTCGTCTTGATGACTTGGTCATCTGGCACGGGTATATGCTCGTTGCATATAGCATCTACTTCAAGTGCCTCGATGTGCACGGGCCTTTCTGTGTTTTCGGAAACAATGAGGAGACGTACTTTTCTCATTGTTTTTGTCGTTTTCTGGCCTCCAAATACACCCACAGTTAAAGTCTCCTCTTCCAGGAATTCACAGCCTAGTTTCTGTGACGCATCGGCAGTCATAAAACTGCGTTGGCTTCCGCCCTCAAAGAGGATCCGGTAGCGTCCAGATGACGCAGAGCCTTTGACTGTCGCGGTCAAAGTCTGAAGCAGGACCATGGGGCCAGTTTGACGAGAAACTAGGCTAACGGGCGTAGAGGTCACTTCGTTTCTGCTCGAGGCGTCTGGCGCGCACATGGTAGTGGCATGCCTTCGGGGGCACTTGTCGCACCGCAGTCGGCCTCGGCAGTCTTTCGCCATGTGCCATTTCTTGAGGCACCGGAAGCATCGACCTTCCTTGATGAGCAGCTGCTTCTTCCGTTTTAGGCTCCATTCGTCGCTGTCGCAAACTTCGGAACGATGCTTTACGGACAGGCAGAACAAGCACCGTTGAGGGTTGTTCGCCGAGTTTTGCAGAGCCGATACGGTGTGTAAGTTTCGGAACCTCTGTTGTCTAGGTGGCTCTTGTGTTGTCACTGCAACGTCCGGCGTTGTCACAGCTGTTTGACGCTCCACAGCTTCTCGACACCGAACTTGATGGTCGAAAAAGTCGAGAAGCTGCTGGAGTTCTTGTTCGGGTTGTGCCGTCTCGTTCTGTTGGTCAACTACGGCTTGAGTCGAGCTGGATGTCGTTGAAGTACACGTCGGTGACTTGAAGAGTTCGTGGTACTTCAAGACCATGCCGGGCGGTAGCGTTCTAAAGAGAACCTCCCGTAGCATCAAGCAGTAATTAGCGGGACTGGTGCCAAGGGCCTTCAGACTTCGTACATGCACCTGTATCTGATCGTAGAGACGTCGAAGTTGCTGTGTGTTGTTCGACGACGAAACCGGTTTCAGGTCCAGAAGGCTTCTGAGATGATCTTGGACGATGATTCTTTCGTCTCCGAAGCGCTTCTTCAGGATGTCGACTGCGTCCTTGTAGCACTCCTCGCTGGCCTGAAGCCCAGAGATGGCTGACGCGGCTGCTCCGGTCACAAGGGTGTTCAAATAGTTAAATTTGTCCGCAGTGCTCAGTTCGCTGTTGTTGTGCACAGCCGATGAAAACTGCATCCAGAAACGCTGCCAGTTCTTCCGGTTCCCGTCAAACTTGATTAAGTCAAGCTGGGGCAGCTTAGACTGGCTGGTGGCCGGAGTAGGGCAGCTCATCGGTCGTGTGGGCAGTCTGGATGCAAGGGCGTTCTGCAGCTCAAAACGCAGGGTCGCTGTCGTGTTCACGACCTTATCGCCGTATCTCCCAGCGTCCGACGTCTCATTATCCAGCAGGTCTTCTGGCGTTTCGTCGAAAACACGGTCGTCGAGCTTCCTGATCTGCTGGTGGAGCGCTTCGATTCGCTCAAGCAGAACGCTCACCTCGGACGCCGAAAGTCCTGGCTGCCCTCGCAGCGCTGCTTCCGCTTCGGCAATTACGCCGTCCAGCTGAGAGCGGAGGCTCTGGTGACGTCGGAATAGCCGTTCCATGGCAGTCAGCTGGCGGCCGGGGATTCTGGGGCCAAGGTCGCCGGCGCCGCGTCGGTTCAAAGGGCTTGCGCGGCTCCGGGCGTCGATGAGGTAGGCCTTGTCGCGAGATCCCGGGTTTCCGGCACCATGTATTGGACCTCGACGTCCTCCGGCTGCCAGGCCGTCGAGAGAGAGCCGAGAGCGCACGTCTGATCAGAATGAGGGCTTTAATGAAACAGGGTCGCGTGGAGCGCGAGCGCGTGCCACCGCTCGGTCCGTGCTGGTGAAGATGATGATGATCAGCGTCTTCTGCTATGTACGAAGAGGAAGAAGTTCCTACACAACGCATCTCATAGGGGATTCCGATGGCGTTTCTCATCGTATTCATTGCGCTTATAGCAGGGATTCTCACGTGAAGGGGAAGTGGGCGTAATTATTCATTTTCACCATGCAATGCACATGCAGTACACGTATGCTCAGGTACGGTCTTTATTGCAGACGAGAATGAGTGCCTTGTGGTCCGTAAAGTGCACAGTTAGGGGCTCGACGATTGTATCAAGCAATCGTCGAGTACTGCGAGAGAGTGCAAGCGTAATGTGGACGACCTTCGACGGAGACCGTCGAAGCGCGCGCGGCATGCCACTTTAAATTCACAGCACCCGAAGGATAGGAGAGCACGGAGAGAGAGAGTACTGCACATGCGCAGCGCCGAGCGCCGCGCCGCCCACCGGCCCCTAGCAACGGAGTGAGAGCGTGCTGCGAAAGCCGCCGCTGTTTGGGAGGGACTGTTCGCTATCGGAGAGAGGAGAGGAGGAGAGGAGGAGAGGCGCAGCTGTGCGGACAACGCCGGACAGACGCAGGAAGGGCAGAGAAGCTAGCATGAGATGCGTTGCGTCTAAAACCAGTGGCTGCAAGCATGCGTCCGTTCAAATAAACATGTCACTCCAAGTATGCAATGAAAGATTACATCAAGTATAAAATATTAAGACTATGTGTCAAGCTTGCTATCTGGTACAAGTGAGGTTCACCTGGATAGATATGGCACCTCTCTTTAAAAAAACAGCAATTGATGGCGTGCTCACACATTGTTCGCCCGAATGCCAACCAGTGAGGCCTTCAATATTTCCCGTGAGCGAGCGTCTCGATAGCGTTTCAGAACGCGCGTTTCTTTTACTTTAGGTGGCAATCCCTTTTCTCGCATTTCTTGCAGTGTATCGCAAGATTGCTGCCCGTTCCTGTGTGCATGTTGTAGGAATGTTCTCTAAGGCGATCATTCAGGCATCTACCAGTCTGACCTACATAAACTCGCCCGCATGAAAGTGCGATTTCGTACACCACTTTGTCCGCACAATTCACAAACTGGGTTTTATGCTTCTTCTCACATACGGCTCTTGGGCTGTCGTTGCAGTTTAGCTTGGCGCACAAAGACGCCAGTTTGTTGGGCTCTGAAAAAACCCTCCTCACTCCTGCCTTATCTCCGATCTTCTTCAAAAAGTGGGATACCCCGTGGACGTAGGGTATGACGTTTAAGTGGCCATTGGGTGTTCCTTCTTGTTGCCTGTTTTTTTTTAATTAGTGTTTGCAGGACGCAAATGAAACGACGTTTGGTAATATATATTTTATTATAAACCCTTGCGTGAACTGTAAACCCAGGGCTGGGTAATGCAATACACAAGAAAGTAAACAGTAGGCTTAATGTTCTCATAAGAGGCCAATAGCTTAGGTACATCTATGTGGAATCGCCCCTCTCAAAATTTTATGGATCCAAAGCAACACTACGGGCTATAACCGCCGCAGAAAAAAATTACACCATCTTCCCGTGGGGAACCATGAGGAAGATGCCAAGCATCATGAGCGTTCCATGTTAGTTGCATTGTGTTGCCGGTATGTTGTTTTATTTATCGAAACCCGAATGGGAACGTAGTGTGAACGCCCTTGTAGAGACAGAGAAATGTACAGAAATGTAGAGAAATGTAGACTGCGAAGAGACCGACACCCGTGTTACTTGATCGAACACATACTGTTTCTTGTTTTCGTTGTGTGCTCGCGCTCCTACCCCGCTGCTCGCTTTCATCATCTTCCTCTCTGGTTGAGCTGGAAGGCCTGTGGCGCTTCCCGCCGCATCTTTCCCGCAGGAAATTCATAATTCTCCTCTAAAGTTTTCAGTTCGTCGTTGCCGTTGACGTTCAGCTTCGCGTGCCTTCGTTGTATCACTAGCTTCTTGACGTAGTTTGAATGAGGGAAGGACATAAGGCCCGTTCGTAGCAGATGCTCCCTTCTCGGTTTCTAGCGCAGTGGGAAGAGCGCCACGTACCTCCTATTTTGGGTAGAGAATCGTGGGATCAAACCATGTGCTGCCTATTTTTTTATAGTTGACTGCGCTGACATCAGCCCAAAAGCTGACGGGGCTGTAGAGACACGCATGCGAAGTAGAGTGCGGACGGTGGACAACAAGGAAGGGAGGCACACAGCCCCGACCATGACATGCTTTGCATATAAAATATATTACGCATGTATACTTATATTCTTGGCGAAGATAACATACAACCTAAATTGGCTCCGCCAAGTATTAAACTACTCGCATACACCTCGATGGTAAGACCAAAACTTGAATACGCATGCTCAGTCTGGGACCCGCACAAGCAAAAAAAAACATTCGGGCTCTTGAAATGATACAGCGCAAGGCTGTTCGATTTATCTACTTGAAGTATCGCACGACTGACTCTCCCACTAATCTGATGAAAGAACATGGCATCCAAACACTGCAAGCACGTCGTAAAATAGAGAGACTAAAATTTCTTCACCACCTCAAGACCAACAAACTTGGAATTAACCCTGACGAGTATATTCAACCATTGACAGCTCGACGTACACGGCATCGACACAGCGCATCACTAACTCCCTACAGTGCCAGGACAAACGTGTTTAAATTTTTTTTCTTTCCGCGCACAATCTCTGAGTGGAACGTTCTGCCCATATCTGCTATCAGCTGCATAGATGAAATCGATCATTTGGAAAGTTGAAGTGATGTCGCTTTGTGTGTGTGTGTTTCTCTTTTTCCTCTGTTGCTATATTTTTACCCTAAGTTGTCGGTGTGTTACACTGCAGTGATTCTGCCCCTCCTGCTTGGACCCCTTGTGGGGTCTCCAGTATGTCATAAATAATAAATAAATAACAAGGGAGAAGTAAGATGATGTGAGGGGGACAGCCGCAACGTGCTGGGCATTGCGTTTGTTGTAATGTTGCATGCTGTAGGATGTCCATGAAAACCATGCCGACAAAACATGTCAGCCGGCGCATCGCGTGCCTATTGTTCGAGCTCATTATTTGGGGCCACGGCCCGCGCACGCTCTAATTTGCGAAGACATACCTTTCCCGAAGCGTCCTAAAAAGGGGTGCTTTTTGAATAGGCCTCCAACGGCCGTGAGCCAATAAATTCACTAATCCCAATCCCTAAAAATAAATATACCTCAAACTGACAGACAGACCAACAGACAGAGAGACAGACAGACAACCAGACAGACAGACAAAGAACTTTTTAAGTACCCTGAGGGACTATCCTAGACAGCCGCTAAGGGTTCTCATCAGGTTGTCTCTGGTCACACCCGCGTTGGTGGTCAAAGACCTTTGTCTCATACCCTCTCACATGCTCTCTGGACAGCCAGGAGTTGCCTGTGGGGCTCGTCCCTCGAAAGAGCCTTCGTGCATTTGTGCTCGGTGGTGTAGTCGATGGCTGTACGTAGCAGCGGACATTTCCAACGCATGTGTTTAAGAGTGCTGTAAGCCTCTGAGCAGTTAAGACACGGAGGTTCATTGGAAAGCAGGATAAGAAAGAACCTGCTCCTAATGGGAAACGTATTAACCTCTAACACTCCGAAACCTATGGATTGTGATCGTTTCAGCTTCGGGTTAAGTGGTGGGAGTGTCCTGCGCTCTAGCTGATTGTTGGAAAAGAGTTTGTTGAAAGCGGGGAAAGAATCTCCGTAATCACCCAGCCTGTCACTAAGGATAGCATTGGGACTAGCGCGGATCAAGAAACCTTGAGCACGGTTGTTAGCTAACTCACTGACGTTGGGAATTTGTGGGTGTACTGCGTGTCCCATGTGCCCGGAGAACCAGGTAATGTTGTGGAAGGCGGGTTGCCTTCTTATGGTGAGAATTTCGGCTGTGTCCGTCGCAATTCTGCCCAACAGAAAGACCCTGGCCGCGGAGTGGGAGTCCCTTTATACGTTTGGTCATGACGAGTCTTGCATTGCGTGAGCTATTATCTCCTGCTTGGTTATGACACCGGTCGGCGCTTTGCCTGCCACCACGGTTAAAACGTCCCCGGCAAAGTACACTGCTACCATCACGAAAAGTCTGGGGGATAAGTGCCGGGCAACTTCTACAAAAGCATTTTTTTAAGCTTAGCGCAGTATGTAGTAGGAAGGCTTGATCTCTCGCTGCACGTCTTACCTCATGGTGCTGCTGTCGCACGTTTGGTGGGATAGGCTCAACGTATGTGGTTACCCTTACTTGTGTCCGGAAGCTGGATGGTACGTGTCTTCATGTCTTACCCTCTATAGGCCAGAGTGCGCAGGATCTGGTGAGGCGCCCTCGTTGTGGGAAGACATTGTGCCTGTGGCGTGCTCTGTGCTTCGAAAACTTTATCCGGGGTGTTGTGTACGCCGACAAGGTCCAGCTTTTCAGTAGTAGCCTTGATGGGGATACCCAGGACCTTCTTGATGATCTTGCGATAAGTGTAATGATTTTGTTTCCCCCACTTTGGACCACTCACGTGCTGCTGCCGCACAGTTTATTTGTCTCATGAGGAAATCGTCGTATGCTCTAAGCAGGTTGCTATCCGTTAGGACTCCACGTCCGTTGGATACGCGGATGGTAAGTCTAATCATGTTGTTTGCTTTAATAATCAGCTTCTCGATTGTTTTCATATTGCTGCAACGTCTTTTTATAAGGACTCCGATAATGGACATACATTCCTGGTTAGGGATGGGTCGGCCATTTTTTGTAAGTAGGTCGATGTCCGTTTGCTCCGAGGGGGGCATGCCGCGTCTGCCTTTTCGGGCGGATAGGTAGAGAAGAAGCTCATATTTGGACGGTGAGAGGTTTAGTCCTGTTCCTACCAGGAAGCTCTCTCTGACCTCAAGCACTTGATGTAACCTTTCTTCGAGGTCGGCATCAGACCTGCCTCTGCTTCACAGCGTGATGTCCTCGGATTAGAGCGCATGGTCACCCTGGAATATGTGCCAGTTGCTCAGGCAGCTTCTTCACTACAATGTTAGATAGCAGCGGCGAGATGAACGCCCCCTGTGGTGTGCCTTGTGCTGCCAGAGTTCTTGTAAGACTGTCCATATCTCCTGTTCTGTGAAAAGAGAGTCGACTTACGTCATGGCAGTGCCCACACATTCCCGGTAATCTACATCATAAGCTGGGCCCATGGGGAGATATCTGTTGACAAAGAGACGTGCTGCCGAGACACCCTTATGATTTCTTTAATCCTGTATACTCATGATGATGATTATGGGGCAAGAGAGAGGCAGGGCTACTTTTTTACAACATACTCCCCCGCGGAACAATGAACGAGCATACTCCGTGTCCAAAAAATTGTTTAGTCCGTGGAGCGTTCCTTTCATGCCCATGCGAGCCAAAGGAGTTCGAAACCTTGCACCTTCCACCTCCACCGATGGTAACGATGCCTTTGCGTTGGTAGACCCACGAACGAAGCCACTGCAGCCACTAGATGCAGTCTTTTGAGGAGACCAGTTGAGCTTCTTCTTTCCATCTTGGAAGCAGGTACTACTTTCCGTTTCCGCCTCACATCATTTTTCCTAGTGGTGGCCAGGTGCACATTCAGCCTATTAGAAGTAGGCTTCTTTTCACAGCATATAATGAGTGTCCTGGAGGAAAATTCAGCTCTTTGCATTGGCTCACGGAATCCTGTACGTCCTTTTGCCTAAAAGGGACGGCGCCCATAGATACGCTTCCCTTCCGCAACCTGTAGATTCCAGTGCCTATTTTGTTGAAGTGGGGCTGAAGTGGTGCTGAAACGTCTTCGGACGTTTACTCTTGGCAGTCTTTTATTTGCATCGCTTGCACACCTTTTTTCCTTGGACCATATATATTAACACTGGAGCACCAAGTAGGTCAGTTTGAAACAAAGATCTCTTCTCGTCTTCGATCGTCGAATCGCCCGAAAGAGCCCTGGGCTATCTATTCTTTCAGTTTCCTTCGTCATTCAGTGCTCCAGGACTAGGGTTGCTCTTGGGTATTACAGGTGATGTCAGGTTCTTTATGGCCGAGTCGTAATTTATCTCGTTTGCTTGCGCTGGTCTGAACGTGGTAGGCAAAAGTGCCCTTCGATCTGATACTTTCTTGTGGGTGATAATCTCATCGTATTTGGTTTCTTCAGGATTAGACACGAGATGGCCGGTTTCTAGTAGCATTGCAGCTTGCGAATATAGGTTCGTTTTCTTCATAACTTGGCCCTTATTCACATCTAAAGCATTCTGATCTATGTTTAAAGTATCGGTATTCTCACAGTATTCTTCTTTATCTTGTAGGTGTTCCTTCAGTTCTGTGTAGATTTGACGTCTGTAAGAAGCAATTACGTTTTGTCTAGCTCTCCGTGCTTTGACCAAATTCAATTCCGCCTTGGCCTTTGCCATGCAAACTAATTCTTGGACCTTAAGCGCATCTTCTACCTAGGCCTCTAATTTATCATTGTCCAAGGTGTCTTGAACTTCAAGGTTAATCATTTTCAGTGCGTCACGATATTCAATCAAATTATCAAGCAGCTCTTTCAACTCACTTATTCGTGGTCTTTTGACCGGGAGCAGGTCCTCAATCTTGCCGAGGAAGGACGCAATCAGTTGTCGGACGATGCGCCGCCTTTCGAGCAGGGCCACCATTTTCCGGTCCAGCATCGCAAATCTCGTAGGGGCTGGTGACCGCGCTTCGAGGGCAGAACTCGGCGTCGTCTCCACGATAGTATCGGCCCCGCATTAGATCATCATGTTTTGCATCGAGCAGATATCACCTTAAGCTCGGCTTGTTTTATCTTCTTCTTCTAAGGCTGCTCCCATGTTTCTCGAATCGGCGTCTGCCATCTGCGCCTTCCTTCTTGCGTCCAAGATGTGAGAGGACGGCCGAAGAGAAGCAAAATCCACTCACTGTGGCTCAGCTCTCAAGGTCTCTTGTCCCGGTTTCGTCACCAAAAATATGTTGACAAAGGGACGAGCCGCTGAGCGACAGCGGCTCGTCCTGTGTCATCCTGATCATCCTGATTTTTTGTGTCATGTGTCTTCAGGAATCATCCTGATGATTCCTTTATTTTTGTGAACTCATGATGATGATTATGGGACCCGAAAGAGGCAGAGCTACTTCTTTTAGAGTATCTATTAGCCAGATCCTGTAGCAGAACTGCTTCGCCGATACCCGCCATCTTTTCCTTGTAGATGGTGCGGTCGATTGCGAGTTATTGGTTCTATTCGTACCCTGTGACGTCGAGAAGATGCTTTAAGAAGTCCCATCGGGCACCTGCCCTCATTCTCCCATTCATTAGGGCGCACACTTCCGTCACAGCTGTCCTGCAAGCTCCTCTGAGTGCCGCCGGTTGATTAATCTGTTGAGTTCAAATACCTTTTTGCGTAGGCGTCTGTTTAAACGCCGCGTTTTTTACCGAGCCAGGATTGATTCCTTTGCCGGCCAAGTGGTGTAGGCAGTTATCTCTATACACGTCTGACGCACCTCCACGCGGCTTCCATGTCCTCTTTCAGTCGTGCTAAAATATTTGCTGCGTCCTCCTAGGTTGTGTAATCGCAGCTGCGGAGCTGCCTGAGAGCGTCCCAATCTGTGATTTTGAAATTACGTTTCACGTGCGTTTTCAGGGGGAGTGAGACTGAGGTTATGTAGTGATCCAGGAGCCCTCCCCAAACACCGCATTTAGCGATGATGACACCCCAGAAAAACGATAATAGTGGCGCATGGACAACTGTTATTTGTCCCGGCTGAAAGCTCCCACGCACCACAAAAAAAGCTTGCTCTCGTAGATCAAAAGAAACCGTCATGGTGCTGCTTCATCCTAAGAACAACACCAGCATCTGCGCTATCTCGCCACGTGGTCTGCTAGCGGTCATTGCCAAATTAGCACCGCATCCTTTATTCAACGTCCCGGCATCTACACATGTTGACTTTCACCGCAACGTCGCGACAGTCACGTTATTTAATGACACTGAAACGACAAACTAGTGTAATATGTCTTCGACACCTATTGATTTTCGCTCAATATAGTTCGAGGCCCAGGCTCTTAGGACACACGGCTGCACCACCAGAGAGCCCCGGGTGGACCTGCCAGATACAGTTGGGGACCTCCAAATTGATACCACTTATGTATCGTCCGAACATTCTCCACATTAAACGCTTGGGTAGGAGCAGCTGCGCTCTCGTGACATTTGACACTAGCTATTCATCTGAAATTGTGAGAAATGTATTTAAATAACGTGCCGTAAAATTATATATGCCGAGACCTTGGTTGGTACTGGTGTTAAATAGACAGGCGCCTCCCAAAGCACCGTCCCAATGCGGCTGTGAGTGCAACCTGGGTAAAGGGAATAAAAGTGAGGCCTGCCTTAACGTGCCGCCACACTGCAACCTTTTTTACAATTCACAGGGAACGACACAAGGCACGTGCTGCCGCATGCACTGCAAAGATCGAAACGTTAAAGCAAGTGTGGGAGCGCATGGAGCACAAAATGAGCGTGCCTGCAACAAACCCATAACAAAGAACGTGCCACTGTCCGATAATGCTACCCGAACTGCCTTTCCGCAGCTAGAGAGTAAAATAACGTCGATAGTATTGGTGCAGAAAGAAACAGGACCTACTTGTCGCTGTGGCAATAAGGTAGAACTTACTGCAGAAACGAGTGAAGGGTCTGCAGCATTTACGTAGACCACAGCTTAGAGGAAGCAGGCTTCTCAGCCCAACAGGTTGCCACGTCAGCCCACGCACCCCACCTGACAGACAGCCCCTCCATATTGGAGCAACAGATCGCCTCCCAGCGACGCCGTTGTGCATTCTTTTCAAAAGCAACTTGATCAAGCTCTTCCTTGGCAGAAATTGGAGAACGAAGATGAAACGAGCCGGTTGTTACGGGCACGCTTTCCCTCTCCCCACGCAGACGCCACACTGTGAAACAGCCTCGAAATTTTCGTGCACTGACCTTCCCACTTCAATGAGATCCATAGGTTGAGAACCTATGTCATATGTGATCCAAAAGAATCAATTGCATTTAGAACGATGCACAGCTCGAAGTCACATAGCGGAAAGAACACCCACGTCCAAAATCGATAAACCTCTGCTGCTACAGTGAAACTGACATGGCTTCCGTGGGATTGCAGGGGAAATAAAATGAGCGCATCAAAGCATGGATACCAAGCCATTGGTGATTTAGCTCCAAAAATTTCAGGGTACCAGGGTACAGAGTAGCAGGGTATATACTGAGACGCTACATCAATTTATATGACGACAGAGCTTACACGGAGCCCAGTATAGCACGTTCATCCCGGTGAGACCTTTCACAAACTTGGTAGAATGCCCGATGATCCTTTACGTCCTTACGACAGTAGCGCATTGCAAGATGTCAACTGCCCGCTTCAGTACAGCCGTCCAAGAGGTGGTGTCGGCTCGGCTTCACGCTGGATGTCCGAAATTCACGGTTGCACCCACGTACGTGAACGCACGTAGGGCCCAACATGATTCCATGCGCGAGAAGTTCTTCTTCATGTGCCGCCTTCGCTGCTTTTTTTCTCATGACGCAGCAGTATTTGCTCGTGATTTCAATGCCGAACAAGAGGACTGGGGTTTACGCACTTATCAAGTTCGAGTACTACAACTGGTGAAAGAGGCTGACGAGGCTGAGCTGCAGCTTCTAAACGACCTTAGTCAGCCGACTTGAGGAGAAAACACTGAACAACGTGATACCGCCCCGGACCTTGCATGGGTCACGGCCGATGAATGGCAACAGTCACCGACACCAGTCATGAACCCGTGTCCTTGGGCTCAGTTTCACAACACGTTAGCAACTGAGCCACCCCGACGCCTAACCTAAGAAATCAATGTGGTTTAAGCACAGGCTCACTACTACAGTTAACCCTTCAGCAACAAAGTTGACAAACGTTCGAAGCAAAAGCGAAGTCAATATTCTACACACCCGTGAAGGGTAGCTCACCCATCAGGTATTTATTTCACAGCGCAAAACTGCGTGGATTACGCCTCGTGTTTTTGCACGAGGGTAGGCAATACAGGGCGCTCCAGAAAAGCAAGGTTACCTCCCCCGTGGTAACAAACGCAACTTAAGCATCGCTTTTGCCTTTTGAAAATTTTCCGCATCTTAACGCGTCACAAGAACCGAACTTTTGTTGAAAGGGTGTGTTTTCGTGAAGTTGATGCTCTTCAGCGCCCTCAAGATATTGTTGAGAGGGCGCCAGCTGGGATACTACCCAGGAGTCAACATTCTTCTTTCTCTCCAGCCGTGAGGACATTTAAAGTTGTGCGCTTTTTTTGAAGAGACATAACTTTTTTATTTTTTAGCAGCAGCACTCATCACTGATAAACCCATACCACAGGTAGAATTGGAGACGCGTGGCTACACACCATCACGACAGCGTAGCACCTCAAAACATGTCTGGAACGGAAATTGGACTCACACGTAGAAACCTCAGTCCTTTGCGGTTAGGACGAAAAAAAAGCCTGAAACATACTCGGTCCAGCTAGCAGGTGATGTGCCATGCTTCACAAGCAAAACCAGAAGTGACTGCTACGGTTGCCAAGGGATGGCGTTAGCCCTTTCGTCCATCATCACCATCACGACTTATCTCTTGTTGAGGTGTTTCCAGACGTTTTTATCACAGCGCGCTCCTTATGATAACTCCGGTCATCTCTAAATGAGGTTGTTTTGTCTGTAATTTTTTTATTAGTGCCAAAAACAATGAGTCATAACCTCACCGACTTCCTTACATCATGGCTAACCGCCGCTACGTTTCGTTACATAGAGGTCACCAACACTTCACCTTGAATCCGGGTGGCAATAGGAAACTGAAATACTTCGTATTTCAGGAATTCCTTACGTAGAGGTTCCTTACATCAAGGTTTAACTGAATATGTTTCTTCGGGACCAACTTGTTGAGACCACCAGGTTAATAAACTTGGCGCAGAGAATAAAGGCATTGTAAATAATTTTGAGCAAGTCTCGTTGTTTGGGTAATAATGTAATTTATTCAAGAGAACGCAATATCTCCCCCCTGATTATTGGAGACTTCAGAGGTAATATATGGTATTCGCAAAACAGCATTCCAAAAAATACAAGCACAACAATGAAGCCTACTTTAAGCACTGCTGGCTTTGAATGCTTGCCGTCTCAAGGGCAAAGTTCCCAGTTAAACATGCTTCTTATCTTTGTCCCAAAATGGGCTTCACTTGGCGCACACTTTGCATCGTTCAAAGGACGGAACTTTTTTACTGGAAGTGATTGTATGAATGTAAGCTTAAGGTATCGTTCCTATTTATTTAGTAATAATTTTCCACACAGTAGCAAGGAAGCGTTTTTTTACTACATGCATTCCCGCTTGACAATATTGGTTTTGTTGTATTTTAAACGAATGCGAGCTCAATTCAAAGTTATCATGATGGTTGAAAAGACGCTCCGGATTGCGAGCCTTCCACGAGGTTGTACAGTTGCCTGACGTTGCTGTCACAAAAATATTGAGAGATTACTCTGCTTTTCATTCGAACAACATTTCGCGACAGCTGGCAGCGCCGACCCAGCAAAGCAGACCTATTTAGGTGACATGTCCTTTAAAAGATTCCCACAAATGTTTTTTCATCAAGGTAATGTGTTATCTTTAGTCGAGATTGCAATACTTTCATCAGAAGAAGCAACGTGCTTTCCTGGCAAATAACGGGACCTGCAAAGCTGGCAAATTGCTTTAGCAATATTAACATCAGAAAAATATGGAGATATTACTCTGTTTTTCATTAGAACAACATTTCGCAACAGCTGTCAGTGCCGAACCAGCGAAGCAGACTTATTTAAGTGACATGTCCTTCAAAAGATTCCCACAAGCGTTTTTTCATCAAGGTAACGTGTTACCTTTAGGCGAGATTGGAATACCTTCATCAAAGGAAGCAACGTGCTTTTCTGGCAAATAACGGGACCTGCAAAGCTGGCAAATTGTTTTAGCAATATTCGCATCCGAATATTACGGTTATTAGTTGTACAGCGTTTATCATTTCTTTATTTCGTGTTTTTAAAAAGCTATGGTGTGGTCACCGACACCAAATAGCCGTATTGGCTGACTGCTCTTCTGAAAACCGCCGTGTGGGTTGCTTCATGGGGCTTCCACCTCTAGAAAAATTTACACCCTGCCAATATTTGTGGCCATAAATAAAGTAAGCTAGACTACCTGTCCGGAGAGGCATGTAAAAAGCCAAGGGGTATTAAATAATAATCACCTAATTTTGTTTATAATACGCAGATCACTCTTACATCAGAAAAGCAAGTGCAGCGAGAAATGCGACAAAACAAAAACGGTTTGACATCTCAGTCTCCCTCGGAAAGACGTTAAGAGTTCTAAGCGCAAAGAAAGTGCTACGATCGAACAGAGTGTTCGAACGGAGAGCCGCTTTAAGCAGTCGGTGAAAAGATGGTGGCTAGTTGTCAAAGTGGGTTTTAAATTGCTCATACTGGTCCCCTAAAGTGCTAATTCTCATTATTTCAAAAAAGGGCTGTTCTTGCTCTTCGACTAGCCGACCCTTTGCCAATAGGCTTCATATACCATGACCTAATATTTAGAGACATTGAATAAGCGCTGTGGGGCTAATCAGCTTTATGCAGTTTACTTTAAGCACTTTACTACAGGATAACGTATAATACGAAGGCGAGATGGCACTTCTAATCACCATGAAACAAACCGGCAACATTAGCAGTCACCATCATTAACGCTTTTCTCATCGTGCGTCAGAAAACTGGAGTTAGTGACGGGACTGCAAGATGTAGGGGACTGTGTTTGAAAGTTTCACTTGCGTACCCAAGTCTTAAATCATGGAGGTTTTTTTTAAGTAGCTTAGTTCTCCCTAAGGAAGCCAGGTCTGAAAACGTCCCTGGCCCGGACATTACGATGACTTAGTGAGCTCTTTTGGTCGTGACGTGTGATTTTTGTGGAGCTAATTGTCGCCGGAACCTTCATTTCGCGCATTCTGACTTTCTTTTGTTTTTTTTTAATTAAATAAAACGTAGCGGCATCAAATGTGCAACTTTTTTTAGGTTACATGAATACGTAATTTGCATAGTGTTTCCGGCAATGTCCTATTTTTTGCGGTAGCCAACTTCAGCTCCAGCTAAACGTCGAGCGTGACCATAAGGGCGTCATTGTGTATTTGCCCACCATTTGCCCACCATTGCCCACGTAAACTACACTAGTCATCAGCCATGACACTGCAAACAAGGTATCTTTGTAGGACAGGCTACCAGACTAAGAAGAGTATACAGTGATAACACAGACTATATAAAACACCTTAATGAACTAAAGTCCACCCAGGAAAGCAGGAACCACCTGGTCAGCTCGCTGGATATGGCTTACGAAAGAGCATCTAAGCTAGAAAGGGACGAAGTGCTCAAGCAACAACGTCGAAACGAAAGCACCCGACCACCAACCTTAATAACCAAATTCTCAAACGCACTCCCTAACATAAACAACATCCTGCGGAAATACTACCCCACTCTATCCAGTACTGACCGACTTAAAAAGACGTTTCCTGAAGCCCCAAGAGTTACCTACAGAATAAACAAGAACCTAAAAGACATTTTAGTGCATGCCAAAATTAGCGCTTCCCAGGAACCAGTCATCAGCTCTTGAAACCACCCTAGATGCAATACCTGCAAACATCTGCAGACGGATTGCATTGTCAATAGCACTGCCCGCCAATACGTTCACAAGAATAATTCAAGCTTCACTTGCCATTCTTCTAAGATTGTGTACATGCTCGAATGCTCATTCTGTCAAAAGCAGTACATTGGAGAAACGAGTCAACCTATGAACTAACGACTAAACGGACATCGGGCCGACACTCATACCAGTGCCTCCATAGCAGCCGCGCAACACTTCAACCAGCCCAACCCCGATTTTGATGATCTCAAGCTCTATATTCTGCAGTCAAACTTTGTCTCCAAGGAACCGGAAATACAGAGAATTGTACTTAATTCATTATTTCAACTGCCTGGAACCGGCTGGAATCAATGCTTCGAAAGGCAGCTTAGAAACCTTTCGGTATCTGAATCGAACAGAAAAATAATGCTCTTACAAAAAGTGGCCATCTCCAGTCGCAATATTCCTGCCTTCCCATCCCCAAAGCTGATACTTGAATACAATTTCTGTGCATTTCTCCCATCCCCCTTTTTTTCTCCTGTCTTGCTCCTAGCCGATTTCGACTTACCACGCGCGCTCTCCTCCCTCGACCTTCAGCATTATATATATATATATATATATATATATATAAATATATATATATATATATATATATATATATATATATATATATATATATATATATATATATATATATATAGTATAAGTAAAGAGTCGGATACACAGCAAGAACAATAACAAACAACAATATGTCGGCAACAATATATCGGCCAAACTGAAACGCCCTTCCGAATACGGTTCAATAATCACCGCTCTCATGCAAAAAGCTGCCCTTATTTGCCCCTGTCAAGACATGTGAACAGTCCCGGGCATGCATTTGATCATCTTAAAGCAACGATTTTAGAATCCGCCTTCAAAACGCACCACGACCGCGAGGTTCGGGAATCTTATCTCATTTATAAGTTTGGGTCAGCCACACTTGGAATTAATGAAAGTTACGGAAAATTAACGTGCTTATCCCTCGAATAAACTTAGCGGCTTCATAATTTTTATAACTATGTTCATTATTCCTACCCTCGAGTTTGCCATCAGAATTCGCAGAAACTCTCCTAATACAGCAGCTTTGTTAGCTTAATGCGGCTCAACAATGCCATTTGTCCAGGAGAAGGAGGCCTCGTTCCCACCACCACTTAAGAATGTTTAACTCTTTGTGATCTATTCATGTATAACCTTTTGTGACCCTACCTATTTCCTGTTCGATTGCTAGCTTCTGTGAAATGCTCTTTTGTGCCCCCTATCTATTCTCTTTATCCGCGGGGGGCACACCCATCTTCGCTTTCCCTAGAACCAGTCTCCCCAGCCACTGAATACCTTGCTGTATACTCTTCCCTTTCTTTACAAACCGCGGTTGACCATTTTCCCCCATTGTCTGAACTTGCAACCCGCGCGGCATACGTTGACCCGTCATGGTGCAACCTTGAACGCTGCATTGTTAACACGACCCCTTTTTCTCTCTCTTGCTCCCCCCCCCTTTTTTTTTTTTTTTTTTTTTTGTTGTTTGTTGGTTGATGTTGTAACGTAGGCGTAGCCTGACTGTATGCACACTCTCCATTTGCGAAACATTTTCCATTCCTTCTTACAGTTTTATGCAAACCTATATAAGAAATGTGTTCAATGTTTGCGACACCATAATCATGTAACTTTACTCTGATGAAGGCAAGTCCCATTGCCGCTACGTAAGTAAACATTGTTTGTTATTGTTCTTGCTGTGTATCCGACTCTTTACTTATACTATTTCTGCGCGCTTTGTGAGTTTATCTTTCTCTAGATTTATATATATATATATATATAGATATATATAGTATAAGTAATGAGTCGGATACACAGCAAGAACAATAACAAACAATGTTTACTTACGTAGCGGCAACGGGACTTGCCTTCACCAGAGTAAAGTTACATGACGCAAGATGATGCTCTGAAGTACGAAATCTGCAATTTCTTGAGCGCATCCAGATCGCAGAGGTGATGTTTCCGCGTACCTGGTCAAATGGTCGACCGCCGTTGCAATCCAGCGATAGCCGGTGGGTGTGCGCGGCAGTGGTCCATACAGATCAATGCCCACCGTATCAAAAGGAGAAGGGGGACAGGGAACTGGTTGTAATGGCCCAGCTGGGGAAGACGTACTGCGTTTCCTGTGTTGGCATTTGGCACATGACGAAATGTAATTTGCCACACTTGTGGACATTTCAGGCCAGAAAAAACGACTTCGGATTCGGTCGTACGTTTTCTCGAAACCAAGGTGTCCAGTGGTCTCGTCATCGTGGAATGCCTCTAAAATGACCGGCCTGAGCATCCGATTCAAAACAGTGACCCATCGACTGCCTGCAGGGTGATGGCTGTAACGGCAGAGAACTCCACTAACGAGCTGAAAGTTATTGAGCGGCCGACGTAAGCGGCTGTTTGGTGGTCGTGCGGTGCCTTCAAGTCTTTCGATGATTCGGCGACAATAATTATCGCCACGTTGCAAGGCCGATAAGTTAGGTGTGTCTTCAAACATGGCACAAGGGATGGGTGCGATGGGCAGGACAGGCTGCGTCGATGCGGCGGCAGGGGCTGGCGATTTGGACAACGGGCAACGTAAAGGGCGTCCGCATCCAAATGCTGCTTGCCGGACTTATAAGTAACAGTAAAACTGTACTGCTGCAGACGAAGAACCCAATGGCCAAGGCGTCCGGAAAGCTTTTTGAGTGTCGACAGCCAGCACAACGCATGGTGATCGGTAACGACAGTGAAATTCCTGCCGTATAAGTAAGGGCGAAGCTTTTGAATTGCCCAAACAACGGCGAGGCACTGCTTTTGAGTTATGCTGTAGTTTTTTTGTGGCGCCGTAAGTGAACTACTGGCATATGCAACCACTCGCTCCTTTTTTGGGCGTCTAGTTGAAGCAAAACGGCACCGATGCCTTGCCCACTAACGTCCGTGTGTAGGATCGTGGGAGCGCTGTCGTTAAAATGGCAAAGGACGGGGCTCGACGTGAGGGCGTCTTTGAGGGCCTAAAAAGCCAGTTCGCAATGTTCTGTCCAAACGAAAGGGATGCCAGGGCGTAGAAGGTGATGTAGCGGGGAAGCAACTGTTGCGAAATTTTGTATAAATCTGCGGAAGTATGATGCGAGCCCGATGAAGCTGCGGAGGTCCTTCTAGTGTTGTGGACGGGGAAAAGTTAAAACTGCCAAAATGTTTTCGGCGTCCGGATGAATTCCTTTTTTGCTCACGATGTGGCCTAATACTTTGATAGATTTGCTGGCCAAAGTATATTTCTTTGTGTTTATCTGCAGTCCCGTATTGGAAAGACAGCTGAGTACTTCGTCCAGACGGCGTAAGTGTTGGTCAAATGTACCTGAGAAAACAACAATGTCGTCCAGGGAGCAGAGACAAGTTTTCCACTTAAGACCACGAAGTACGGTGTCAATCATTCGTTCAAACGTGGCAGGTGCATTACAGAGCCCAAATGGCATCACGTTGAACTCGAAAAGCCCGTCTGGGGTGGAAAACGCCGTCTTCTTTTTGTCTTCCTCGTGCATTGGGATCTGCCAATATCCCGAGCGTAAGTCTGGACTCGAGAAGTACTCCGCTACTTGAAGACTGTCCAAAGCATCGTCGATGCGGGGCAGCGGATAAACGTGTTTTCGAGTGATTCTATTTAGTGCACGGTAGTCGACACAAAAGCGAACTGATCCATCCTTCTTCTCGACTAACACAACCGGCGATGACCAAGAGCTTGACGATTGCCGGATAACGTCGCGTTTGAGCATCTCAGCGACCTGCTCTTCAATAATTTTTCTTTCGTGAGAAGAGACGCGGTATGGTCGCCGGCGTACAATCGCTGAGCCATCTGTCTCAATTCGGCGAGCGGTCACAGTCGTCCGTTTTAGTTTGTTAGCAACCACGTCAAAGGATGCAAGGTGCTTCGCCACTACCATGAGCAGCAGTTCAGTTTGCTCAGATGTAAGGTCGGGGCTGATGGTTGCTGCGATACTAGACATACCACCCGAAGAAGCAAGGTCACACGCACGCGAAGGTGGTACTGCGTCGGACAGGACAGAAACAGGCTCTCTGTCAACCACAGCAGCGACGGTCATGCCTTTAGGCAACAAAATTGGCTCTGTGGTGGTGTTCCGAGCAGCCAAAGCTGCAGATCCTTGTGAAAAACGGACGAGACATGTGGACATAGCAATTCCTCCGGGAAGCATATGGCTTGATGGAGACGCTATCACATCACCTGCGGAAATGCTGCTCGAGGACACCAAAAGAACTTCTTCACAACCCGGCGGCAAAAAAGAGTCCGTCCGTACGGTTAAGTTCTGCTGTCATGAGATTGGTGAAGGGGAAGGCTCTGTGCTGGAAATGGGAATGGCTGGTTGGCGCAGGAAATAACCCCAGAAGCTGACGAAAGAAAGTCCCATCAAAAAATTAATTCATGGGCGCATTCTGGCAAAACGGCAAACTCAATATGAAGACAATCGTCTCAGATGACGACACGTGCTGTGCAAGATGCGGAAGGCTGTATGACATTTCCATTTGCACTGCACAATGAAGGTCCAGAGTAGGGCGTCTTCACTTTTCGTAGCCGGCCACACAGATCACTATGCATGATGGAGATACAGGCACCAGTGTCCACTAAAGCTTGTACAACAATTCCTTCCACAATTACAGGCAGAATTTTCGAGGGACGCGCGGAGGAGTTGTAGACAGTTCGCACGATGCAGTTTCCCCTCCGTAAACTGCAGCATCTATAGTTTTCCGGAAGGTTGTTGGCGTCGTTCGAAACGGGGCGAAGAGGCGAGACGAAACGACGTCCGGGCAAACTGGGGAACGGCGTCTGGGATCCAGTTGACGGCGCGAACGGTCTGGAGAAAACTGAGGCGATGGGGAGCGATCGTGAAGTATATAGCCAGGTCGTCGAGGTTCGTAGCTTTAGCGAACGTCGCGTTCATAGGGCGCGTAGCCTCGCCGCTCATCTTGCTGGCGCCGTCGGCAAAACCGCGAGATGTGGCCGCGGATTCCACAATAGAAACATACCGGGCGTTCGTTAGGCCGGAAATCCATACGCGGTCGCCAGTTGGAATATGTTGGTTACGCATGGGCCGCTGAGGAGATCGCTGTGAGCTGTTCGAACATTGGCGGAGGTGCAGGAACTCCGATCGGTGAGACCGGGGGTCGCGAAGCTGCGTCCGCGTACGAGGGTGCGGCGAAAGCCACTGGTGGGCTTCAGCGCGGGCTACACGTCATCGACGCCTACTCCTCTTTAATAATCCCCCGCAAATCAGTCGCAGGCTGAGCACACCGGTCACCATGAGAGCACAATGGGCCTTGCTTTTGGAGTTCCTCACGAATGATATCGCGTATGAGAGCACGAAGCTCCGACTCAGGAGGAAGACGAGCTGATTCCTGCCCTGACTGCAGGCGGATCGCTTGTAGCTGGTCGAGACTCTGACACGAGGTTCGTACGTCCTCCACGGGAGATGGATTTTGTAGGGCAAGCGAGTTAAAGGCGAACTCTGCGATTCCCTTGAGTAGATGGCGAACTCTGTCAGCCTCTGCCATGTCTGGGTTCACCCGACGGCAGAGAGCTTGCACATCCTCAATATAAGACGCAAATGTCTCGTCTGGACGCTGCCAGCGGGCATCTAGTTTTCTTTTTGCCTCATCTGAACGCACAGACGGTGTGCCAAATATGTTGCGGATATTCTCTGTGAAGGAGGCCCAATCAGTTATGGTATGTTCGTTGTTGCGGTACCAGGTCTTTCCAACTTCATGCAGGGAGAGACCTACGTTATGGAGCTTGAACTTCTCGTCCCACCTGTTAAATTGGCTGACTCGGTTGAATTCATCAAGCCACTCCTCGACGTCTTCGACACAAAGACCAGCGAAGCCGGGAGGGTCGCGCTGGCGGCAAGTCACCATCCAACCGGCGTGATAGGAGCGGCAGCATTCGGTGCGGCTTCTCGGTCCATCGGACTGGATGGCGGTTGAACAAGGCGACCTGAACGGAGCTCCAGGGGTGCAGCTAGGTCAGGGAGAGGTCAGGGTCGAAAGAAGCACCCTCCACCACTTGTAAAGAGACGGAAGACCCGGCACAAGTCGGCACGAGTACCAGCGGGCTAGGTTTAATGAGACCTTTGGTGACTCTACGGAATCGGCCAGTCGTGACGATGATTATGTACAGATGATGATGATAATGGGTATGCACAGATGAGGGTTTGGTCCTACCGAATTACGGCGATTGGCCACAACACGCAAGTGTCCCGGAGCGCAATAATTGTCCGGTAATGTTGACTGCGCTTACACACGCTCACAATATACAGGGTGTCCCAGCTATCATGCACCAAGATTTAAAAAAAGAGAAATTGCGTAACTCGAAGCAAACCTAGTGCATAATGTTTGCAGTACTGTGAAGAAACGGAGAGTAATTTTTTCGTTAATGAGACTTAATTAATTAATTGCAATTAATTATCTAACTCGAGAAATACTGTCCTAATCACTAAAGTGTCAATGAGGCAATTGTAGGTAACCCCTAGGGGCATCTAACTGCGGCATTTTCAGCGATGAACTAATTGCGTACACATTTATTCTGACTGATAAAGGAAACCCGCGAAATATGAAAGATACCACGTGACGGCGCCTCCGCGCGCACCGTAAAGCAACGCCCTCAAACAGGCTGCCTCTGAGTTAGCCAGAATGAAATAGACAAAAGAAAGAAGAATTCGCGACCGAGTTTGTTCCTTATCTGCACACGCGTCCCGCGAATCTTGCTGCTGCTGCTCCTTCCATGCATGCTATTATCAAGGTGATGCGCTGTCTCTTCGGGCGGGTAACACACGAAGCAGTTGCTTTCAATCAGCTTTGTTTGGGGACGCTGCTTTACAATGCGCGCGTAAGCGTCGTCACGTGGTATTTTTCATATTTCGCGGGTTTCCTTTATCAGTCAGAATAAATGAGTGCGCAATTAGTTCGTCGCTGAAAATAGCGCAGTTAGATGCCCCTCGTGGTAACGTACAAGTGCCTCATTGACACTTTAGTGATTAGGACAGTATTTCTCGAGTTAGATAATTAATTACAATTAATTAATTAAGTCTCATTAACGAAAAAAATACTCTCCGCTTCTTCACAGTACTGCAAACATTATGCACTAGGTTTTCTTCGAGTTACGCAATTTCTCTTTTTTTAAATCTTGGTGCATGATAGCTGGGACACCCTGTATATATATATATATATATATATATATATATATATATATATATATATATATATATATATATATATATATATTCTAGTGTGTGTGCGTGAATTTTAAAAAACGAACATGAAATAACCGAGATCGCTCTTCCTCCCTCGAACATTAGCGTTAATTTATTTTAAAGAAAAAAAATTCATGTGTAACTGTCCGATAGTTGGAGACCCCACTCCTACTGAAATGTCCTGGTGCGGAGTGACGCGGTTACCTTGCCTTGCGGGTGCGTTGTTTCTCTTGCATATAAAATTGTTATACATATACAAATACATAGTAATCTGCTGTTTAAGATCGGGAATAAATAGCAGTTACGTCAAATGCCGGCATGGCGCCCTCCATAAAGCCGTATAATAAAATATTTATAACCTTTGGTTTGCACGAAAAGTGACGCTCTCGCCAACCAACAATGCTGAGAGCGCATATTGGACGCCATGTATTTTTGTAACTTGACAGACTAGTGTGGTTTTAAAAAGCCAGTTTCCCAAAGAACGTGTCGTTTTACCATGAGTTGGTCTGCACAGCCATACACATAACTATGAGAGAGGCCAGAGAAATAAGACAAATTTTACATTTGAACAATTTTTCTTTTATTTGTAACATGTAAGGGTGCTTGGGCTCTTTTATTTTGCGCAGAACGTCTTTCACAAACGCTGAAAATCACTGGCTTGGCCTACTTTAAAAACCTTGCAAAAAATATTTTCTAAACACTTCAACCTTTCCCACTACGCCCTTCCATGCTAGAGGAGTGGGACGTCATTTGGGAAGAATGGGAAGCATTGGGCATGTCCGAAAGTATTTCGGCTACAGGCTGACAGGTCTAGGTCAAACGTGACGATTGATTTCAATCGTTTGGTTCATCCTGCCATATTCGGCTCTGGCAGCTTTGTCACGATGTTCATGTTTCGTACCGTACTTCCATCCGCTTTAATGGAGAAACAGAATTTCCATTTTTACCATTTCGGGTGATTAACTGCACACCGACAACAGGTCCGTTATTTTAGGAATCTTTAAAAAATGCAACTGATATATCCTTACATTGTAAAATGGAGACAGAGTGAATGTTTAGAACGTTTGGTGGGTCCAAATAAGAAAGAATTCGTGGGAATCAGGGGGGCGTGATGTTTGAGCGGGACAATTTACTCGAAAGTTGTGTTTCTAGGAATTACGTAGAATTGGTTTCGTCACTTATCAAAAGAACCGCCTGTGAAGTCCTTTTTGTTTTAAGTGCGAATGCACTTCTTAAGCGACCCTGAACCTGCGTCCACCGGCGATGTCCGCGCACGTGGAGATGGGCGCGCGCAGCCTGGCCGCTGACATGGCACATATCCACGTGGGGGATTGGCCAGGAATCCCCTCGTCTTCCTTGGCAACGGGGGGAGATGGGCGCGCGCTGCCTGGCCGCTGACATGGCACATACCAACGTGGGGGATTGGCCAAGAATCGGGCGTGAGAAGGGCTAATGCACCTGCTTAAAGGAGTACTGACACGGAATTTCAAAGCTGAGATCCGCTCTAGCAATCAAGTACAACGACAACACAAATAGGTGTCTGTGAATAAATGCATCTTTCTTTCTTTGTAGTTGTGTGTGTGTGTGATCTCTCTTTCGCGAACATTACCGAACCGCGCAAATTCAACTCGTGCATTCGCACTTTCACATTCTTCCTCTCGGGGAAATGCGGGGAATTTTTTCCCTTGCTGACCCCGTATTCACTGTATAAATACCAGGTTTTTCGCGTGTTGAAGAACGTTTGTTTTCTCAGTGGCCTCACATTCAATTTTCTGCGTTTCCAGTGTTTTAGTGAGGACCTTACACTTTCATTTTTTTCTTATTTTTGTGTAACTTTCTGTGAAGTGCGGGTTTTTGAAAATGACGAATACATCTAAGGGTAATGTTAACTTTTGATGTAAATGTGACAGAAGTTGATTCTTCACTTCTGCACACGGTAAGGTTGGCTGAATCGCTGTTTCAAGCGTCGTCGGCATTTGTGCCAGCAAACCAACTATTCTCAAGAAAGGCCCCTGAGCAGCTTGCGCCATTCATCAGGCTTTCTGCGCTAGGGGTCATTGGCTAGATGGAATCACTTTATCTCTTTTCGAGAGAGAGACGACATCAGGCAGTCGTCCTCAGTAAATGGTTGACTGTTGTAAAGATAGATGCCCTTATTTTCGAATTCGTAAGTTCTAAGTTTTGTGGGCTGAATGCTGATGCGCCGTCTAGTAAGAAGCTTACTGATACGTTGTAAATTGTGGTGGCCATTCCAGGGTTGTTGAACGTCCAGTTAGGTTTACTGCATTGTAATTTTGATATCCGTTCCGGGGTTGTTGCACTGCTAGTTGTGGTTTACTGCATTGTAGCGCTCCCTTCAGAGGGGCAAAGACTGACACGTCGAGTGGCTTTTCCACTCCCTTCCTTTGCTAATAACTTGAATGCTTTCGTACCTTTCAGAGAAGAAGGGCGTTCACGTTAAAATTGTTCAAGATGAATGCTTTTCTGAGGATAGTGGTCTGGGTATTCCAGTGATAGTCCACGATCCCGTTCCATAAAACCGAAAAACCACAATTTTCCAACCACTTCATTCTGTCCCGCGATGAGAGACATGTGCACCTGAGTGGTTTTGCATATTGATACGGCAGAACAAGAAATTGCAGCCCGGTTATTTAAAGGACATTAAAGTGATTTCTAAACATTGGGGATTATTAGCGCAAATTGTAGTCCGGAGTCTACAGGCCATATTTAGACCACTGTGAGCGCGTTTACGCAAATTTAATTAGTACACAAATCAATTATAAAATGCTGTCCTCCTCTCTGCATTCTCCCCAATTTCCTGTAGGATTTTTGTGTGACGTCATAAGGAGATGACTTGGATTGACTGCGCTACTGCGCGGCTCGCCGAACTTCCGACAGTCAGTCGGCCCAGCGTTTATGGTACAGCGTTAAGTGCTCCGGACGGATACGGGTCGTAGCAATTCGTTCGCTCCGTTGAAACTAGGCCACAACACGTTTGTGAATGAAAGACTGCGCGTTTCGTTAGTTTGTTAGTTTGTACACTGTATCAAGCTCCAAGTCGAGGTCGGTCCACACAAGCGCTGCACAAGCACACATGCGACGCTTCGCAGACTAGTACGCTAGTAGAAAAATATAGCGTCACTTGAAGGCGGGATTAGTCAGCGAAGCCAATATAAGTACTAAGAAAAAAATTAACCGAAACGTTCACCATGCAGCGTAAAACTACGAAGCAGGAAGCACTTTTTTGCTCTGGGTGAACAAGCATTGCGGTCACCAGCACGAATAAGCATCTGCGAAACTTTTCCGTCTACGAAATGCAATTTCTAGACGCGAGATATTGTGGAACGCGAGATATTGTGGAATTTCGGGGGCGCTTACTGCACGAGCGCTATACAACAAACAGTCATATAGGCTGCTTAAAACGCTAAAAGTAAAAAAAAGTGTAAACTGGTTGCACATTATATACCTTATAATTGCTTCGTTCGCCAGTGCTGGCCTGTCGCCGAGTGGTCTCAAGGGCTACGTATAAGCGCTAGGTATACGGTGCTGTTTTTTGTTAAGCTAGTTTTTTCCATCTGCGGCTGGTGTTTTCTATACTGAATTCACCATTTTTGGCCAGTAACGTTCACTGCTCTACGAGCGAGTTTACAGAATGCGCGCAGACTGACGCTGATGCGCTAGCCAGTTCTCGTTGGCGTGCTGTTGCCATAAGCACCCACTGCGTGCGGGCAGTGAGCACAGGCCAGAATCAGCACACCCTTGGCCTGGTGCGAACACGCTTTTAAGTGCGAATGCACTTCGTAAGCGAGCCTGAAGCGTCCGCCGCCGTCCGCATAGCAACAGCTGCGGGTGCGCGCGCTCCTCGTCTTCTTTGGCAACGGGGAGAGATGGGCGCGCGCTGCCTGGCCGCTGACATGGCACATACCCACGTGGGGGATTGGCGAGGAATCTCCTCGTCTTCCTTGGCAACGGGGGGAGATGGGCGCGCGCTGCCAGGCCGCTGACATGGCACGTACCCACGTTGTGGATTGGCCAAAGGAGTACTGACACGAAATTTCAAAGCTGAGATCCGCTCTAGAAATCAAGTACAACGACAACACAAATAGGTGTCTGTGCATGGCACATACCCACGTGGGGGATTGGCCAGGAATCGGGCGTGGGAAGGGCTAATGCACCCGCTTAAAGGAGTACTGACACGAAATTTCAAAGCTGAGACCCGCTCTAGCAATCAAGTACTTCGACAACACACATAGGTGTCTGTGAATAGATGCATCTATCTTTCTTTGTAGTTGTGTGTGTATGTGTGATCTCTCTTTCGCGAACATTACAGCTGTGTGCGTGTGTGTAATCTCTAGACTACTCATTAAGATCACGATATCCACCGTAATCGCGCAATCAACAACCGTGCATTCGCACTTACACACTCTCCCCCTCAGGGAAGTGCGAGGGAATTTTTTTAGGATAAAGGCATGAGTGAGGCAAGCTCCAAATATGGGGAAAAAGCGCATGATATTTTAACGTCTGCGGGGACGGGAGATTTGTTGATCCACTCCGTAGGCATCGGCTTGTAATTTCTATGATTCCAAGCCTTTCTGGGAGGCTTATCCTAGGCATTTTACAGTCACGTACATGGCAGGAACGCGCTATGACGATTACTGAGATATCGAGAAGGTCCATCAGATAACGTCGAGAGTGAAGCATGTTGTTTTAAAGAACCAAAACAGAAACTTGTTTGAATGCTAATCGTGGGCATCGTCCGATCACAGTGCACCTTCTAAAGTCTTCACAGCGTTTAGTTGGATCTGCCGCCTCAGACCACGCATGGTAGTTTTTCTTGTTTCCATCTTTATAAAATATTTACCGACTTGTCAACAGCAGAAATGATGAAAAGTGTGTATTTTGTTTTAGTCAACGCAGTGCAAGTGAATGCGGGAGCTTGACAAATTCACTTGAGTGTCCCTTTAAGAGTGCATTTTGCTGCGCTTCAACATGTATTCACATGACAGCTTTCCATTCTCTGCTTGGAACGGCATCCAACGAACGAGTTCACTTCGAGTACAATGTCATTGTTCTCCTTACTTAACTTACACTTCTTGAGATGTGCGAGCGATGATTGACATGTTTGCGGGAGCGATGCAGTGAGTAAATCTGATGTTCCCGTAACACGGTATAGGAATTACCCTAAAATGCTTCGCAATATCCCATAACCACCGCCTTTCCCCTACATTGGTTTCAGTTCGGCCCCCAAATATTTCTTTCTCAGAGAGAACAAAATTTGTCGCCGATCATGGCGCCACCTCGTGCCCCGTAGGAAACACTTGACTATCTGCGACTGTACGTGATTAATGATGGTATGGCATTAGAGTAACAATACCACTACAATAAAGGACTATGAAAGCATCTCTCTTAATAGGCAATAATATCACGTATTTAAGTGACACAGCTCCTAGATCACCTGTGCTATTATTAACGACCTGGAACATTTTGTACGTGTCCCATACGTGGTGTGTTTTAATAGTACAATCTGGGCCTCCTGAAAACCACCTTCTTACACTGACTTGTTATATGCTGTAAAATGGCGCACATTCAGAACATTGTCAACGACAACACTGACATGTTGATACCTTGTCCCTTTTCCTTACACCCTCACGTTGGCATGTATACTTCGTATACATCATTTTCATACATATAAAATATACATAATAATTAGTAACGTTTTCGACAAGAGCCTTCACTCCCAAACTTCTTTTCTAAATTTGTGTCTGAATTCAGCGTAACATTGCCCCTGGATATTGGCACTAAAGTGCTTAGGCGGCCCCAGTGTACCAACATTTCCTGATCCTTCTACGCATTTTTAAGTGCAGAGAGTTCCACACAAACCTTTGCAAAACTCCTGTTGGGATCTTTGTAGTTTCAATCATTTTCACGATCCACTTTTCATGAACAATTGATAAAGGAGAGGTTCGTCCCTGCAAAGTGTGCAAAGCCTTTAACCAACAAGAAGGACGCGTTTTTATGTGCGCAGATTATTATCTCAGATTTTTATTTCCAGTAGAGTATCTTTTATTTCGGGTATAAACGTAATAATCAGTTTCTTTCGTAAGTCGCGTCAGTTTTCGGATTTTATCGGTCGATGGAAGTGCACGTTTTACAGTCTAGGTTACGTTTTAACATAGCTGGTTGTTTATTTACCGATAGCAGCAGTTTTAAGTGTGCTTTCCTAAAGTCATTTCGAACACAATGACAGCAGCACAAGCTTACTGATTCGCCTACAAGTTATTTGCAGTGGAGTACCACCAAATGGTTTAGCAGCGTGGTTAAGCCTACAAATGAAAAATGCTTAGAAGCGTGTGTGCCGTGAAGTAAGCCGATCCATTGTTATAACTTCTTGAAACATCTTCCTCCCCGATTCTACAACCATAGTTTCTACTGGCTCTCTGAAGATTAGCCCTAATTGAATTAATGAATTTTAAAATACAACCAATACGTTTAGCAATTTAAAATGTCCTCGAACACATTACAAGGACAAGCATTCCCTAAGCCCCATATTTTCATTACGTTTCTCTGCTTCCAAAAATGAAATATAACGTTGTTTTCCGCTGTAACGACATTGAGCTTCAGTTGGCAGCCCTGCTATGCGATGCCCGCGTAGTTATCTAGAACGACCGTCAAAACATTTGCCGTAATAATTTCAAGGTACAACCTAATATCGTATTTTGAAACATGGTTGGAATGGCTGCATAGGAAAAAAAGAAAAAGTTGATTAGATAGCGTTACTCTACATGCGTCGCGGCTGGGGAATGAAACCAGTCAGAGCTAAATTATTACAAACTTAACGAAATAAACTGGCGAAATCCGGAAAACCCATGTAACGTTACACAATAGCTGGAAGAAACATGCTATTTAGGCCATTGCTAAGAGATTGCGCTCAATAAATAAAGCCTCCACGGCGCTGAAAATTAGTTTTTTTGTTTCTTGTATTGCGCCTATAAGCCACTACTCAGAAACACACTACTTCCTTTTGGCGCCGATAAGAAAATGTGACACTTCATTCTGTGGATCCACAGCAGATACATAAAAAAACATGACGCACAATTCAAGGGCAAACAATTGCGGAACCTACGAATAGTTTCTCGCCTTTTTAAAGGCAGACATTTTGTGGGATTTGCACCTGTTTGGCAACTGTAGCTAGGGCATCTAATTTACTATTATTACTTTTGGCAACGTAATAACAACATGTACAAAGGAGTAATTCTTCTATACATTGAAAAAACCGATATGCCTGATATTGCTCAAAAATCGGAACTGTTTTTTTTGGCACTATTCCTAAATATACCAGACACTAATTTTCTGCATATTGCCGAAAAACCCCAGATAAAAATATATTCGTTATAAGCGAGTTTACTAATGTGATTACTTCTAAGACTGAATTTATGGCGCTCTTTTGTTAGTTGTCAGTTTTCATTGCTTACTGTTGCCGGTGTGCGCAATCATAGAAAAGATTTTATGTTAATTTTTTTGCACAACAAGAACTTCCCGGCCACAGATCAATATTTAAGGCTTGGACGTCTTCACTGAACAAAGAAATGTACGAAAATCTATTGAAGTGGGGTGCGTTGTCTCGCAAGACAGTTTTAGATTATTCTTTGTTATGCTCTCTGGAAACGGTCTTTCATTGGCTTTCAAAAGATAAATTCAAAAGGCACGTGGAGTGATGTCCATGCACAGCTATTCTAATTGCCCTGCTTTGCCCGCATCAGCAACAACATCAGAGAATTGCTTTTTATCTTACCTTAAATTCTACTCTCTCTCTCGAGATTAAGACCTAAGGTGCAGGTGAATTTCTCTTTTTATCGCAGCTAGACGTTATAATGTAACCCTTTGATCTTGTAGTGATATTAGGCTGCTTAAAACGAAACAGAAAATTTCATATCTGAATGAAAGATGGCGCTAATGCACGGAATGCGACGTTAACATTTGTTTTTTGTTAGGCACGTTGAATCGTGCATGATAACTTGTCTAACCTTTCTGAAGCTTTGACGCTCGCACATTGTACACGAACTGAATCACAACCACGTGATATCTTTCAGTGTTCCAAGCACCATATTACCAAAACTGGAAAATGATCACTGATATCAGATGTAACTATCCCCGTCTAAAAAAAACTGTCAAGAATAATGAACAGTAACTAGAGAAAAGACATTCAAACCATGGTGACACGAGTTGATGTACTGATTATAGGCGCAGAACCATTTTTTCCAGCGGTGGTATTTTACGTATCTTCAATTGTTCAATATCCACGTATACTACTCTAGAGATCAGAATCGTCGTGAAGCTGTGGAATCTTTACGCACACAAAGTAAAAAAGTTCCAAAAACATGTAGAGAAACTGATGCGTTTTCGGCATGGCGGCTCTGTACAACTAATGCCATATAGGGAAAAATGCTATTAGTTTAAACTTCATAGTCGTTTAAAATTGTGGACAACCCCGAAAAAGGCTCGAAATTAATCGCTGAACCAACGTACATAGCAACCCCGCCTTCACAGCGGTTCTTGCGGTTAACAAAAATATGCTGCTTTTGTAAAATTTAATGAACCTCCGTCCTCACGATAATATTTCTCTGTAAATGTGGGATAAACCATGGCTTAATTTTGATGAAAATATTGCTGGCACCAAGCTATGCCAATTGGATAGTAAACTTTAACTTCCTGCTGTGGCTGAACCACATGCACTGATGCCTCAACCAGAATGCAATGCGTGGGAAGACTTCGAAAACAAGCGTCAACGACGCAGGAGTCAAGCCATTGTCTACTCACCTGGTACTGCAGTGGCAGGATCCCAGTGACTGCAGTGTCTATCCGCAGCAGATCCCGTGACGTGACCGAACACCTGTCAGATTTGCGCTACAGATGCTAACCTTCGTAGGGACGCCATAAGGACCCTGCGAGACTTGGTGCAGTAGAGCTTCGGCTCTACAACAGGTGAGTGCTTTGTCCTCAACAAACATATATAGCCCGGAACCACGCCTTCTATTCGCCTAGATGCGCTCGGTTCTGGCTCCTGGCGGCGTTCAGTCATTCAAATGTGTTTCATGCAGAGCACGTTCTGCCCTGCTGCTCTTCCTGCGGATCCGCAAGCTTCCTTGACTGAAAAATTGGGAGGCGTTGTGTTAGTTATCGTAGACTGTTATTTGCCTATCGAAAGCGCTCTCAATCTCAGGTGATGTTTCTAAAACCAGACAATAAATTTTAAACTCCTAGAAACCAAACACCAAGCAAGAAAATTGCTGGGCGCTAAACACTGCGCGTTTTTCCTATATCTTCTTCTTCGGCGATTCTGCTTTCATTAAGGTTATTGTGAGGAGCAGGTTCGCCGTAATAAATGGTTTTTCAACACTTACCTTGACCCGTTCTTTGCTGCGTTGCGTTATTTATCAGCATTTCCTTGGTGGTATTTCCCCACAATATAAGGCTGTCTTTGCTGTACGAGGTAACATACTTTTAAGAGTAATAGTTTGTGCAGAAGTTTTAAAAAACATCGCCGCCAAATTTTAAGGAACATTGTACAGTGCTAACAAGTTTTGTATTGCTGTGATAGGACATCGTACCATGCGAACATTGAGAAATCAATACGTATTTCAAACGCACATGTTGTAGCCAGTCCTTGGGAACCCCTAAAGGGGTCATAAAAGATTTTCAAACAAACTTGCTCTTCGTGGGTACTTATAACTATGGAGCCTTAATACACAAACAACACATACCCCTTTTTTTGCCCGATGTTGGCAAACAAGGAAAAAAGGCAGATACTGTTTCACCAAGACTTTCCTCCTCAACTCGTGAAGAGAATAGTTACGTTTCGGTAAGCCGCCAGTCTCAGTTACCCCTCTTCTGTACAGCATGTCGGCATAGATTGGGCTCGCAAAGGGTCAGATAAAGCTACAACATCGGCGCCATGATTAAACTCGCCCTGCAACTGAACGGGAGGTGTCTGATCACTGATACGACTGATCAACGTGGTGGAACGTTCAGTACACAACACGGGCGAGTGGCGCAGGCCGAAGTGACCAACCCTAAATAAACTGGGTGTTTGTAAACTGCGCTGTTTCGCACGAGTCTTAACTGCGGTTCTGATTGCCGGCATTCTTGAGCAAGCTTGCCGACGTCCGTCTCACGGAGCCTGTAATCTGAGTTGCGCGAGCGGGAAACTTGTGGCGAGACGAGATAAATGACCGAAAGCTTTAAATGTAAATTTACTAGCAGGAGGCAGTGACAAAAGCTGAGTCGCCCAGTCCCATATCACCCAGTTCAATTTCTCTCCGGTTTACTCCAATTAATTATGCAGTTAACGCTGTTTTGTTGATTTGATCTGCTTTGCTTTGGCTTACTGCCAAAGCGCTACATTAAGTTGGTGGTTAAAGGTCTGAGTTGAGTCGAATTTATAAAAAGCACTAGAGCGCTGGGTTACAAATATGAAGCAGCTTTTATACCGCTGTTTGCTGCCGCACCCGCTTTTTACGTTGGTAGTGTGGTGGATGAAGTGTCTGACTTCAATGCAGGCTGGCCATAACAATGTTCTGGCCCGGTAGCCACAAGTTCAAACTGCACACGGCTCAACTTTTTTTAAATGCGAATGCACTTCTTAGGCGAGCCTGAAGCGTCCGCCGCCGTCCGCATTCCGCCGCCGTCCGCATAGCAACAGCAGCGGTTGCGCGCGCTCCTCTTCTTCGTTGGCAACGGGGCGAGATGGGCGCGCGCTGCCTGGCCGCTGACATGGCACATACCCACGTGGGGGATTGGCCAGGAATCTCCTCGTCTTTCTTGGCAACGGGGGGAGATGGGCGCGCGCTGCCTGGCCGCTGACATGGCACATACCCACGTGGGGGATTAGCCAGGAATCGGGCGTGAGAAGGGCTAATGCACCCGCTTAAAGGAGTACTGACACGAAAGTTCAAAGCTGAGATCCGCTCTAGCAATCAAATACAACGACAACACAAATAGGTGTCTGTGCATAGCACATACCCACGTGGGGGATTGGCCAGGAATCGGGCGTGAGAAGGGCTAATGCACCCATTTAAAAGAGTACTGACACGAAATTTCAAAGCTGAGATCCACTCTAGCAATCAAATACAACGACAAACACAAATAGGTGTCTGTGAATAAATGCACCTTTCTTTCTTTGTAGTTGTGTGTGTGTATGTGTGATCTCTCTTTCGCGAACATTACCGAACCGCGCAAATTCAACTCGTGCATTCGCACTTTCACATTCTTCCCCTCGTGGAAATGCGGGGAATTTTTTCCCTCAGCGGTGCTGTGCCGTTTCATAAAAAATGTGAGATTCCGAAGAGAATCTGGCAAAGCATGAACCAAGTAGGGAAGCTGTATACGACCGTACAAACAGCCGATAGGTCTGAGTTCTGCTACAGTAGTCCCCAGACAACTTAAGCGGTCGCGACACCGGTCACCTCGTGAGAAACCTGTTTCTGGCAACGAATAAAGGATGCGTTATTTAAAATATCGGGTATGCAGCTGTACAGAATATTATACACTGTGAGATTTTACTGGTTTAACTCTAAAATGCGCTTACTGTAACGTCACTGCTCGTTGCGCTGCCGCCCAACGATGTGCGCATGATCGCTTGAGGTGGGCCTCAAAACGGGAATTTCAAGGACGTCTTCTTATTCTAAAAGCTATTAATTGTGAGAATGTTTGGGTTGTATGTCCTCAAAAAATTATAGAGACAAAATAAACAATGGGAAATGCAGTTTCTCTTCGCGACTGTTTTAACACTGGAAATGTGACCAAACAGTGATCCCGTTTGTATTTAGCAATTATGGACTAAAAATGTCTTGTTTTATTTCATCTATACCTTTTCGTTCACACGTTTAAGACGAACGCTGTGAAGAATGGCAATAATCCTGCAAAGCCACATTGTGAACACCACGTTTCCCGTTGCTAAATTTTCGATTATTTGTGGTGTATTTCTTGAGAGTGGCAACATTAGAGCACCCCCTCTTTTCATAGTACAACAAAAATGTTCGGAGTTTTTCAACAATTACGTTGACCCCAGCGCGCCTCCATCCACCCTTTTATTTTGATTTGCTCTGCTTTTATGTGGTCATTAAAAGAAAATTTCCCCAAATATGCCCTGCAACACCGCCGCACCCAGTCACAATATTTTGAGAAATCCAGCTATTGCTTGAATTTCCCTGCCAGCAACAGTTGATAATTACTTAAGGTATTGTGTGGGGATTACAGCTGCATCTGTTCAGCTATAGCACCAAAGTCGTCTAAATCAAGCGGTGTGTTCTTCAGACGTATATGTGAAATGAATTTCTTGAATATCCCCGAATATTGTGTTCAGAGTTTATTCAAATAATGTGCTACATGATTCGCCGTGCCCTTCGCATCTTAATAGATGAAGACCACTTTTTGCGGATTATTTTCTGGGTGTGTTAGTTTTATTAAAAGATCCCTGAAAGTCTGCAGTCGCTTAATATATATCGAATGTTCATGGACTCATTAGCTTCAGCCTAAAGCTTTTTGTAGCGTCTTTGATCTTTCCACAGACAGCCCCTGTTCGTGAAGTTTAATGACGCGCGCTTCAATGAGGCCAGCTTAAAATAAATAAACATAAACTTGAAGGGTCTTCGTTGAAAGTAGGTCAGCGTAAGGCTGTTTTTTGGTTGTCTCAGTTGTTTTTCTTTTATTATATCGTATGTTTTGATGACACCTTTTATATTTCTGAGTATACAAATAGCACTGAAAGGACAATTTACTTCAATAAAGGGTATTCGGGGCACGTTATATATACTTTAGGAGAGTTAACATGGCAAAGAGTCACGCGTCATGCACTGTGCTGCTCATTCATACACAGAAGAAAAAACAAGGCCATAGAAAAACTTACGAAAATAAGTATAAAGCTAGTGCACGAAGCCTACAATTAGGCCAAGACGAAGATGGACCCGTGTAGCGAAAATTGCTCGAAATATTTCTGTTGTACAGAAGACTTGGTTAAGGCAATATGGAAAAAAGAGGCCGAAAGCCACCCTTATCTTGTGGTGAATATGTTGCCTTAATCCGCTAGTGTGACGGACGCTGTTTTGAAGCACGAGTGGCCTGGCATGCAATATTTGACGCAAAACCAAGGTTGGGGCGTTCGATGACGCGAGATAGCCTGCCTGGGCAATGGGGACTGCCGTTGTGTTTGCTGAATTTCCAGAGGTTCTTCGGTCGAACGCTGACGAGAGGCTTTGCCGTAATGGGCAAAGTGGTGTTTATTTGATGGCTTGCGACCTGATATTTGTTTGATGGTGAGCTACGTTCAAAATAAAAAGCGTTGAAGTCAAAACTGATTTCCATTATTAATTACATCTATAACTGTATTAAAAAGACAAAGCCTTTGCTCTCCAACGGGAAAGGTCAAGCGACAAAAGAAAAACAATCGATCAAAACGTTTTCCTCTAATAACATCACGATGAACGCTTTATGAAGGGGCTTGGATATTAGAAGTATTAGAAGTGATTTATCCTGCCATTATTATAGGTAAGCTAACACTAACTCCTTCATATTTACTTCATTATGGGTACTTAAAAAGCCGTGGTCCTAAAATGTGACCACAAATTTTCGACTTACAGTGACTAGCCAGATAGCAAGGCAGGCCCGTATTTGAAGCACGTTTGCGCTCTCTAAAAACAAACAAACAGCTCCCTACTTAAACTATAAACATAGGGTCAAGTGAAGGGACTATCCTGCATACAAAAGGCACTATGCAAGGCCCTATTGTAATCCGTTAAATGGTAGAAAAATCCGAAGGCTCTTCAATAGCGCATTTTCTGCAAGGAAAAAACGTGCAACCCACTTATCTCTTTAGAAATGAACCAACAACATAGAGCTTCCCGGCGGTTTTAAAGAATTAAGACACTGCCAAAGAGAAAACCGCAAACTCGGCGTTTGCCGTTTTTGGTGGTCATTTACGGAGTTGATTGCAAAGTCTGATTCTGTAAAGCTGTAATTTTTGCCACCGAATTCTCGGAAGATGCGGCCACAATATGTTCACAACGCATAATCATAGTCAAGCCCAAACCTTCCAAGAGAACATCCGACAAATCAAAGCTTGTCTTCATGTAGCCATCAATCAGATTCACTCGGTTACGCGTCAAACAACTTATTATTGCTTTCTTTTGGTGTATTGAAATGAAGTAGCGCTTTGAACATTGGCCTTCGCTGTCAAAGGTCGCACTGTGTGGTTTTACTGATAGCACCGTAAAACGCTAAAATATAGAAAAAAGACACAATTTCAGCAAGCCCCTTTAACACAAAGCCACCCAGCACAAAGTAAAAAAGCAGTAATCTGATAATAAACAGGTTTGGGTAAATACAAGGTATGATACCTGTACCGTATAATGGTGAAAAATGTGTTCTGCGGCTGTTAAAAAGGAAATGCATCTATCAGAGCAAAAAATACACATTTTGTTCAGTCACAATCATAACGGATAACCAAAGTGATGTCGTTAGTATTGCTACCAAGCAGAGCTGTAAGTCGTCGGAAAAAATTCTTCACACAAATACAAGGTTATTTACGCGTGATGTAATGCAGCTGAGGCTCTTTCGTACCACACCCTGAAATAAGCCTTATTCGTTTTTCTGCGTTACACCCTCGAAGCCAACGTTCTGTTGTTATATTATGCCGCAACTTGTTTAACCCCTCAAATTTTATGCCACTCCCTTCGCGAGGTTTTCTCTTTGTAACACATATATTCACAGCGACAAACAAGCGGCGGGCGTGCTGCCTGAAGTGCATATCAACACAATACAGTAGAAATCTTAGCAGTGTGGTCGGTTATGTAAATCTGGATACCATTACATTGCATTGACAAAACACGCGCCGCATTTGCGCGTGGTGACGAAGGAGCAGGTCTGGTAATACAATGCATAAAGGAAGGAAATAGTGGCTTTTAATATTCCGTCAACAATAAGGGAGCCGTTCAAGGAAAAAATTGCACCAAGGATATGGAGACACGGGGAGAACAAATACGAGGAGGTGCGCGGACGGGAGCACTTTTTTAGCAGAACGCAAACTTTATCACAAAAACGCTGTATGGTCGAAATACATATCAACTCTAAAAGGTTGCATTCCACAAGGTATGCCGACATAAAAACATACAATGCCCATTCTTTGGCGTTTAAAAAACATCTGCGAAATTACGGACGAAAAGAAAATTTGCTAGGTTTCGGGAGCTGTCCCGTTATTTGGAAACGAACCTAAATATCGCAACACTAAGTGTTTTAAATGCAGAGCATTTCAGTAACTCACGATGTCACCCGCGTTGACGTCCGTAGTCCGCACCGCACCCCTCCCTACTATATAAAAAAAATACTATCCGGCGCCCGGTTTCGATCCCTCGACCCTGCGGGCGCAATGCAGTTTACATGGTGCTCTACCCACTGCGCCACAAAGCCGACACAAAGTGGGACGCAACGAACGCGCCTTATATCGTTGACTCATTCAAATTACTGCTGAAGAGCGCTCTGTCATCAGCAGTTGCCACAAGTGCAACAACATTAACGTAACGCTAACTACTTAATGTCGTGCACCCCCGGAAATGCTCTGCATTTGATCGTGCCCTAGCGAGGGGAATATTTCACTGCGTCTTCTCTCGGTCGTGGTTTGTTTAGATGCCGCAAGAATATGCGAGCGCGTTCGCATTATTTCGTCGAAACTTCTGACATTTTTAGGCTCCTTTTCGTTTAAGGTATGCAATAGGTATTTTCGGTAATCGAAATGAGATAAGCTAAGTTTTAGCGCATTGCTGCGGTACAAATTTAGTGGGTGAAAGTTCTCCTCAAGCCACCACACTTTCATGCAGTTTTTAGCATTGAATAGGAGATAACATTGTTCTCTGCTCAAATGACATTCTGCTTCGGCTGTCATCTCAAGCGCAAGATTCTCTACTTCTACCATTCCAGCCGCGGGAAATAAGGTAAGGAGTTAACTATTTCTGAAGTGCACTACCGTAGGGACATTTCGGTTGTTGAAGGGATGAGAGATAACCGTGTCTTCCTCTATTATGGCATTGCGCTTTATCCGACTTCTCAGGAAGGCGATCAGACTGAAACATGCGTCCTCCAATAGCTATGTCATGTTATTTATTTCTCCAGTTTACTTGCCACTTCAAATCAGGCATCTAATCTTTGAAGGACAAAAAATGCACAAACCTAGATTATGGTATGATCCCGAGTAGAAGCTTTTCTCGCCAGAATGGCGGAATTGCTTTGATTTTCGATAGCGCAACCTTGAGCAACCAAATTGCCAAAAACGCGTTTAACAGTCTATGTACGGTGAACTTGAACACATTTTTTCACAGCATGTATAAAATTTTACAGAACTTCATATGATTCGACTGAAGTAAAATACATTATTGTCCACCTCAGAACATCACCCCTAAACTGCGCCCCCAATAGGCATAATAGAATTTATTTATTTATTTATTTATACAGGTACCTACATCGCCCTCACGGGCATTATTGTAGGGGGGAAAACAAGCAAAGAAATACCGTACAGTCAATATAACAAAAAATGGTTGCGGGTAAAAAGCTGTATGGTTGAAACAACAACGTGTTCACTTACACTGTCATAAATAAGGCATCACATTGCAAATACAAAGCAAAAACGCAAAAAAAGAAGAGTGCTATCGGTTACACAGGGCAATAAAATAAAATAAAAAGCAATTAGTACGGAACGCATCAGAAATGTACGGTAGGGATTAGTTCAACAAAAAATTGTGCAAATTTCTAACAAAAGAGGAGGAAGGCGCAGAGACAATTTCCTTTGGCAAGCCGTTCCACTCATTCATATGCCTTGGAAAAAAGGCGTATTTGAATGCGTTGATCCTGGACGCGTATTCACGCAGTTTTAAAGAATGGTCAGTACGGGGTGACACATAGGTAGGTAGTCTTATATACTAATCCTTGTCGATGCCAGTTCTGTTCATGAATATGCTGTAAAATAGGGACAGTCGTAGGTATTTTCGCCGGTCAGCTAATAGAGGCCATTGTAATCCTGAACGAATGTCAGCTGATCTTACGGTGAAGTTATAATTGCTTGCCACAAAGTGTGCTGCTCGTGCCTGTACACGCTCTAGGCCTTCTATATTTGATTTTGTTGATGGGTCCCAGAAACTGCAAGCATATTCCAATATGGGACGCACATGGGATATGTATAGTGTTTCTTTCAAATTGATGCCTGTATAAAATAGCGCCTCAAAAAATTTAGCACGCGACTAGCCTTTAATGGTAAGTATTTAATATGAGCGTTCCAAGACAGGTTGGCAGAAAAAATGATCCCTAGATATTTATATTCTGATGCAACCGGCAAGCTAGCCCCGGCCATGACGTAATTTGAAATCCGAGGCTGTTTTTGTTCGTAAACCTCACCAATTTACACTTCAACACATTTAATGTCATTCTCCATGAATCACACCAAGAAACTATATAGTTCAAGTCATTCTGCAATTGAACGGTGTCCGCTTCAGAGGTAATGTTATTGTAAATGCAGCAATCGTCAGCGTACAATCGAACACGGCTAGAGAGATTGTCAGAGATATCATTTATAAAAATTAGAAAAAGCAGGGGCCCCAAAACTGACCCTTGCGGCAATCCTGACAATACACCGACGCTTGATGAGCACACACCGTCAAGAATCACGCACTGCTGTCTTTCAGAAATGTACGCTTCGATCCACATGAAAAGGGCATTAGGTATACCTAGACAACGAAGCTTTTGCAACAATAACACATGCGACACGGAATCAAATGCCTTCTGGAAATCCAGAAATATACAGTCAACCTGAAGGCCTGAGTTAATAGAAGCTGCAATGTCGTGCGTAAACTCGACCAATTGTGTATCGCACGAAAAACCCACCCTGAAACCGTGTTGCAATAGGGAAAAGTTAATACTTTGTAGATGATTCATTAGGTTGTGTAAATGATATGTTCGAGTGTCATGCAGCACACGCTTGTCAGAGAAATAGGTCTGTAGTTAAACTTTTTTGTTTTATCTCCGCTTTTTCGTACTGGAGTTACGTTGGCATTTTTCCAATCAGCTGGTAAAACGCATTGTTCTTTTTGCACATGAGTGTTAAAAAAGGGGCTAAAGACACTGCGCAGTTTTTCAAGACGAAGTTGGATATACAATCAGGACCAGGAGCAGAGTGAACATTTATTTTTTCCAACAAGAGCACGACACCGCGTTCGGAAATTTCAATGTCGTTCATTTGCGGGAGCGCGCCAACATTTTGGCATACACTACGTGTGTGAACTGGCTGCGAGAACACAGACTAAAAGTATGTATTGAAACTCTCAGCTTTGGCTTCCGTGTTAGAATCGTAATTTAACCCGTCCATCGTGTCAGGAATAGTGGGTCTAGAATTACTTTTATTTTTCACGTATTTCCACACTTCCTTAGGGTGGGTTTTAAGTTTCCCGCCTAGATGGCAAAGGTACATTTCTTGTGCTCTGCGCATAGCTTTTGTCAACATTTTGCCTATCACCTTCATTCTGGAAAGCAACGCAGGATCAGGCATGCGGCAATACGTTCGATACAACCGATTCTTTCTATTTATCTTTGATTAGAGTTCCCTACTGAGCCATGGCTTATCATTGCGTCGCCTGGCCGAAATGATAGGCAGAGGAATGAAAGTTTGGGTCAAGGACAATATCTTTGTTTTGAAGAAATTCCACTGCGCATTCATGTCTAACGATGAACTATGTGATTGGAACTCAGGAAAAAATGCATCTAGTTCACGCGACAGTGATGGGTAGTCACCTTTTTCATAAGAAAACACTTTGCGGGGTGCCTCAGTGCGGCGGTTTTCAGCACTACAAGACATTTTAGTGATAACAACGTCATGGTCGCTGATACCAGGGACTGTGACAACAGAGGATACAAGATCCGGTTCAGTGCACAAAAATAAATCAAGAATGTTTGCGCTGTCACCACCAATTCGTGTTGGTGTTTCCACAAAATGAAATAATGAGTGGGCATTAATCATCTCCCTAAAAGCAGTATACAGGAAAGACGTTGTGTTTAACACGGGTTTAAAGGACTTCCATTCTACATCCGGGAAGTTAAAATCGCCTTCGAGAATTACGTGCGTTGTTTGCAAACTTAATAAAATGTTACTCAACTGAAAGAGAGCATGGGCAGTTCTTATACCGGGCGGCCTATAAAATGAGCCAATGGCAACGGAAGAACTGTTTTGTAGCAACATCTTACACCAGACAGTTTCGCACGAGTCGGCTTCGACGCTTATAGAATTACTAGCTATGCTATCATGAATTAGAACAAATACACCACCACCATGGCAATTATGGTCTTTCCTATATACGGTATAGCCAGAGGGAAACATTTCGCTGTCGCTAATTGTGTTGTCGAGCCATGATTCTGTACCAATGACTACGTGCGGATTTGTTGATTCTATCAACGAAGGGAACTCTATAGTTTTATTTTTGAGGATTCTGCAGTTTACTACAATACAGACGACATCGTGTTTGCCGGATGGTTTCTTTTTATGGTAAGCTGCATTTGTTAGTGGCTATCGAGTATCGCTGATCACGGTGTCGGTTTCAGCATTATATACAAAGGTTTCGTTGCCTATTTTCAGTTTAATTATTCGCAACTTGTATTCTGCTTCACCGTCTTCGGCGAACTGAATCAGCTTCTTCCTTTCTAGTCGAACTTTACTGGAATAGTCCTCACATAACGCAAACTCGGTTCCTTTCAGCTTTGCGGCAACAGCAAGCACACGTTCTTTGTCTTTAAATGACAAAAACCTCAGAATTATGGGCCTTGCCTTTTCCGCTGTGTAGCGTCCTAGCCTCTGTGCTCTTTCAATGGCAGCAGCGCTGATTGCCACATTCAGTTTTTCGGAGCAAAAGGCAATCACTCGAGCCTCTGACTGAGCCCACGTTTCATTTACAGCATCTGCAAGGCCATAAACTATGAAATTGTTTCTTATAGATCTGCTATCTAGGTCCTCATACGAGTCCCGTAATTTGGCACAGGTATCCCTAAGGTTTTCATTTTGAGCGGGTAGTGGCGTTACGTCATCCTGTAAAGGCGACACGTTATCTTCCACGAGCTTGACCTTTTCTGCCAGTTGCGATAGCTTTTGTTCGAGTGCTTGTTGCTCGGCTCGAATTGAACAAATTTCCGAAAGAATTTCAGTGTGTTGCTGACAGACTGAAATCATCATGCAACAGTCTGTTGCATGATGACATCAAACATTTCTTTTTCTTGTTGGGGTGTCAGAGGGCCCGGGTTTTGTTCTACATCGCCAGACAGAAGCAGCAACATTCGAGCAACATGCACGCATGACAAAAATTTTGCACATAGCAGGAGAACATTTTGAACAATCGCAGTCGACAGCGAATTGGGATCTGGCACCAATTTTTTAAACGGCTTTCCGTTAACAAGGCGATAAGAATAACCAACCTGAAGAAAGAGGAGCCGTGAGTGACTGACCGCCTTGCTGGTGCCTGATCCCAAGGTGGGTGGTTGCCCGATTCCTATGTGGGAGATGGCATCCGCGAGAGATTCAAGTGTAATATTTTGGGGACCGGGGTTCAATTCAACGTCTCCTGAGAGAATTAGCAAGAAATAAACATTAAGGACATTTGCAGAGACAGAGAACAGTGTGTTGAGCAAGGATTTGCGGCAGGACTCTAGTGTGTCGGAGGGGCACGACCCCGCGATCAAAAAGGGATCATTTGAACGCACGCAATAAGCAACGTGCTGGGGGTGACTGACCTGCGCCAAGAGATGGAGTGACATGCCTGACTTCGTAGCGGTGTCGTGCCCCGTCCTGTTCCGGTGCAGTGGCTCCTTAAATAGGCTTGGTTGACCATGGCCGGTAATTGTTCGCGGGAGCCGGAGGGGTGAGCCGGCGTCGAGGGGGAGAGCTTGTTGCTGGGCAGGACGCTCTTTCTGGTCGATGGGCGGGTTATGGAATGTTGTCGAGTTGCAGCCTGCAGCCAGGGAGGCGTCGCGGGGCATCGGGGAAGACATTAGGCACCCGAGCAGGACAACCTGCTCCAAGAGATGGAGTGACATGACTGACTTCGTGCCGGTGTCGTGCCCCCCAATTGCACATGTTAGAAATTTGAGCTGTAAAAAGGTTCTTGTAAACTAAAATAAAACTTCAAAAATGAGCAAAACATTGTATTAATAATATATTGCAACTGTAATAAATATTGTCACAATGATGCACCAGTATGCAAAAGCAACAGCACATTTTCGGGGTACTTTTTGAGTTATATTTGTTTCCGTTCCCGTGACACTAGCACGTCCATTAGTGACGACGAAATTGCCTCTTTTTTTGTGTAGTATTTGTCACCCTCAACCTTGAAAATACTAAAGTGAACCCCATTTAACAAGACAAGGCCACCGACCTTTAGAACTTCCTATGTGCTTCACAATCTTTTGAATGACCTGAAAATTGCGTAAATTGGAAATTTGATATTATTCGTAGTACACATAATTTTTCCAGAATTCATGAAGCAATAAATATACATTTCAACACATGGCGTGTCGCTTTTTGTAATAAGTAACTTTTTCTAAAAAAATCGTGGTTATTGATTCGAGAAGAGCAATAACGAAAATGAACGGCAAGGTTACACCGATGCAAAATAATAGGACACGTTGAGTTATTCCTTTACGTATTGTCGTTTGCAACTTTCCAGTATAGTATGTGAATACAATTAGCTGATGGAGCTGAATGAGAATTGTCTTGAATTTAAAACTTATCTTGGCTTCCAAAAATGCACTGACATGCTTTGCCAGTATTATGGCCTAAGAGAGTTGAAGTAGCAAGTCTGCAAAAAGCTTTGGTCACCTCAACATAAAATAAAACGGGTGAGGGAAGACGCGAGGCTACACTTGTAAGTTTGGCACGATATAAATCATTCTAGTCATATTTAATTATCTGCTATTATGTGCGCACTGTGAAAATCAAAGGAAAAAACTAAATGATGTACCAAACCTTTGTCCACCTAACTTAAAATATACAACATAGAGTCTCTGCAAAGCTGATCAACATTTAGTGATATGCACCTTTTTATTTATGCAGTGCTTTTTTCAGGTTAGCAGAAATGTAGTATTTTCTGTCAAATGTTCATTGTTGTGGCCCTTCTAAGCTATTTACTGCATTCGCACTATGAAACACTGACCATGCTATTTTTTCAATGTGTTTAAACAGTCAGGCGTTTTGCCAGTGCTGCCTTAGGGGGATTACATTTCTATGGCTCAAGCGACCCTTGATAGCCATGTTGTGGTAACTTTTCCCACAATTGTGACCACCTACATTTCTTGAAATCGCAGCGAAGAATGTGTAGAAATAGACTTTCAAACGCGAAAATATTTCCTAGCCTACAGCAATAAACACTTTTCCTTGCCGTCCGGCTTGTCTGTCTGTCTGTCTGTCGGCCAGTTCGTTAAATGTAAACAACTTAAAAAGCAAGTATTTTGATGGAAATCTTTTCCTAAAAAACCTCATATCGCATGCTCATCATAGTATACTTCGCAGTTAATCGCTATGTTCAGCACATAAAACCTTCGATGTATTTGGGGCTGAGCAGGAATCCTTAATCTACACTGGCAAAGTGAAGAGTTAACTCTGTAAGTTTCAGCTTGAGGTGGCACACCAAGTTAAGAGTGCCAAAATATAGCGGATGACATGAGGGCAGTGCAAACTAAGGAAACGTTTATTGAATTGAGTGGGTTTACACCCCGTTTGTCATGGGGGGAGCGAGACGAGAGAAGGCCAAAAAACTTGAGCAGGCGGAGAGGAGAGGCACTAAGTGGGAAGAGGCGGTAGAAAACTACCGTCTTGCGTCAAGATTTGCAGCGGACCGAGCAGAAACATGGACATTTTTTGTATTTGCCGCATGAACAATGTGCCATCTGAGCCAGAATTTCCACCGCCAGCCCTTGAACCATGGGCCTCTACCGCTTGTACTCCCAGGAGTGGTAAATTTCTCGATGCAACCTCTTCTGACTAATTTCTCCAAATGCTAACGCAGCATTGTCCCCTCCGCCGTCACATACAAACGCGCTCTTTTCTGCTACATGGTACGCGCTCTGTTCTGCAAAAGAACAAATATGAGCATGGTGAGGTCCTAGATTAAAACTAACACGTTAAATCCATAGGTTCAGTAAACCTATAAATGTCACCGGTAGGTTTCCCCACGCCACCTTTGCATACCCATTGGCGTATATCATGAGGAAACAAAAACGCGCATTTACAAACGAGGAATACCTACGTAAAATTACAGATGCTGGCTTTTTTAGCATTTTGTATACACTCCGTTTACACCGCATCAGCGTGATTGGCGTGAGGTTTCGAGGTCGAGTGTGTTGACTGGCTTCGGAAAAAAAATATAACTTCAGCTTTTTTCAAGGTAGCCGATGTAATACGCAACTCCAAGTACCCTTGGTGATTTTTTTAGAAGCTGGAAAATTGTCAATTCTCACAGGTTAATTTGGCGGCTTGCGCAAATAGAGATTGTCCCGGAAGGTGCCGTATTTTTTGGTAGCCTTATCCCAGTTCCCTTTCGGGAGCGTTTTCCCTTGTTCCCTACTATCTAGTCGTTCAGTGTCCACTCTCTTACCCAGATTAACGACCAGTTGTCATTTCGTCTCTCCAAATGACTACTTCAAGTACATTTGTTTTGCTCACTTTTAACTATGGTGTCATCTATTCGAGTTAGTTTCCTGATCAAAAAAGCTTGTTCCCTGTCCCTAAGTGTTAATTCTGACCTTATTCGTTCGATGGAACCTTCTGCCCATCTGAGTTTGCCTTCAAGTTGTTTATTTAGATGTCCATATTCTGCTCCATATGACACCGGATGCGGGCAGTATTGATTGCATATTCTTCTTTTTGGTGATACGGGTCGCTTGCTTTTTCTTATATGGGAGTAAGTTCCGAGCGCACTCAAGCCCATGTCTCTTCTGGGCTGTACTCTGTCTCATAGTTGGTGTCCGAGAAGGTATGTTTTCCCAATTTTCGCAGTGTGTTGTTACGTACGCTGAAGGGGAAGTTTTCGGGTTGTTGTTCACCATTACTTTATATCAATTGAAACTTTACCAGCTGGGCTGCTTAGCAAATCGTGATTGTTTGTGTCCGCAATTAAAAATACCACGAAATCGCTTAGTGCCCGCACGTGAGCGCAGGTCTTGTGGCAACGGCTCGGCAGGAAAAAAAACCAACAAAATGCTTAGCGCTCGTGCGTTCGTGCTTCGCGACGACCATCCATAGTTCCCCGAGGACATCATTCCTGTGCAGCGTTCCCTGTCGTTGCAGCGTTCCCTGTGCATCGTTGCCTGTCCAGCGTTCCCTGCGTGAAGCCACGCATTTCCTTTTTAGAGGTGTTGGGAAAGAGTGCGGCGACCACCCGGCAGTTCGAAAATTGAAGAAAATGCTAGCGGTCGTGTGTAGATGCCTCGCCGCGACCGCTCAACGTCCGGCGCACGTTGGTCAAGGCAAGCATACCGGCTTAGGAAGACTAGGCACGATTCGACACAAAATTCCAGCGTTCGGCGTAATCATGGAAACACTTGCACGGTATGAGTAAGACATGTCATAGTGTACGCCTCTCCCAGGTGATGTTCTATGATTATCCTTTCCCTAAAAAATGAAAGGTCACACTTATACCCATAATTGTGGGGCAATCAGTTTTGCGGCAGCGAAGAAGGAGCAAATCGGCTGCAATCATGAACATAAACCATCGCGGTGTTCGTGAAGGGTGCGCACAGCTTCGCTACCTTCAAGCCTTACGCTATAGTGTGAGCTTCTTCATTTTTATGTTTAACCCCACAGCCATGATTTCTGATTGTAGATCCTCAAGCACTTGTTCTTGTGTTTTGCAGACTTACTTAGCAAGAATATGTTGTCTGCCAACCTGAAATGCCTAATCTTTTGCCGTTTATTCATAGCCGTTTAGTTTTCGCGAGATAGTGTATCCCGGCCGTACACCTTTTCGAGCAGGGAGTTTGTTACTTTGCTTGGGAAGGATTATTCTACTATCTTTGCCGTAAATTTCTTACATATGTCATCGAGAAGGCTGATGTAGGTCTCCTCTATTCTCTGATCTTTTATTGATTGTAGCACGGCGGCTATGTTGGCCAAAGTTCACACTCTCTCATAGTTTACAAATGCCAATAAATCACTTTTGTGAATTCTGACAATTTTTCTATGCATTGATTGACGACATCAATGCGGTCCGTTGTTGAGTGCCTTTTCCTGAACCCACTCCGCTCTCTGGGTTGACGGGAATCCACGCTGTCACTACGCGGGTAACTGCTACTTTGGGAAAAGCTTGCATAGAACTGAGAGTAGTTTAATGGATCTGGAATTCCTTTTTCGAGTGGTGTCTCTTTTCTTTTGAATTAAGATTTTGTTCGGTGCAGGGTATCGGTCTGGAACCAAATAGAACCAAAAACTAAAACCCGACCGGTATTTTTTCAGAAACTGAACCCTATTACAAACTGGTATGTATTTAAAACGCTGATGCTGTACCAGAAGTGAACCGGAAACATAAATAATGGTTTTTGGTTCACGACGAAACAGTTCGACCATTCGTTGCTGATTTTGCGCGGTCTGAGCCATTTGTGGAGTTTTTCTTTTTACGTACAATCAGCTTCGTGATCGCCCTAAGGTCCTTTAGAACACTATCGACGCCCTCCCTATTACGTCAGCAAAGAAACCCACACTATTTTCAAATTATTGAACTTGCTTCTTGTCGCGCGCAGAATGCACCATTCTTGGTCACTTACATGCTATACAACACATATGCCTTCCGCATCCAGATACACATCTCACTGCGACTATAAAAGCATCGTATATCAACATAAAATATAGATTAAGGTAACGGAAGGATAGATTTTTGACTTTCTTTATTATTTCAATGTTATTCATAACAAAAAAACAAAATTTTAGGATTTAAATGTTGTTAACTTGTTTTACTTCGTTGGCTGGGCAATGGTGTGTTGTTTATTGGCCCGCCTATATAATAAAAGAAGAAAAGTACTTTTATCAAAAAAGGGGCAGGGGATGGTAGGGTATTGCTAACGGGACGTGACGGGAAAACCATGCCTTCGTGCACTTCCCAGCGCGTTAATCAAGGCCCGAACTTCTGTCGACGGGTCGGTTCTGAGTATCGCGGCCTCCCATTGTTTTCAATTGCGTTATTGCAGACCCCATGCATAGGGAACCCCGGGACAGCCATACACTATATTGTTAGGCGGCGGCAGGACAGATGACACAAACGATGGTTCATGTTTGACGCTGTATGATCAAGGAGTGGGCTATGGACCAATTTACAAGAGGCCATGATAGCATTAGCCAGGTTGCGTACTGCTCACCTCTTCGTCGCTGCCGTTGGTGGATGAGCACATATATCGGGCTGCCAGACAGTTGGTTTTTTTTTATTGTCGTCACAGCATGAACTTAATGTGCTCATTCGGCTTCACATAGGGATCATTAGGGTCGGTAATTAACCTTGTACATTTCAGGATTTCACGAGCCGACGCAACGCAGGCTACGAGGCGCACCGTAGTGAAGGGCTCCGAATTAATTTCGGAGCCCTTTCGAAATAATTTCGGTGGTCAATTAATTTGACCACCTCGAAATATTGAACGTGTGCCGAAATATCGTGCACATGGGCGTTTTTGCTTCTCGCCTCTATCAGAAAATTAGCCGCCGCGGCCACGAAATAAGCTCGTTAACGTCCTGGATTAATCTACGGCAATTTACAGGTGGTATAGCTTTTTTTGAACCTGCCAGTCGGAGCCACTCACTTTTGGTGACTGGCTCCGCTTATTTAACGTTCGGCTTAAAGCAACACGCAAAGTAAGCAACAAACCGACATTCCTAAATTTAATAGTGCGTTCATTTTTAACCTATTGTCACCGTACTCTCTGCCTAATAAATTTAATTGAGGCATACACAAGGCATAACTCCGCTACAGGCAACTTTGATGAGCAGTCACTAACAACTAGAGAATTGACCCTAGACTTAGAAGATTACAGTTGTTGTGAATAAGGTGACACGAAATTTTGTGCACTTGCTTTCTTTGGTTATATTAGCTGGAGTGGCCGCGCAACTCGTTGTCAATTTACTTTCCATTTATTTTTTGTGCGTATGTGCTAGGTAAGCAAATAGAGATCATTAGGCCGTAACTAAATTTTTGAGCAATAACAGCTTGTCTACTGTCAACAGCCCACTTGACGGTGGCAACGTTCAACGCATGGACTCTGTCTAGGGAGGAAAGATTAGCTGTAGTACTCGAAGAGCTCTGGGGCACTAGGTCGGATATTATACAGGTAAGTAAAGTTAGAACGACAGGAGAAAGGTTCAGAGAGCTCAGTAGTGGGCATGTTGATACGAACAGACAATGCAGAGGACAATGCAGCGTGGCTTTGTACTCCCACCCTCCGACGACGAAGAAGCTATTGCGGGGGCGCGAAGCTTGGCCGCCATTTAAATAAGGTGGAAATACAAGGTTCGACTGTCTCGTCGTTCACGTCGTTTGTCCTGCCACCATGTAACATTTTACTGGAGTGCGCCGTTGGTTCATTCTAACCGTCGTCATCGCTTCGCAACGTCTTGGCACACGCGCACTCGTCGAGGGTAAGGGGGCCGTGCCGGACAGCCCCACGTCCCTCTCCCCATATCCCCAGCCCATGAACAGCACATCCACTTAACTTAACTTCACTTTATTTCCTTAAAGACCCCACAGGAGGGTTTTACATAAGGGGTGGGTTGTTCAACATAGATGCAGAAGCCACATGTTAACATTGCAGATGCATAGACACACTTTGAATAAAACGTGATAGACAGGTGATTGAAACTATATCGTGGGGAAGGTCATTCCATTCTTTGGCGGCGCGGCAGAGAAATGATGCAGAAAATGTTGAGGTGCCAGATCGGGGTCGGAAGACTTGAAGTGGATGGCCAGTGCAGGGGGAAATGCGTGCGGCGGGAGCGATGTAAGGTGGTTGGCTGAGTGAGCTGTGGTACAACTTGTGGTACAGTGACAAAGTAGCAATTCTGCGTCGAACGGAAAGACTTGATAGGCCGGATTCGTTTTTTAGGGATCAAAAACTGACATTGTAAGAATAAGAAGAATGAATGAAGCGAGCGGCGCGATTTTGCACTGCTTTGATGGCGTTGATCAAATAAACTTGGTGAGGGCTCCAGATGGGTGATGGGTATTCTAGTTTGGACCGGATTAGCGACTGGTAGGCCACAAGACGGACGTGATACGGTGAGTGACGTAGGTGACGTTTTAGAAATCCTAGTGATCGGTTGGCTGATGAAATCATGTTAGTGATATGCGTTCGCCTGGAAAGATCAGGGGTTAATGTTACACCAAGATACTTATAGGATACGGCTGTTTCGACCGGTAGGTCAATAATTTCGTAGGAAAATCGGAGTGGAGTTTTGCGGCGGTGGAAGGAAACTAATTTGCATTTGTTAGGAGTAAGGGTCATAAGCCAAAGGTCACACCAGTTTAACAGTTCATTAAGGTCATTCTGTAGTGCTGCTTTATCAAATGTGTTGGTTATTTTGCGGCAGATAACACAATCATCTGCGAACATGCGAAGGTTGCAGGATAAATTGTTAGGCAAGTCATTAATGTAGATTAGGAACAAAAGCGGGCCAAGGACAGAGCCCTGCGGCACTCCAGACTTAACGGGAAGAGAGTGAGATTTGACGTTGTTAACGAAAACAAACTGAGAGCGGTTAGTCAGAAATTGAGTAATCCAATTAGGAAGCTCAGTTGGTAGATTTAATTGAGAAAGTTTTTTTAGTAGGCGCTGGTGTGGAACTTTTTCGAAAGCTTTAGTGGAATAAAAAAAAGAGCATCAGTTTGGAGGTTACCATCGAGGTTAGCATGCAGGTCGTGAAGGAAAAGGGCTAGTTGGGTTTCGCATGACCGACCTTTTCGAAATCCGTGTTGAGAGGAATGAAAGAAATTGTTAGAATCAAGGAAATGCATGATATGAGTGTATATGACATGTTCCATGAGTTTGCAACAAACACTGGTTAATGATATGGGGCGATAATTTAACGGGCAGTCTCTTTTACCTGTCTTGTGAACCAGAATGACCTTCCCACACTTCCAGTCGAAAGGCAGGATACCTGAGGAAAGCGACTGGGAGAACAGCAAAAGTAAAAACTCGGCTGATATGTGCTTAGTGTTCTTTAACAGCTTGGAAGTAATTTCATCGGTACCCGCCGAGGATGACAGTTTCATTTTTTCTATTAAAGACAGGATACCATTGAAACCTATGTTAAAGGGTGGCATTTCAGGCAGAATAACAGGGACTAGTTCTGTTTCAACGGGGTTAGATTCATTCGTAAACACAGACGAAAAGGCGGCATTGAATATATTGGCACATTCTGAACAACTTGATTCTTGACCAGAATCATTAGTAAGGGCGATGGGGGGCGTGTTATGTGGGTTTAGTATTTGCCAGAAACGCTTCGGTGAATCAGTAAGTATTTTCGGTAGTTCCGTATGAAAGAATGAGTGCTTGGCGTTGCGCACTTCACTAGAATATGCTTTCTCGGCAACCTTGTATTTTTCCCATGCAGAGTCAGTGTTTTTATTCTTCGCAGCCCGAAAGAGGCGTTTCTTCTTATTTTCAAGCCTTTTTAATGTTTTAGTAAACCATGGTTTTTGGCGGGTGGGACGGAAAGTTATTTTAGGGATAAATTGATCAGCCAGCTTGTTTAATTTGTTTTTGAAGATTAACCAGTTATCGTTAATGGGTCGCTCCCAAAAACCACCTCGAAACGTCGGAAGAAAGGCTTCAAATTCACGCGTGATGGCCCCGTAGTTACCCTTGTCATATAGCCTAATAGTTTTACTGCAGGCTTGGCGCATTTGTGGAACGAAGTTAAAATTAGCGTGAATGACCTTATGGTCACTTATTTCATCAATATATGTTACAGAAGACATGCTCTCAGGATTAGTTGTTAAGATTAAGTGAAGAATGTTAGCGGTATCTTCAGTAACACGTGCAGGTTTTGTTATCAGCTGAGTGAGATTAAAGTTGAGGCAAACATCAAGGAAATCGTTGGCTTCTTTTGCATTGGGTGCAGATGAAGTTAGGTTAAGCCAATCAATGTTACGAAAATTGAAGTCCCCCAGGAGGAGGACGCGAGCATTTGGGTATTTGGCCGTAAGTTCGGCTAAAATACCATTAAGCTGGCGCGCGAAATCCGGACTACTTTTGGGAGGCCTATAACAAAGACCTAATAGTATGGACTGTGGTACGGAGCGAAAGAGTAACCACAATATTTCGAGATCCGAGGCAATGTTTATAAGGGAGCATGAAAGTTGTTCGTTTGTAGCAATCAGGACGCCGCCGCCACGGGTGCCGGGACGATCTTTTCGAAAAAGATTAAAGTCAGGCAAGTCGGTCAAAATTTCGCTGTCGGTGACGTCAGAGGTCAACCACGTTTCAGTTAGTATGAGTAGGCTACGACTAGATGAAGATACAAGGTCGGACACGTGGTCACGTTTGGAAAGATAGCAACGTATGTTGGTGAAAATGACCGAAAAAGAAAGATTAGCTTTGTGACCAAAAACGGAACCATTAGAAGATCTGGGGCGTGAAGGCAATTGCTACGAGCTTTCTTCTACATTATCAGTTGCCTCGTTAAATACGTATCGTTTGGAGCCCATAAAAAGGGTCTTATACCGTAAAAGGAAGGGACCTGATTTTTCTTTAGCAAAAGTAAGAAGATGCTTCCGTGCGTTCCTGACCCGATGCGAGAAATCCTCCCCGATGCTAAAACCGGTGTTCTTAAGCTGGGGACCATAAGCAAGGACAGCTTCCTTGGTTTTGAAGGATGTAAACTGCACAATAATAGGCCGACACCGGTCTCGCGAGTGGCGGCCAAGACGGTGGGCACGCTCGACATCCTTGGATTCGACAGTTATTTTTAGGTGGTCCCTGCAAAACCCAGTAATACGCTCCTCAGACTCCGCATACGTTTCCGATGGCTTGTCATCCGCTATGCCGTAAAAGAACAAGTTGTTCCGTCTGGAACGATTCTCCGATATCGTCCAGTCGAGCCTCTAGTACAGAGACCTGGGTAGCTGTCTGGGAGGTGGCGGTGGCCATGGCGTCAAGATCGGTTCGGAGTGTGTCGACACTACTGTAGTGGGATTCTAGACTGTCGATTCTCTTGCCTAGTTCAGAAATGGCTTTATCAGTGGTAGATAGCTGGCTTTTTAGGAGTTGTACATCGCCAATGAGCTGGGACGGACCGGAAGAAAGGATTTTAAGTTCAGTCATTATTTCCTCTAGGGTGGTTAGACCAGGGTTAGTTTCAACATCTCCACCCAACAGTAACAGCAGAGAGAACACAATGTTCATACAATCAGAAATATTGCAAACACAGCACTGGGGGCTTGGTAGCTGAACAAGGCATCGGTTGCTTGTTTTTTTAACAAAGATACTGTGTTGATTACTGACCTGCATCATAAACAGAAGTGGATTAGACTGCGTCGTGGCACAGCCACCGAGCCCACAGAGCGCGGCCGGCTGGTGGGGGGGATTTATACGCTGTGCGCTTGCTGAAGTCGATGACGGTGTAGCTGTTACAGCTCTTTCGAGCGTCCAGTTTCCGGGATGCAGCGTCGATAGGGCAGTAGTGGCCAATTCTGGAAGTTGGCGCCAGTCATCTGCGTTCACGGGCCTTGGCGGGAGAGGGTTGCTCGCATCGATTCATGATACCGGGCCCAGAAGAACGGGTACCAGCACGCAGAAGATAGCGCGTACGAAATCCTGCATCATGAACAGAAGTGGATTAGACTGCGTCGTGGCACACCCACCGAGCCCACAGAGCGCGGCCGGCTGGTGGGGGGGGATTTATACGCTGTGCGCTTGCTGAAGTCGATTACGGTGTAGCTGTTAGTGCTCTTTCGAGCGTCCAGTTTCCGGGCTGCAGCGTCGATAGGGCAGTACTGGCCAATTCTAGAATTTGGCGCCAGTCATCTGCGTTGACGGGCCTTGGCGGGAGAGGGTTGCTCGCATCGATGCATAATACCGGGCCCAGAAGAACGGGTACCAGCACGCAGAAGTTAGCGCGTACGAAATCCTGCATCATGAACAGAAGTGGATGAGACTGCGTCGTGGCACAGCCACCGAGCCCACAGGCCTACCGTTACCGGACGAGATGAGGCGTAACCAACACAAGATTCCATGTCCCGAGCCCAGTGTTCCGGCTACCTCAGACATTTCGTCTGTGCCTTGACGAGATCATGTCGCAGGACTACGCATCACCGACGACATCATTTTATGTGGTGGCAAGGACTTCACTGTACATTGCTCTATCATATGTCGTCCTCACCACATAAAGTACTAATGCGGAGTCGACCGGGATGCTCGTTTTCTACAGGGGGGCCATGTTTTTACTGTTTGGGGCCATGTTTGAGGCAAACCCTTAAAAATTTACACAAATCAGAAGCTGAAACTAACCAAAAGTCAACAAAAATACGCGAAATCCCATTTATAAAGCGTAAAGGTGTCATAAATTGATTATATGAGTGATAACAAATGTAATATTCAAATGTGAAAAACCGTTGAAAAAAAAAGTGGTAACGGGATTTGAACCCGGGTTCGGATGTTTGCTTCAAAGAAGCGGACCTTCTAAACTACGAGAGCAAGTGGCTCTGAGCGGTTAAATTGAGGGCCACAAGAACGTAGACATAGCAAGAAACATGCCCCTAGATGGCGCCAGGCGTGGCTTGGCTGTGTGACTAGGGAACGCCTATACGCGTCAAAAAGCGATCTTACTGTTCAAATAACTTTTGGCCAAATGTCATGTAACGTTATTTGTTGTTCCTAAATGTTTTTTGAACGTTATGAGCTTCTTTGCTCTAACGTCAGTTAAACTATAACACTAACATTAGTAAAATGTAAAAATATTTTCTGGTCATAGAAATACCGTTTGCCAAAATATTATTGTATTGTTTCGTATATCATCAATTAAGCCTAGAATGATATTCGAAACGTTGTTTTGACATTACACCAAACAAACAAAATCCACTTTTTATGTTCTGGTGCTATTTGGAATCCCCTTATTGTTGGTCATGGCTGAGCCAAGCACCGCCTAAACCGTGGGTGGGTGCAACCAACGTCGGCTCCGAGTCTGTGGTGTCGCCACTACTGTCACCTTGAATACCCAAGCAAAAAATACCAATAGACAAAACCAATAGCTGATGGGGTTATTGACACGAACAGCTATCGCTGTATCAGTCTATAAGTTATTTGTCTACCAACCTAGATCTATAGGAGTATTGGTCAAGTCCTGTATTGGCCAAATCTTGTAGGTGTTTAGGTACCTGTGGGGGTATTGGTACCTTAGCTTCGGCCTATAGGTGTATTGGTATCATGGGCTCACTGGAGCAGAAATTGGAATAACACCAAATGCATGCCAAGGCATTTAATTCCTTGCATCCATTTGGTCATGTTACACTTTCCTTTAGCCAGTTTCAAACCAAATGTGGTACCCCTAACCTTGAAATACAACAAAGACTCGAATGCTTTTCCGTGAATATTTCTGAATAAGAAATGATGTTAATAATGCCGTGAATACCAAAGCCGCGAGTAATTGTACATATTAATGACTGCGTCTAGCATTCCGCCCATTAGAAAGAAACCAGACTCTTTGGCAGCATGCCCACTAGACCCTAATGAACTACGGTGCGTGAGTACGCTGAAGTGGATGGAACAGTCGGAAAGCTAAATATTCTGCTTCAATTCCATCTGAATGAAACATTACCCACGGAACTTCGTTTCATCTGTACAAACCGCTATACGCATTTGTCCTAAGTTCACACGTGGTTGCATCGATATGGCTTTTCCATAAAGGGAAGCGCAGGTTGTGGACCTGCTATGCTTTTATGACATTTATCATGAAAGAGAAACCTTCTACAGCTTTCTGTAGAAAAGAAATGTATTACACAAGTTAAAGTTGAAAATCCTAGCAGGGTAATTCGCGCACGTTCGTCACCTCGCCGTGTCTGAAGACAAGAATCCTTATACGAGCGGCCTCAAAGGTGTCTTTACGTTCTAGTGTCCACAGATGACGTTCTCCGAAATTTAAAATTAACAGATACAGTGTGCAGCACAAAATTACCCAAACATGGTGGCTTCCCTAGGAGATAAACGACCGTGCCGTGTCTCGAGCAAGAGCTATAGTGCCTAGAACTATATTTCTAGGCACTATTACCTGGGGGAAACCTCTCGTAGTGGACTACGTCAATCTAAACACCAGCGTACGGTACGAGCGCAACCCCTGTAGCCATGATTAAGGATTTATTCAAAGTGATCCTGAACACCACCCCTGCTATGATGAAATACATAGTGACCCTGCGCGAGGCTGAAGAGTTTTCCCAGCAGCTGCAGTTCCTACAGATGACACTTCGGACCACAAGCACACAGCAACAACGTAACCTGCAACAACGTAACAACGTAACCTATAGCAAATAAATCAAACCTGCACAACCAGATGCGATACGTTGGATTGTACAATGAAATATCAAGGGGATAGAGAAACGCTTACCAGGCCTGAAAAATGGCTGCGGCTTAGATCAGCCAACCTTCGGTGTGCAAAGCAAGAGATTGACTTAGTCTGGTTGAGCCTTGGTTTCGCTTAATTGCCCTTTGATGTAGCTGTATTACCGACCACGGCTCAGAGCTGTAAGGTCCCTTGTTACGCTAACAGAAGGCGGCATGGCCTGGGTTTCATTCACGGCGAACACGGCGTTCCCCTTCAACGGGCGCAAGAAAGGCGACGTAGCCCGAAACGACACAGCAGCACTTGCGTGGGAGGATAGCAGCTATAAGCTACCCGACTGAAAACGGCGCAGTTTGCGCAGCGCCGAAAGCGGGGCCGGCGAGTCACCTCATGCGCTTCAAGGGATGTGTCCCGGGGGTTGTGTTTGCGGTCAAAAGGTGAACTTCGCCTTTGCGGTGAAACCGCCGGGCGAGAGTAGTGAAGGTTTGCTTTAAAATACAGCTTCCTCTAATGCGGTATGACATCTTGCATATAGGCACGTGGTCACTGCCCAGGGGGAAAAGCGGAGCCAGCGACACCCACGCCTCCTTCCTCAGATATGTGCAAAACTGGGTCGGACACCGCGCACCAGCACGTTCGTAAGTAGGGCGCGCTACTTTCTCTCAGCACCCCGTGAATCCTATAAGAAGCCGATGTTGTGTTTAAAATAAATTGCTCTGTTCTAAATTAATTCTGCCAAACCATGCAAGGGAACAAACGGCGTATTTCCTTGGTTGAACTCGTGTATGCGATGGAATGTCGAAACAAATTGGCGTCACGCCCTGACGGGAAACGCCTGCGCGGGATAGCTCACGCGTCATCTGACTGGCCCTCGCAACTTTCCCATGAACTGCGTGTTTAGTTCAAAAGAAACTGCTTCATTTTTTAAGTTACCTAAGCAGGATGTTTGGTTTGCAAATATGATAGCAGCAGTTGCTCCTTGTTTCTGATATGTTTTCAGCAATTGGGTGACGTTAGCCGATCTATGTGCGTAAACTTTCCGAAGTACGTTGTTGACTGCAGAGATATTTAATGAACAATATAAACTTTACACAGTGGTTTGACGAGAATTTTGTGCTTGACATATGCAAATGTATGAAATTCATACTTGCTTGCGTGTATAGAAAGCAGCGGCGTAAATGAATGGAAAGCACCCTCGAATACCACGTCTCCAGAGGGGAATGTTCAATGCTGATTTTGAATTCATGACTTCGATTACGACAATGAAAATATACCATGGGTGTGTATCAGGAACACCATGTCATTCTATTTTTATGTCTCTTTGTTCGCTTCTCCGGAGCACCACACAGCCGACATCACCCTCTCAAGCCTCATGGATAGAGAACAATACATAGCTCTCTTCACGGTTTTCTAGTAAATTCGTATAGCTATGTGGGCATACAGATAGCAACTACATTATCTGTAGAAAACACACATTGAATATATTACAGCTTAAGCTAATATTGTATTGGGCTACCTTCGAAGAAATTTTATTCAGGCACCTGTTTCCTTGAAACTCTTACATTACAAAGCATTGGTACGTAGGGAATTAGAATATGCAGCTTATTTGTGGGACCGTGGTCATGACTCGCTTATCTACGAATTAAACCGAATGCAAAATCGGGCAGCGCGCTTCATCCTTTGTAATTACCATCGCACCTCGAGCGTCACATCAATAAAACACACACTAGCATTACCCCTACTGTCTCTTCACAGGGAAGTGTTTCGGCTGTGTCAATTTCATAAACTTTATTTCACCAATCCGTTACTCAGAAATAGATTATTGTCCTACCCAACCTAAGTTTCCACTCGCACTGATCATCGTCATAAAGTAGGTATTCCATCAGCGCACACCAAGTGTTTTAAGGACTAATTTGTGCCAAATACTTCTGTATGTTGGAATCGCTTTCCTCACGACAATGTTGGTATCAAAGATGCTGCTTTATTTAAAGTTGCTGTCACTAATTTTGTTTCTACGTAGCCTTTAGCTCAAACCTGTAGCAAGCGATGTTACTAGATTGCAATTTTTCCATTATGTTTTTTGATGCGTATGGTAGGCATGTATCTATGTACCCACTCCCTTCTGTAATGCCCTCGGGATTTCAGGATAATTGAATAAATAATTGAATAAATAAAGCGAAAAAAAGAAACTCTTTGCTGTCATCAGACATAAAATTGAATAAGTATTTACCATTTTGGGCACTGACAAAGCAAACTTACTTGTCCGAAATAAATCTCTTCAAAATCGTGCCGCTACTTGGGAATTTTGGATTATTCACGTCATCCAAGTGTCACGGCTCTCAAACGTCGCGCATCCTTACTAATCCTATCACATCGGCATAAACTATCAGATTTACCATTTTTTCATAATCTGTACCATCACTGGTCACTTCATGGTGATTTCTTTTCTTCGCCACCAACCATGTTACCCCCGCGTGACCATGGCCTAAAGATAACACATGTAAAATGTCCCAGGTGCAGGTATTTACAGTAGTTCAGACCTTGCATACTTGTTGATTAGAATGTCCCACGATATCACATTGCAACTGTAACCGATCCTACAAAATTCGAAAAAACTTTTACGCACTTACACTGCATGATAACTTTTTCTAAAAATAATTTCGTATGCTTGTATAGGAGTTTTTTTACATCACACTCACTTTTTTTACTTCTTTTGACTGTTAACATGCTTTTAGCCTCGTTTCTACTGTTTATTTGCATTTTACTCTGCCGTTATGCAATACACCACTAGTGAGGGCGTTTAGGGGTATCTTTGAATACATAAATAAAATATTAAATAAATAAAGAAATGAAACACCGAACAGAAAAGCAAGAAAACAAACAAATAAAATATTTAAATAAATAAATAAAGTAGATAACTGTGACCAATGCTTGTGGGCTTCGTATTATAGAACGAGCGTCCCGGCACATGTCTGCTGCCTGAAATTGTTTGAAATTTTTGTCGAGTGTTGATATCCAGGGACACACGAACAGGCAGGGACAAATAGAAAAAAATTTGGCATTGGAGTAGCCCGAGGCAGATTGCAGTGTTTGAAAGCTTTCTTTTTTTCTCATGGTGGGTGCACACAATCGTATTGATGATTGATTAATTTATTTTGTGGCTTAAACGATTCAGTTTGTGTACGTGTTTTATAAATGGGTGAGTTACCACACATCTGCTGGTACATACAGTTTGGGGAAATAAAATGACGCTGCTAGGCCTTAAAAGATGTGGATAGAAGTCTCGTTATATTCCGGTCGAGTGCATCCTCACTAAATCTGTTTGGCTTGCATCTAAGCAATATGATTCCGTTGTACTTCTTTGGTGAAGCTATGTACTCCTAAATTTTGTCATCGCCGAAACACCTGAGCAATATGTCCCAAGATATATTACACCATGTCACGCACAATAAACCGACAATGGTAAAAAACGGCAAACAAAATTTCATGTACTTGTTTCCACGCATAGGCATTAGTCCGTCTTGTTGCTGTCTGCTCGCAAGCTGGAATTCTTAAAAATTACAGTTCCGCATTTATCTAAGTTATTAACGCAGTATTTCTGAGTTTCTACAACCTGTAGTACCAACGCACTGTTTCCTCCAAATAGAAATACGTGTATGCCGGAAGATTCGCGTAGACATTGATTTACCCATTTTGAACAGAGAGAAAGAGTCTGCCTAATCTACAGGTAAGTGAAACAGGTCCAGTTTGTTGGGGGTTGGCGGTGGGTTTTGTTATTCTCACAGAATATTATTCCACAAAACTTTGGCGGATGACAAAACTTTGGCGGATTGAGCAGGAAACAGGTTATAAGAATAAACCCTTTATTTTGCTGCATGAACACGTGGAGCGCATAAATATGTGCTCTGAAATTGAGGTCCATGGTCGTCGAAAAAAAACGGCGGGGGTAGTTAATAAACAGTCAAGCGGGAAGTTGTGTAATGCGACGCTTATGTCAGCAGCGCGCCTATGTATAAGGCATAAAAAGCTCCCTTTGTTTATTTTTAAGCATTGTAATTTTTTGTCAGGGCTATTTGCTAGTCCGCAACTGTGCGACGGCACGGACCGAATCTCAAAAAGCCGTCCTCGACAGTCTATCTCAACCGACGTAGCTGTGCACAAGTAAACCATAGGACAAATTTGCAAAAAATGTTAATATTACAATGGAAAGAAAATCGAACAGCATGAAGAAAACACGTTTCTGCAAATTACTTTAAAGCCACATCACAAACACTTCCGTGAAGCTGGTGCATGTGCGAAGATTTATTTCACAGGATGTCGCCAAACTTAAGAAAACTATATAGGTTTATATTTACTAAGTAAAAAATAGTTTATTCACAAAACTGCCCTATATGACGTGCATTGAATGCAATTTTAACTGTTCTACGTCTTCCTTATGACCCATTTTGATTGCCCTTTGTTCTGTAATCTTCCCCGTGCATTATTCGCTTTATTTGTGCTCAAAAAATTGTTCCCAAAGAGAAACTGAAACTTGCTCCTTTTATCAAGTCACTACATTGATAATGTATCTACGAGGGGGTTGGTCAATAAAATATATAAAGCGCCTAGTTTCATTTTCCAGGATTGAAAACAAGTCTAAACAACCTTATCAATACATTTGGCAGCTGTCCTGGAAGATATAAAAATCGACACCACCAGTGCTTGTCAAATTATCAAACACCGGTGCGACCTTCTCATGTTGTGAAATGCTGCAATTTGTAAATATCACGGCTAAAGCAACACTTTTGAGTGAACGCTAAATTGGTTATCTCACCAGCATGGTTTTAGCATGGTTAATCACCAGCATGGTTAATCAACATAGCCGCAAGAGCATTTTTCGAAAACATTACCTTTCCGTCCCCATGTTCGTGTTTACCCTGGTCAATCGACAAACAGCGTGTCCAAAATGTCCCATAACTTTATCGTCTTTCTTTACAGCTCTAAAAAAATCAACCGGCATATTCATACAGAAACCTATGCTCACAGTTAGATAAAAAATTAGGGTAAGATTAGTACCACGTGCATTTTGCATTGGGGGGAATACCTCTAAAAACGTAAAGTGGTATATGCATTAGTGTAGGCGTGGACAGCAATCCATAAAGAGTTTCAGTTTTACCAAGGGTACAACCTTATTTTGTTGTGCCTCTTCCTGTACAAAGAGAGCCAGAGATTCGGAGAGGCCTACGAAACGAATTCAAGTGAGTTGGACGCTAGCAGCGCAATGTATGTTCATTTTCTGAACAAGACAATTTAAATTCAATTTTTCATCATCAGCACATAGGTATTCATTCATTGTTATTCATTCATTGGTATTCATCTGAAACGCAAGATTCTTGAGTGGTGTGGCGAAGACGTCAGCGGTGTCAAATTTGTTTATAAGAAAATAAAGCTCGACCGGAAAAGTTTTAGCGCAACCTTCAGTGCTTTTTATGGTCATTACCTTTTGAATACTCAAAAAAAGACGAGAATTGACCTTTATTTTGTACTGACAGTATGTATGCTTTTAATATCAACGGGATAGCTGCAAACCCCAAAAATGGCGTACAGCTCTAGGGGTAGTCCTGCTCTACATTTCTTTCAAAAATGAAGGTATGAAGGTAGAGGCGTTAAGAGCATATCTTCTGATCGTTCTATAAAAACCACACAAGAGCAGGAACTTTGACGACAAATCATTGTGCCTGACGTACAAAATAATTGCTCTCAGTAAAGCCCTTTAGTACAATGCATTGTAGGAGGGTGGATATGAAGAAGAGATGGCTTTGAAAAAGTGCGCATACGTAAACCCTTTTGAAGAATGCAAAAACAGTGTGTCCTTTCCTCAAGTTTTTCTTAGAAATAATTGGATACAACACTACGAGTAGATCGGATTCACTTCTTTTAAATGAAAACAGGAGTGTTGACATCTGCTTTGCTTTTAAATGTTCCTGACTCATTGTCCTTGTTAACCTGCAAGGTTTATTTCAGGAAAAACCAATTTTACTGTGATACAAGGATATTCGACATTTTTTTATCAGGCGCCCAGTTTTGGAATATATATATATTTATTTATTGCTTCCCTGCCTCTCGAAGCTTTAGTTCATCCCAGAGTCCATCTTCCATCGCTGAGTCGTTTCTGGCTGTTTATGACTTTTTCGCTAGCGATAATGAACGCAGGTCCAGAACTCGTCGCCCATCTCTCCGAGTTTGATGCACTGTAAGCCTTCACAGCAGCGCTGGCCTTCCCAAGGAGAGCACTGGAAAAGTGAAATCAAGTAACTTTAAATATAGCAGACTTGCAAATTACTGAAAAATCACGGTATAAAAACAAATGTACCAAACGCAATACAGCACAGTCTTAGAATTCTCTTCATTGGCGCCAACAAACACTGGCAATCTGAACGTTTCCAGTGTGGTTTTAGCCTTCGATATTCTCTTTCTCTAACACCCTACAGACTATCGAAAAACTATTTAGTCAACCACAAGAGGTGCAAGGAAAGGTAAGGATAGTCGGTAGAGGTTAAAAAATAAATGTGCTTTTTCGCAAGTCGGGATTCCAAGCAGCCTACTCCTCAGTAGAAGGGCAATTCCTTAGCATTGGCCTGTACCGGGCCTGTAGTGGAATAAATATTGCCAAATATAATTGCGCCCCTCTTCACATTATACGACCGCGGCCGGTAAATATTAACACTTGAAGAGACACTTTATTGAAAATTTGATTCGAGATTCTTTTGTACAGACCGCACAGAATAAAATAGTTTTTTATTGGTACCGACGCCAGAGTACGCAGGTCATTACACAGTTTGAAACAGCATCGAAGGAAAAATAAATGCCCACTGGTGTGGTGAGACTTCTTCAGTTCAAGTAAATTTTTTTTGTTGGTTTCGCCACCCACACCACAGTGTTTGAATTTATGTGTTCAAGCAGTTTCTCACAAGATACATATTTGGCATAGTTATCGTGATAGCAACGACAATACTAAGGTAGATTCTCATTCGTTAGTTTTGTACATCACGGGCATTTAGGGGGTAACTGTGGAATTTCATAACAGGCATCGTCTACAACTCGCTTGCGTTATTTTTTTGCTGCTTGTCTGGTGCACGTCAAAAAAAACTTAAGCAAAGTTGCAGTGATGTCGCATTTTAGGAAACGATATTGGACCTCCTTTCATTGATCGCTGACGAGTAAGGAAGCGATATTGGACGAGTAAGGAAACGATCTAGGAAACCATTTTGGACCTCCTTTGATTGATCGCTGACGCTGAAGAGTACACAAAGATAATTGTACACTACAATGCTATGTTCCGAATTGATAAGCTAGCCACAACGAAATTGTTACCATACCTTTTTGGGAGTAACCCAAGGTGCGGAATATAGTTGCCGTTTACACAGATTTTGGAAACATAAGGAATTTTATAAAGACACAGTTCTCACTTTATCATTTGTCTGATGGCACAATTAACAGCTCACTGCAAGAGTTGCAGCTATTGTTTTAATATATACCCCGCCATTTTTATCAACACCGATCCCTACGTTTTTATGTAAGAATAGCAAGACGTAAATGTATATGTAAATACAACAATTAGGAGCCTTCACGTGTCTTTTACAAGACGAATGCCCGTTCCAAATCTTTCCTTTTACACGTAACACGAGACTGTCAAGGGCCTTTTTTGCCTTGTAACTATAGTGATTCATCTTTCTGCCAAGTTTCAGGTCTGTATATACGAGTACAATACAAAAGTTGCATTTATTTCACCCGACCAAATTCATAATTATCTTAGTTTCCGATAATGTCACAAACATAGGATCTACAAGGAATACAGTCACACCAGAAAAAAAGGTGTTTTATATTCTCACATCATCTAGATAGTTTGAACATGCCATCATTGGTGGAGCCAGTTGTGCGAAGGTAAGAATGGCCATCACTGCAATCTCCAACCTGAAAAGCTGTATTAAAATTTGTTGTCACAAACGCAGTTCTTCCAGTGCAATCCTTTGCGCGTTTTGTTTTTCGGAACCAACAATAGCCTTTTTTACACTTTTATTAGAAACTGCATGATATAATGATGGGCATTGTTTCGTAGCTTGGGGGTAAGTGGCAGCTTATGCGTACACCACGCAAGACAGAATGTTTGTACTGTTTTATTGTAAACCTTGAGAGCAATTGCAATTGCGGGTATCGTGGGTTTTACGTTGGCGGAGAACAATTTCTAAAACATTCCACGAGGCGCTTCTTGTATATTTCTCTATCTTGAAAACTGCTATTCAAAATACTTACTCCGTACAAAAGTTTTAGTTTTTCTGGCTTTTTCAAAGCACTAGAAACAATTTAAATCAATAAAAACGGAGGTGAAGTGCTTGGGGTTTACTTTATCAAATTTTTTGTAACTATAACGCTTACGTCAAAGATAAGCTTAAAAATAGTCCACGCCTCTTCACTTTTTCCAGAGAACAAGACAAGATTATTTTTGTACGTCAGTGCAAAAATTCGTCAATTTGTCAAAGAAGTTAAATTTTACAACTAAGCACCATGTTCGTGTGTCAATGTGTACACCATCAAAACACCTATAACATCTAAAAATAATAGCTTTATCACGCTTCAAAAAAGACTTCAAAAGGCCTGCGTTATCATTATGTCATGATTTTTCTTGTTCTCTAACTTATTATTTCATATTTCAGAAACACAGTATACTCTCGATAAACGAAACTTTTAGAGACCGGAAAAAATAGTTCCGTTTAACAGGAGTTCCATTTACTCAGAGATGTTGTAAGGGGCAAATTTATGTGCGTACACACTTGTAAGGGCATTTCATGGAACTCTAACCACTAGAAAGTGACTGTAGCTGATAGTTTTCAGAAAACAAGAAGACTACAAGAAGCGTAGGCAGAGCATTCAGAAAGTTGAGTTGGCAACAATGAGACGCTGTGCACTACAAAGTGCGTCAAATATTTTTGTTTGAGTCCTTGCAACTGCATCTTCACGGAGGCTAGAGGCCTCAACTTCGCGAGTGCTTCTGAGCCACGGAATTTAGTAGACGGCAACGTGGCCATGAAGGACGAATAGCACAACGATGGCACGAACGAGACGACAGGAGGTGAGCCCTGTAGCCTCAGCGTCTAGAATCGAGACCGAACGTCTCGAACAAGAACTGCGATGTTGCACTCGTTGCGCTAACACCGCTAACCACTTACGAGACGAGGCTTATGAGGCCAACAAGGCTAAAAAGCACGGAGGAAGAAAGAAAACACAAGACCGAAACAGCCGGAACCGCAAAAAGCTGATTCTCATGCAAGTGGATTTCACAAAAAGTTCCATTTGTGGTTCTGTTAACACGGTGATGCGGAAATTTTATTTCCGATTACCGAGAGTTTTTTTTTACCTTATCTGAATACAAAACCAATTAAATTCCAGGCAACTGTTTTGTTTAAGCGGCAATTCCGTTTAAGCGAGTTCCGTTTACTGAGATTCTACTGTACGTGCTATAGCAAATAATATACATTAAAAATAGTATTGGTGAAAGTTTGCATTCAGTTTCCCAGAGTGGAGAACAACTTTATTTAGGCGGCCCAGTGGCTTGCCGGTGGCACTGCACTTCCACACAACGGCAAACACCGGATGTGGAAATGCGGGTGCCCCCCAACCATGTATTTGTAGTGGTACAAGGGCAGGGTTCCGGCTCTGCTACCAAAATATATTGAAGCAGGCTACGCTGCGATGAAGGTTAACGCTTTTCTGAAACAAAGTTCAGTTCTGTTTCTGATATTCGATCCGTATTTTGCATTGCATCCAATAGCACTCTTTTTGAGGCTGCTTTCACGCTGAAATGTCCACTCAGAAATGCAGTAAGCCTTTACAATACACAAATTTAATTTATCAGTAAGTAGCTCAGACATTTGTTCTGAACAGCATAGGAACTTCTCATTCTAAAGGTCTCGGCACCCTTGATATTCACGAGTGCCCAAAAAAGGCGGAGGAATGCAAATTTATAGGACTATTCTTATGCACATCTGCAACCGATAAAAAGGCTGGTTATTTACGTGAACGCTGTGCACTAAGCCCACATCAACTGGCGCTGCTTTCGCCGGCCAAATTCGCGACCGTGGTTCACCGCTAAAGTTACATTCGTAATACAATACAACTGAACGCGTTGCCGTGCTTTTAAAATGGTTTTGGGTTATTTTATAGGAAAACGCAATGGTAGCTCCTCAGAAATCTCTGACTAAATGACTAACCGGAGCTTTCTTCTGAAGCAGACAAAAATCAACGTACGCATTCACCTTCGTTTGTAATCGAAGGTCAGCCACGATAATTCGCAGCTGAACGTAATTCCACAATATGAATAAAAAACACAGGATATCAAACACTACATTACCTGGAACAGAACACCCATGACGATTTCTCGAATCTGAAAGCTGGAACAGTGTTTTATTAAAATTTACCTGTGGAGTTTACCTGAATAAACAAAATTGGTACAAAGATACAAACCTTTCCATAAATTATTTTCACCTTCATAAAGAAGCAGTGAATACTCTTTTTAACTACCTTAAAGCTTCCGTGATAGTAAAAACCGGGTAGTTGGGGCAGCTGCTATTTCGTATTTTATAAACAACTACTGCAGTGATAAATATATTTATACTGGACTAAAAAGTATGTTACACTTGTCGTTCATAATATTGGAGGTAATACGTTGCACCATGAATGCTTGTTCAGAAAATCAGGTTGTTCCCCATTTTGGTCAGCTGAGAACCCACAAAATGAATAATTTGAAAAGTTGTTCAGATTTTAACACGAAGTTGGCGCTAACACAGAATTGGCAAAAGCCTAAACGATTCGCCATCCTTATCTTACCGCAGTACCTTCTTCTTCGCACGAGTTTTGTATGGGGAATACCTCAGACTCCACGGGTTCTGCTGTGGGACTTCCTAGACACCAATTTATAAAGCAGGCAGAGCTAATCACCGGAGCAAATTCCCATCAGGTATTCTTCAAGTACACAACCCAATTTTTTCCAGCCAATCAGAACTACAAAAGAAGCGCACTTTCCCAGTAATTTACTCACGATTGCATTAGCATTTTGATTACTTTGTTCGGCGAGTATAAGACACTTCAAGTTACATAGGACTGCGGTAGAGAACTGTGGCGCAAAAGCCATTAAATTGTACGAGGAATGTTTTGTCTCAGCTAGGCTTTTCATGATGTTAGACATGAAGGATGTGTATTAGGAACCTGTGAAATACTTTTTGTTTTTAAATCAACCGTTGTTACCCTGAGCGATAAAAGCACATTCATCAGAAAATTCGTCATAATAAAGAGAACATATGAATGCCGGGTGAGCGTTGTTTATCACGACTGCCCTGCAAATTGCGAATACAAATGGAGACGCGGTAAAATATTTCGATGGAATGATGTAGTGTTAAAAAGTTTGCGCAAATATAGCAAATTTTCTTTATTTACAATACGGCTGTTTCTAGTCAGACCATGGCAGGTGGACACAATATACAGGTAAAGGAACGGTCATGACATCAACACCAAGAAATCAAGAAAAAAGAATGGCAGCAACCTACAAATTAAACAAATCAAATTTAGACTCAGACGTGCACCTGGTACAAGTACACTTTAATTTAAAACCATAAATACAATATTAATATAAACATTTTGCACTCTATACACAAGTACATACACAAAGTACCTACACAAAGTGCACATACACGGCTGTGTGCGGTACACGCATAGAGTTTTGCATATATGTCTGCTTCAAAAACGTGGTATACCCCATCGAAAACGTCGTTTCTACAATCAAGCTGCAATATTCAAAAATAACCTTTGAGCTTCTTTGTCATTTTTTTTTATTTCGGCTGAAAACTTAAAAAATCTGAGGTCTGTGGCACTGCCGTGCCAAAACGAAGCTTCAATAGAACCGACAGAAGACACAAGTTCCTCTTAACGTCACAAAACACCTACCTAAATCACTCTCGTAAGATTTACCTGTTTCATGCGAATTTTTAGAAGCAAACTTGCGAGTTTGTTACGGTAATATGGTACACCAAAGCGCGAGCAGCTTGCGTACGTTGTGTTCTCCTGCTTTTCGGTCATTAGGATGGAACTTTGCTCACAAACAATATCGGAAACCACCGTAAACAAGAAAATTTATTTAAAGTCGACCATTCTCCGTATTGATATAACGTGATTTTTTTGGTGCCTAAACTGCCCGTTGGCAGAAAACAAGACTGGCATGTGTGCAACCACATTTCGTTAGCTTATTCGCTCGGTCGAATCTCTGTCAAACCAGCAAGAAATATTTCGTTTATCAGAGCAAAGCTGCGGATTTGATTCAGAACAAAGTGTTGAGAACAATACCTGCTGGTCATTTCTTTCACGGGAGGCATGGATAGCTAGTATAGAAATCAGGGGGGGGGGGAAGCACTACTTGCATCAATATAATCTTCAATGAGCTCCATGCATTCGATCCTGGATTTTAGCTACCACCTTTTATTTGCCCCACAGGCTTCTCTTTCAGGTTACTAAATGACCGACACTCTCCATACTACACATAAGAGCTAGCTTTACAGTAACAAAAACTGCAACAACTTCGCATCCACAAATGGAAAATATTTGGTAAATGTCTAGCGGCACTGCTACAAATCGTTGCCAGAGTACATTATGTCCTTCTCCATATCCCCATGCCACAAATATGAAGATGTGTTTCTGAAACTTGATCAGAAGAAAATTTGAGGCAACCGCATTCATTTTATGATAAAGCAATACTTTCCCGATTGATCAAACAGGACTGCGCCCAGTGACCGCGGCAGAAAAAAATATCAACGTTTTTTTGGGCTAAGAAGGTATCGGAGAAGGCTTCGTTCATGCTCAACAAGCAGACACTTCTGGTAGCTAGTGGGCAACGCTCGTTAAAGTAATAAATGGCCATGGAGGAAAGAAAAGCTTAGGAGAGGCCCTGACGTCACACCCAGCGCAGCCGGAAACGCCATTTCTGTAAGTCGAATGGCCGACCATTGGCCCTCCATGCCATTGGCGGACTCTTTTTGCCTCTCTCTCTCGGTGCACCTTCTCCGCCTCCTCCGTCCTGTATCGCCTCTCTTGTCGTCTGCATCTGCCAGCGCCGAGCCGGCGGAAATCAGCTGATAGGCAGGTAGAAGGCCGTTTTGCAGCGCGTGACCGTGAACCTAAACGCGCGGTTACACTGTTACACGTCTTCAGTGTGGCCGCAGCAGGTTTGCGAAGCGGCTCGCTCTAACAATGCCGCAATGCTCGGTGCCAGGCTGCAAGTCGCGATCAGTACCCAAGGAATTGGGCGTCACTTTCCACCGGTTAGTGCATCATTCCGCTGACAAGTATTGCTATACATTGGTGTGCATTCATCCTTTGTTTGCAATCGCCGCCGTTTATAGGTTCCCAAGCGATGGAGAACGCCGCAAACAGTGGGCGAGCGCCGTGCGGCTACCGGACTGGAAAGTGCCCAAGTTTGCGTTGCAGTTTCACTGGCAATCCCAGAGATGACTAGTCAATTAAACGGCCGTTCTCTATATATAGGTAAGCAGTACTTCATGCAGATTTCACGCTAAAAAATTGTGGAATGTTTTTACCGTTGTTCGCGTGCCTTCGATAGAATTTTTTGCGAAGGAGGAGGAGGAGGAGGAGGCAAAACGTTTTATTGAGTAAAAAAAAAAATGAGAGGGTGGGTGGCGTCAATAAACTTTTTTTCGCCAAGTTTCAACTTGTCTCAGTGTCAATAAATTCAAGGTGATATCAGTTGAAAACGTCCATACACTAACCTCGCAGTATGAAGCGTTGAAAAGCGAAATCCAGAGCGAGACCACAAAAAGATCCAGATTCCAGATCCAGCACTCTTCCAGTCAACAGACGGACACCTACTACGGCAATAGGACGATGTAATTATATCAACTGGGAATCTACCTTGTAATAGTTGCAAAGGCACTGCCGCGCATTGCCGGCCTAGCAAACTATATATTGCAGCGGCGATAACCAAAAAATTAAGTTGCGAATCGTTCGGTTGCAAGTCGCCTACGTACTGCACACCGTGTATCACTTCCCGAAAATCTACCTGACGGGTGTCCGCGCGTACGACGGGACGGCGCGTTCACGATATCTGCACTTCAATAGGCGCGTCGTGGTCGCGACCGGAGCAAAAGCTTGACGCGTTACAAGGTGCACTTGAAAGTAGAAATTAAATGACATATTCACATCGGCGCAGCTGTCGCAACTCGCAGCATCCTTTTCGAGTTCCGCAAGACCACAGCGCAGCAAAGCGAAGCAGCAATCTTCGCAATCGGACGACAAGGCAGGCGCTGCCTTTCCTCCATGACTGGCGAACGGCGGGCGGGCTGTTGCTAGGACGCCGTTGCTAACGCGACTTCCAATGGCCGCCGAAAACACGTGACTTCCTCCACACTTTTGCCAATGCGCGGGGATAGCTGGGGGCCTCTCCTAAGCTTTTTTTTCCTCCATGTAAATGGCCTATGCAGCTAGTGAAAATGTGGTGGAGATATACACGGTGACAACTTAAGAACGGCACCAATGATGATGATGATGATGATTGCTATTGGTTTCCCCTTTGAAGCGGGGCGATGACATGTCATCTTACCAAAAAGAACTACTATAACCATGTTTTACACTCTTGTTTTAATACTAGCGCTGCTTAGGGCAGGCACTAAAGCTTATTAGGCCCGAAATACTTTTTTTCCCTGTTACAGGTGGTAACTGTCCTAGGCAATATTCTCCTCTCTGCTTTTCGTCCACCAGCATTCTAATCTTCTGTTCATCCCCTCGACAGCCTTGAAGTTAACTTCCTCTCTTCCCCACTTCCCCACAAAACGCTTATTTCGCAGGCAACCTGCTCTAGCCTCAAAAAGCAATGCACTGCCCTGGGAATTATTGTAGAAATTTTCCTTTCTGATCTTCAATTTCTCAGCCCTGTACATCTCTAACGACGTTTTAGCTTCCATTTTTTCCCTCCATTTATTCGTTTCGATCTGCCTTTCCTGTTTTTTGGTTACCTTGGCTGTTTTGGATTCTCCACTATTCTTTCCGTATTGCATCGTTAGCCTTCTGGTCTTTCTTAACCACTGCGTGTCCACGCTTTTCAACTATAAGTACCTATAAACCTTAGCTGCCCAAATTCGTTGATTCATTGCCCTCAACCTCATTTCAAAGCATGTTTTACTCGGAGCTTCTGTAACTTCAAACGACGGCCAGCCCATATCTCCCTGAACTGCTTCTTGAGTTGTTTTTCCATGCGCGCCTAAGGCCAAACGTCGTACCGTTCTCTGGTTTACCGGAAGTTGCCGCTTTGCCTTATCACCGTAGCCGGATGTTTCTCCGAGCGGCGCAAGTAGGGTGTAACTGGGGATATTTTCAACTTGGCGTGAGCCGTTCCCGTGATTTTTATGCAGAACTGCATAAGCGCCGGGGGTTGTCTTGCGTCCGTTGGCCGGCGTCCGCAGCGCGTCTGATGATGATTGTGGCATGATGACCCTAGGAATTGGCCAACCAAACAATCCATCACGAGGTAGCTTCGCGTTCAACCACCATCGTCATCTTGCCGTAGGGGAACCGCTGAAGAAGAAGAAGGAGAAGACAAAGCTGCGAAGAGGAGGGCTGCGTGAGTTTTGGCTACCGTTATCCTCCTCGGCCGGCGCATCTTCCCGATCTGAACCCGGTCGAAGAGCGGCTCATCGCGCCTAGACACCCCTTCATGAGAATCAGGCGGCTGACTCGAGGCAACGGGCACTTTGGAATCAAGGGACAGGCGGAGAACGTTCCCATCGGCGTATCGAAGGTTGTGCGGTGCCTTCCTCGCATGGTACCCGAGGACGTTGCGTTCGACGATCACATCAAGCGGAGGCTGATGAGTCCGGCAACGTACAAGCGCGGGTTGGTGAAGCGCGGCAACATACTGGCTTGGCTCAAGCACCTGGAACACACCCCGCTGTATCGCGCCATCAATGTTCGGGTCGATTGGAGTCGGCTCTATCACTTCGATGACGGCGGCGAACGAGAGGAACCGCAGGAGGACGACGTCGATGATGCTGACGGTGAGTTCGAAACGATTCCCGACGACTTTGACGTGAACGCTCCTCTGCAGTTGGCGGTTGCGCTCAACGCGGTCTCGAAGACGCTTCTCTATAACAAAGCAATGCATTTCTGCAGCCTCACAATCCCCCTCAGGCAGGTGGGGGGGAATTTTTTTGGACTTCATATGCTTATAAACTACTCCAGTGACGACAAACTGCGTGAGACAAGGCAGACGATATCACGCATTCATAGCAAACCCCTTTCAAAACGTGCGCGCACTGACGTCACGGGATCCGCGCTTTCGCAGAGTGATACACTACATGAGGTGCTGTCGTTCTTCAGTTGTAACCGAGTATAGAAGGAAAACGGAATCTACATTACCGAAATGAAGGTATCAACTTCAATACCGAACTCTGTGCTGCCACCGGGCGCACACCTCGTTGTGTAGTATTTATGTTAAGGCCGCACTGCATGCTTGTGGGAAGCTGTCGCTTGACATGACTTGCTCCCACGGAAGCTAAGAGACTAATTGAGAAAGGCTAGCACCCCAGTTGAAACACCATAGCAAATACTGCCACGTTTTTTATGTGACACGATACTTAGTGCAGGGGAAGGACTTCCAACTATTTTTCCGATACATAAAAACTTTGGTTGAACCACTTTGAAAACACTACAGAGGATTTCATTTATCCATCAGTTTTGATCAGAAGGCAGCTTTTTTAAAGAAAAGTGATACTAAAATAAAGAAAAGCTTAGCCTTAATCGCAAAAACTTGCTGTGAGAGCAGTGTTTTACTTACGCGTTTTTGTGAGCAGAGTGCAGAAAACGAAAACAAAACTGCTCAGTATCAGTAGGAAGTTTTCCGTAATCTCAAAGATTATCTGTAATCTCCGAGTCAAGTAAAACCTAACAGAAACGAGAAATACTTATAGAGTTCATAGAGTAAGTGGAAAGGGAGACCGATTTCTAGTGGAAGTCACCAAAGGACTATGCTGTGCAGAGTAGAACCAATAAATGTTTTGCTGCAAAGCCAACATTTTTAGCTGAAAGGAAGGTACAGGCATAGAAAATGAGGCACGATAACTTAGCGATAGGTAATTGTTGATGATCGAATCCTTTCTTAGACATTTTGACTATTGTGTTCTACTTAAAAACATTTCAGCTGCACAGGTGCTATGAATTGCTATTTTTAACGTATGAAAAAATAACAAGTATTGTTTTGGGTCAAAAGTTCTCAGGCCGTAGTGACTATACCAAGAGCAGCAACACTCAGCATCGGCCCGGTGTCATGAAAAGTGCCAAGAGACGCTGACCAGTTGCTGGGATAAAGGAGAGTGACGCTAAACATCCTTCACGCTTCCCCGCACTTAGTGATGATACCCTGGCGAAGAGGGGGTGTTGAATTGGCCTGCCCTATACCCTTTCGCGCTCCTACTGAATGAGGTTACTGTGGGCGGAAAATAGCTGCGGTCAAGGCGATGCGACGCTCTATTGTTTAGGGTTTATAGCATGGGAGTTACTAATACGGGTGGGCTGTCCTGGAAAGGTGGCGTCGCGCGTTTCTAATGCAGCAGCAATTGTGGGTACCAACCTCAGTTTTTGTGCAGGTCTACCTCTTTTTAATTTGCGGCTGTGTGTGTTCATGTAGTGGGCCCCAGCATTTGGTCTTTATTGGCTGGTTATTTTCAACGTGCCTTAAATTTTAACATGCCATGGCAGCTTAGTGGCTAAGGTGTCGCGGTGTTGAACCGGATGATCCGGTTTGATCCTGACAGCGGCAACAGTTTTGGAAATAAGAGCGAAAAAAATATTTCCCAAGGGTCGAGATTCCGATTGATATTCAAGATTTCATCATGCTATCAATTTATAGCTCTTTTCTCTAGGAAGTACACGTGTATAGGTGTAGCTTTAGTGCGTTAAACCCACAAACTTGATATTTTTTTCTGCAGTCACTATATGCAACCATGCTGTTTTTAAGCACATAATATGATCAGTAAAAAAAACAGTTCAAACGTGCTCATGTACATACCCGCTCGCATCTACACTATTTTTTACTGATCATAAAAGCAGTGCACGTGAATTCGAAATTCCGGAAATCATAATCTGCGCCTAGATCAAAACGCAAGGTTTTATTTTTTTTGCTTGCTACCTCATTTGCTGGCAGCGTGAAAGGCAGCTGCACAACGTTACGTTAAAAATAATTTGTGTTCACGGTGACTCGTTATTTTCCTTTGCGAGCTAACGTTGCAATTAACATGTGGCTTGAAGTGAAATTTTTTAATAAAAGCATGCTTCGGTTTTTGCGTCAACTGGAACATTTTGCGAGATAACTTTTGCGTGGAAGAGGACCCCGCTCTACTCGACTTTGTACACAGTGTCACGGATGCAAAGACTATGGCTTTTGAAACTGTTACAAGCACAGTCGATGTTGAGGTACCTGACCCTCACGTGCCCCACCTCCTTCAGACAGCCGAGCGCCTTACTGAGCGGTACCGCAAAGGCGGAAAACGGCACCGGGATCTGATACGTCTGAAGAAACATTATAAAGCTGTAATTGCGTGGCGAAGAAAGATTCAGTTAGAGAAATGGCACAATAGCTCTCAGTGCTTGGGTCAAGAGAATGGTCTCGCCCATCTGTGGGGCATTTTTCGAAGCTTGGCGGGCAAGACAAATTCAACAGTTCATATTGTTGACGAGTTGATGTTACAGACATGTCGCTACGATGTTGAGGACAAGATTATACACACCTTCTTCCCCCACGCCATGTGCGATAAGGCACAACTGTCCCGTGTACCCTGCCTCTCAGTCCCCAACCCACAGGAGTCGTTTGACAAACCCTTCACTATGGGCGAGCCCCAGGTGGCTCTAGGACAAGGCTAACCTCCAACCTCCCTCGGCCACTGGCTAGGACGGGGTTACGGGGCAGGACCTCCGTAAGCTTCCTGCTTTGGGACATGAGGTGCTTCACAAACTGACCAACTCCTCCTGGGAGCAAGGCCAAGTAGACGATCATCTGTAGCTTACGATGATTTACCCCATCCCCAAACCAGGTAAAGACTCCCGCCAAACGGAAAATTTGCGACCAATCGCACTAACACCCAGGATATGTAAACTCATAGAGCGCTCAATCAACAACCGAATGCAATAGCATCTAGAACAAGCAGCGTGCTTTTACCCAGTACAAACTGCAGCAATCTCCGCTAACGTGAAACCTAGGAAGGGCCAAGCATGCAGTCTGCAAGTGTACTCACAGATTTTGCCTCTCTTCCCTCTCACTTGTATTTCTTTATCTGTTTTGTCTCTCAATCGGCGCACCTTGCGCACAGATTGGGCACCGGAGAAGCCTTGGTGGGAAGAGAAATCCTGGGCTCGCTGAGGGGGTGGCGCTGTCTTCAGATGAACCGTATTTAAGCAGTTTGCATGCCCTATCTTCCACAATTTGGGGTAGTCGCAGGGGTCAAGGCGAGTGCAGTGCAAATCCCACGGATCGCCCTGGGGCTCATCCTCGGTGATTAACAAGGCCCCTGCACCAGGTAAGTATGCCTTTTTTTGATTCAACCGATAACTTGACCCGATCAGTCCTAGCGTCGAGAGCCGGCGGTTACTTGAGTGTAACACAAATTATAACCCGTTTGTCATCTTCTCCTTGCGCTTGACGATTGCTGAAGCGGACAGAGAACGCTACAAAAATATTTAAATCAGGTTAGTTTGTTTTGAACCGGTTTTGTGCATTGTACCCCTTAGTATGCGTTACGTTCTAGCGCAAGCCATTGAAAAACGAGTGTCCCACTGTGTTACTACCGTGACTAGATGAAACAACCTCGCTAGGAGACGCCCACAGTCCGAGCCCCTAGCAGGCTTCGCCTCTAAAACATACAATCAGTGCATACGGCCGGTTAAGACATACGCAGCTGAAACTTGGAGCCTTACAAAACAACTAGCAAGCAAACTTAAGTCGGCACAATGGGCCATGGAACGAATAATGTTAGCAGGAACACCCAGGGATAGGAAGCGAGCTACCTTGATCAGAGAACAAACTATAGTTCACGATATGATAGTTCAAATTAAGATAAACAAATAAAATTGCGCTGGACATGTGTTGAGACGAACCGACCACCAGTGGACAATTAGGGTTACAGAGTGGATACCAAGGGAAGGGTGTAGACAAAGGGCATACCTTTAATCTGATGGAGGGGTGAGATAAATTCAGGGGTAAACGGTGGACTCGAGCGGCGCAGGACAGGAGTGGTTAGCGGTCAATGGGAAAGGATTTAGTCCTGCAGTGGACCTGAGTAAGCTGATGATAATGATAATGATGTTTTGATTGAGGTAGCAGTTTTCTATTTAAAGTACGACAGAAAAAAAAGAAAGGTCCAAAAAGCTTGGAATCAGTTCTATGGTATTTGGTGAGTTTCGAAGATTTATGCTACCACTTCCTTTGATGGGATTTTATTAAGTAGTTCAACCTATAAGTTGCTATGCACCGATTACTTATTGGGCCTATGCCTCAGGGTGCTGTTGGTGTGACTCTGGCCACAGTCGGTAGTGGGCCAACACGTTTGGTGACTGGCTCCGCTTTGCCGACGTTCGGCTTGAAGCAACCCGCAAAGTAAGCAACAAACTGACAGTCCTAAGTTTAATAGTGCCTTGATTTTAAAGACGATAGTCTTTCTTGGGCTACTTAAACCCAGAAATTTTGGTCTGTCTGTATGTCTGTGTGTCTGTATGTCTGTCCGTCTGTCTGTCTGTGACTCGATTCAGCCACCCGGCCAAAGCAAAACAATGCCTGCGCAATAGTCTTATATAGTCACAGCTAAATCTACCCGTCTTGGTCCGGTGTAGTGTTCATACTTGTCAACATTGTTGAAGAATAACAAGACATTACGCAAATATGAGACAACAAATCAATACAGAAGTGATATTTGCAGTGTTCCTTCATAAAAATTCAAACATGCTTGACTTTTGCGAAATTAAATACTTCATCAACTGCAGAAAAAGACTTCACTCCGCCGTCGCCTGCTGTCGCCAGCGCCACTATAGCTTCTGGCGCCATTTTAAGAAATCAACCGGCAACAGTTACGCAAGGTTCCACTAGATAGTTTCCAGGTTCTGCTTGCAACGCACCTGGAGTAGGGAAACGCGGTTCTATAAACGTTGAAGTAGGGCGCCTCGATTCACGCGCCTCTTCGCCGTACGGCAGCATTGGCATCGATACACTCGGTTTGGAGCAGTGGAACAAGGAAAATTTAAAGTGATTTAAGCAAACCTTTGGTGTCTTTACCTTGGGAGGAGCGCGACGCAAGAGGAACAACATGAGAGATGAGCGGGAAAGTGAAGGGAGGCATTTACTGGGCAAAAGTCGATAAAGACTATCGTCTTTTGACGACATTTGCAACGAAAGGAGCAGATACGCGGCCAATTTTTTAACTGGTGTTTACCCTAATCGCTGCCTAAAAATTTTTAAGAGGCATACTCCTTTATGGCCCAGCCCACACAAACGTGTGCGTCAAAAAATCGTTCACTAAGTGGCACCTGTTTCGGTTTCAGTTTCACAGCCCTTGGTAGTCGCTGCAAACGCATCCGAGACTTTATTGGTTTGGTTAGTTCACTCATTTCGCCACCAAGGGAAGAGAAATCGCACATTAAAAACGGTGCTCAAGCCAGCGCGATCACGCTAGCCGCCTTCAAGATGAGAACTGATATTTCCTCTTGCTATTCTCGTAGTTTCTAAATAACAAGTGTAAGACACGACTTGCAGGAATTGGAAAAACGCGATTGGCTAAAAAATACACCCGTTCTCTTCCTCTTCGTTCAGTAATCACGCTTGAAAAATGCACCCACACATATGTGTGGGCTGGGCTTTTGTCGTGAAGAAAATTTTGCTGGGCACTACAGGGTGGCGGGCTCGTGCACTGCAGAACTAGCGATAAAAATTTTTTCTTCCTTTGTTCGTGTCTCATTTATTAGCGGTTTTGTGCTGGCTCGTTGGTAATGTTTTCTTGCGCATTAACCTTGAACTAGTTCCGTAATGACTTGTGAAAAAATATTAATTTTAATAATTATTATATTATTAAAACTTCACTATTTTTAATTTTCCAAAAATTCCATTTATAATAAAAGTACTCCTGAAAACAATGTAAAACTCGTAAATAAAACGTAAATATGCAGGTTTTCTGCGCATGGTGCCATTTTTAAGGTATTCTCACGACCCGCAGATCATACGAATAGAAGCCCAGCCCACACATATGTGTGGGTTTGTTTTTTGTGTGAAATACTCTGCGCTTTCTATTTTCACTTGTCGAAGCATGATTAGGAAGGGGTATATACACAAAATTTATTTACTTGTGGCCTTTTTTTCTAAAATCTTTTTGTTGGGCAGGAAAGGGTTAAAGAAGACATAACTCTAGCGACAAGCAACTTTGACGACCAGTCACTAACCTCTCGAGAATGAACCCTAGACTTAGAAGATTAAAGTTGTGTATCAGGTCACACGAGATTTTGTGCACTTGCTTTCTTTTAGTCATATGATTACTGGAGTGGCGGCGCAACTTCTTGTTAATTTACTTTCCATTTATTTTTCGTGCGTGTGTGCTCTGTAAGTACATAGAGATCCTCAGGCCGCAACTAAATTTTTCAGCAATAACAGCTAGTCTACTGTCAACATCCCACTTGACGCTGGCAACGTTCAACTCACGAACTCTGTCTAGCGAGGAAAGCTTAGCCGTAGTACTCGGGGAGCTCTTGGGCATTACGTCAGATATTATACGGGTAAGTGAATTCAGAAAGACAGGGGAAAGGTTCATAGAGCTCACTAGTGGGCATATTGTTACGAAAAGACGACGAAGAGGACAATGCAGCGTGGCTTTGTCATCCCCGCCTCCGACGTCGAAGAAGGTATTGGGGGTGCGACAACTTGGCCGCCATGTAGTAAGCTGTAAATACATCGTTCAACTGTCTCATCGTTCATGTCATCTGTCCGGCCGCCACATAACATTATTGTATACTTTAGTGCACCCCAAGACAAGATAGAGCACGGCGTGGGATATTTAATCAACAGAGATACCGCAGGAAACGTGGAGGAGTTTTTCGGCATTATCGAGAGAGTGTCGCCGCATGTGATCATGCTAAACAAGCGTTACAGGTAGTTATGTTAGCGGTAACACTGAGGGACAATAAACGAGCTGCTTGGATCAGAGAGCAAACTAGAGTTGATGATAGCATAGTTCAAATAAAGAAAAAGAAATGAACTGAGGATGGCCTTGTGGTGAGACGAAAGGACAACAGGTGGACAGTTAGGGCAACAGAGTGGATATCAAGAGATGGGTATAGAAGGGGAAGGCCAAAAACACAATGGAGGGATGAAATACGGAACTTGGGGGTAAACTGAACCCAGGCAGCGCAGGACTGGAGCTGTCGGAGGTAAATTGGAGACGCCTTCGTCCTGCAATAGACTTTAGCAGGCTGATGATGATGATGATGTTGATGTGTACCCAAAAATAACGTTTTCGTTTTCACGCAGAAGCTGTCAGCCCTTCAATGGAGTCTCTTCCTAAGTCTGCTACTTATACCTTCTACACCTCAGCAGCAATGGCTTCTGTCGCACATGATTTTGAAGAATTGAATTAGTACATGTATGTATATTTTAAGGACGCAATAAATTTATTTCAATTCAGTATACCAACGCTGTGCTGCCTAATGAAGTTGTAAAAGTGGTGATACTACCTTTGTATTGCCAAATTTTTTGTAAATAAGCCGAGCTGGCAATGTTCAAGGTATGCTCCTTGCTAGTAAGCTACGCATCTAGAGAATTCCCATTCGCATGATCCCAGCTACTGTGCAGAAATTGTATGGTTTACTGCGTTGGTCATCTCAAACTGAAAAAATATACGTAACCATGCAAAAGGAAACAGTTTAGTTCAATTTTCACCTATATTTGTTATGTACGAATTGTTGTACATTATATTGTAACAAAAATATGGGGATAACAACAATACTCAACGTTTGAAATGGTGCTGACCACAAAACAATGACGTCTGTTTTGCGAAATACATTTCAAGAGCAAAAACGTTTGGCAATATGCGGCTGTAACATTTCCGGATGCGTTGTGAAAAGTGTTTGCACCGTCCGAAAAACGTTTCAGGTGTGTTTCTATATTGTTAGAGAAATTTAACTCCAACATTATCGATATGCTGGAGAAATGTTTTCTCACTGTTTCAATAATGTTTGCTGAAACGTTACTGTGATATTTAGAGTTATTTTAACAATTGTCTCCAAATGGTACTACCGTTTTTCTGCTACATTGGGAAAACGGAAGTCCAACTTTATTATATGTCGTCAAAATGCCATCTTACCGTTCACATAACTTTTGGCGAAATGTCATGTGATGTTTTTTGTTGTTCTCAAATGTTTTTTGAACGTTATGAGCTTCTTCGCTCTAACGTCAGGTAAATTGGAACACTAAAATTAGTAAGATGTAAAATATTTTCTGGTCATAGAAATAGCGTTTGTCAAACTATTTATGTAAAGTTTCTGATATCATTATTTAGGCCTTAAAATGACATTACGAGCGTTGTTTTGACATTACACCGAACAAATAATTCCTTTTTTAACGTTTTGGTGCTCCTTCAATCCCTACATTTCAGGCATGGCTGAGCCACGCACAGCCTAAAGCGTGGGTGGGTGCAACCGACGTCGGCTCCGGGTCTGTGGTGTCGCCACTACTCTGACCCTAAATATTCTAGCGTAAATTACAAATATCAAAACCCAATAACCGTTTGAGTTATTGACAAGAACAGCTATCGCTCTATGACTCTATAAGTTATTGGTCTACTGCCGAAGTCCTATAGCAGTATTGGTACCTATTGGTATTGCCCTAGTCCTGTGGGTGTATAGGTACCGATGGGTGTATTGGTACGTTAGCTTTGGCCTGTAGGTCTGTTAGTATCATGGGCTTAGTGGAGCACCAATCGGAAAATCACGAAATGTATGCTAAGGCATTTACACTTGCATGTTACACTTGCATGTTACATTTGTTTCAGCCAGTTTCAAACCAAATGTGGTACCCCTATTCTGCAAATAGAACAAACCCACGAATTCTTTTCCGAAAATAATTGTGAAGAAGAAATGCCCTGAATAATGCCGCGAATAACAAAGCCGCGAATAATTGTTCATTTTTATGACTGCGTCCAGCATTCCGTCCAAGCAAAATAAACCAGACTCTTATGCAGCACTTCACTAGACCCTATTGAACTACCGTGCGTGAGTACGCCGAAGTGGATGGAACACTCGGAAAGCTAGACATTCTGCTTCGATTCCATCGGAATGAAACATTACCCACGGAGCTTCGTTTCATCTGTGCGAAACGCTATACGCATTTGTCCTCAGTTCACACGTGGTTGCATCCATAGTGGGTTTTCCAAAAAGAAAAGCGCAGCTTGCTGACCTGCTCTGCTTTTTAATGATATTTTATCATGAAAGAAAAAGCCTCTACAGCTTCATGTGGAAAAGAAATGCATTACATACGTTAAAGTTGAAAATCCTAACAGGTGACGAAAGTGCTTTCGCCACCTCGATGTGTCTGAAGACAACATTCCTTATACGAGCCGTCTCAAAGGTGTCTTTACGTTCTAGTGTCCACAGATGACGTTCTCCGAACTTTAAAATTAACACACACAATGTGCAGCACTAAAATTCCCAAACATGATGGCTTCCCGATGAGATTAACGACCGTGAAAGAGCTATAGTGCCTAGAGGTATATTTCTAGGCTCCGTACACTCGGGGAAACCTCTCAAAGTGGACTACACCCATCTAAACAACACCAGAGTATTCTCCGAGCGCGACCCCTGTAGCCATGATTAAGGATTTGTTCAAAGTGATCCTCAACACCACCGCTGCTATGATGAAGTACATAGTGAGCCTGCCAGAGACTGAAGACATTGCCCAACAGCTGCATTTTCTACAGATAACGCTTCCGACCGCAAGCACACCGCAACAACGTAACAACGTAACCCAAAGCAAATAAATCAAACGTGCACAGCCATTTGCGATACCCTGGATTCTACAATGAAATACCAATGGGATACAGAAACGTTTACCAGACAAAAAAATGGCTGCGGCGTAGCTCAGCCAACCTTCGGTATCCTAAGCAAAAGATTGACTTAGTCTGGTTGAGTCTTGGTTTCGCTCAGTTACCCTTTGATGTAGCTGTATTACCGACCACGGCTCAAAGCCGTTCGGTCCCGCGTTACGCTAACAGAAGAAGGCGTGACCTGGGTTTCATTCACGGCGAACACGGCGTTCACCATAGCCGGGCGCAAGAATGGTGACTTAGCCCGAAACGATACAGCAGCACATGCGTTGGAGGCTTCGGGGTTCATGGGATAGCTATCAGCTACCGCTAGTTGAGCGCAACTACAGAAACCGGGGAATTTTGCGCAGCGCCGAAAGCGGGCCCGGCGAGTCAGGTCGTGCGCTTCAAGGGATGTGTCCCGGGGGTTGTGTTTGCGGTCAAAAGGTGAACTTCGTCTGTGCGGCGAAACCGCTGGGCGAGAGTGGTGAATGTTTGCTTTAAAATACAGCTGCCACCAATGCCGTATGACATCTTACATATAGGTACGCTGTCACTGCCCAGAGGGCAACGCGGAGCCAGTGACACACAGCGCCGCCTTCGTCAGATACGTGCAACACTGGGTTGGACACCGCGCGTTAGCACGTTCTTGACTAGGGCGGGTTTCACTGTCGCAGCACCCCGTTAATCCTATAAGAAGCCCATGTTATGTGTAAATTAAATTGCTCTGTTCTACATTAGTTCTGCCACACCGTGCAGGAGAACAGAATCATATTTCTTTGGTAGAACTCGTGTATGGGATGGAATGTCGAAACAAATTGGCGTCACGCCCAGAAGAGAAACGCCTGCGCGGGATAGCTCACGCGTCCCCTGACTGGCCCTCGCAGCGTTCTCATGATATGCGTGTTTTCGTTCGAAAGAAACTACTTCATTTTTTAAGTTACCTAAGCAGGATGCTTGGTTTGCAAATATGATAGCAGCCGTTGGGCCATGTTTCCTTTGCGTTATCAGCCGTTGCGTGACGTTAGCCGATCTATGTGGGTAAAGTGATTGAAATGCGCTGTTGACTGCAGAGATACTTAATGAGCAACATGAGCTTTACACAGTGATCTGACCAGAATTTTGTGCTTGAAATATGCAAAACTATGAAATTCATTCTTGCTTGCGTGTACAGAAAGGAATTGGCGTAAATGAATGGTACGCACCATCGAATAAAATGTCTCCAGTGCTGAATGTCCAATGCTGATTTTGAATTCATGACTTCGATTACGACGATCGAAATATACCAAGGGTGTGTATCAAGCAAACCATGTCATCCTATTTTCCTTACTCTTTGTTCGCTTCTGCCGGAGCACCGCACAGACGATATCAACCTCTCCAGCCTCATGGATAGTGAACAATATCTAGCTATGTGTCTATGCTGGCCCGCCACCAATAAACTTCACGAGTTTCTAGTAAATTCGTATAAGTACCTGGGCATACACTTAACATCTACATTATCTGTGGAAAACAAACATTTATTATTTTCCAGCTAAAGCTAATATTGTGTTGGGCTGCCTTCGAAGAAATTTTATTGAGGCTCCTGTTTCCTTGAAACTCTTACTTTACAAAGTATTCAAACGTCGCAAATTAAAATATGCAGCATATTTTGGGGACGCTGGTCTTGACTCGCTTATCTACGAAGTAGAACGAGTGCAGAATAGGGCAGCGTGCTTCATCCTTTGTAATTACTATCGCACCTCGAGAGTCACACCAATAGAACACTTACTAGCATTACCCCTACTGTCTCTTCGCAGGGAAGCGTTTCGGCTGTGTCAATTTCATAAAATGTACTTCACCAATCTGTTACTCACAAATTAGCTATTTTCCCAACCAACTTACGTTTCCACTCGCACTGATCATCGTCACAAAGTAGGAATTCCGTCAGCGCACACCAAGTCTATTTATGACTCATTAGTGCCAAATACTTCTGTATGTTGGAATCGCCTTCCTTATGACATTGTTGGTATCAAAGATGCTGTTTTATTTAAAGTTGCTGTCGCTAATTTTATTTGTACGTAGCCTTTAGTTGAAACCAGCTGCAAGCAATGTCACTTGATTGCAATTTTTCTATTGTTGTGTTTTGATGTGTATGCTATACATCTATGTATGTACCCTCTCCCATCTGTAATGCCCTTGGGCCTTGAGGGTAACTGAATCAATCAATAAATAAATAAACCCAGCGAAAAAAAGAAGCTCTTTGCTGTCATCAGACCTAAAATTGAATAAGCATTTGCCATTTTGGGCCCTGACAAGGCATACTTAGTGGTCTGAAATAAATATCTTCAAAATAATGCCGTTAGTTTGAACTTTTTAGATTATTCACTTCATCCCAGCGTCACGGCTATGAAACGTCGCGCATCTTCACATATCCTATCACATCGGCATAAACTATCAGATTTATCATTGTTTCATAAGCTCTACCGTCACTGTTCACTTCATGCTGATTTCTTTTCTTCGTCACGGACCATCTTTCCGCGACGTGACCATGCCCTAAAGATGACACGGGTAAAATGTCCCAGCTGTAGGTATTCACATCAATTCATTCCTCGCATAATTGTTGATTTGAATGTACCACAATATCGCATTGCAACTGTAACCGATCCGACAAAATTCAAAAAATTTTACGCACTTACATCTTATGTTACCTTCTCTGAAATGCTTTCTTAGGTTTGTATAGAAGTTTTCTACCTCACACCTCCCTATATTTACTTCTTTTGACTGTTAACATGCTTTTAGCATTGTTTTAGGTGTTCATTTGCATTGTACCCTTCCCCTTATGAAATACACTCCTAGTGAGAACGTTTAGGGTCCACTTCAATTAAATTTTTATTCAGGGATGTATGCATATTAACATATGGGTTGTAATACAGACGGAGGTCCCAAGACCGAAGCCGTACGGGGGACCTCCGATGACGATACACAAAATATTACGAGCGACGTTAAAAAAAATAAAAAGGTATACAGAACTATTGAACCATAAAGAACTACATATACAAAGCCAAACTATAAAACTATACAGAACTATTGAACAATACATAACTATGTATTCAGAGACAAAATATAAAACTAAATAGAACTTCAGATACAGTTATAACAAGTAGAATATTTCAAGCAAAATATAAACAACGAGATACAGTAAAAAATATAACATCATTATACCACAAGAAATTTAAATGTCAAGAAGGTAGTTCCGAAGGTTATCTTTGAATACGTAAAGAAAATTTAAATAAATCAATAAATTAAAGAAAGAACAAAGAAACAAGAAAACAAATAAATAAATAAATAAATTAGATAACTGCGACCAATCCTTATGGGCTTAGTATTATGGAACAATCGTTCCAGCACATATGTGCTGCCTGAAATTGTTTGAAATTTTTGTCGTCTTGAAATCAAGGGACAGACGAACAGACGGGACAAACCGGAAAACAAATTTCGCATTGGAGTAGCCTGAGGTAGATTGCAGTGTTTAAAGTCTTTTTTTCTTCTCTCATGGTGCGTGCAGACAAACATAGTTATGCATAAAATATTTAGGAATTGTATTACACTCATCTTGTAGCTGAAACGATTCAGTTTGTGTATATGTTTTATAAATGGGTGATTTACCACAAATCTGCTGGTGGATATAGTTTGGGGAAATAAAAGACAGTGCTAGGCCTTAAACGACGCAGACACAAATGTCGTTATAGGCCGTTCTAGTGCATCCGCAATAAAACTGTTTTCTTGCATCTATGCAATATGATTCTGTTGTACTTCTTTGGTGAAGCTATGATATCCTACATTTTGTCGTCACCGAAACACCTGAGCGATATGCCCCAAGATATATTACACTATGTCAAGCACAATAAACCGACAATTGAAAAAACCGCAACCGAAATCTCATGTACTTCATTGCACAATTTATACCATAAGCATTAGTCCGTCTTTTAAATGATTGCTCGCATGGTGGAATTCTTCAGAATTACATTTTTGCGCACTCATCCAAGTTAGTAACGCAGTATTACGGGGTTTCTCCAACCTCTAGTACCAACGCACTGTTTCCTCCGAATAAAAAAAAACGTGTATGCCGAAAGATTCGCGTACACATTGATCTAACCATTTTGAAAAGAGCGAATTTGACCATTTCGAACAGTGCAATATTCGCTTTATTTGTGCTCAAAAAATTGTTCCCAAAGAGAAACTGAAACTCACTCCCTTTAGCAAGTCACTACATTCAATATTTATCTATGGGGGGGGGGGGTTGTCAATTTAATATTTAGGCGCCTAGTTTCATCTTCCGGGAACGAAAACAATTCTAAATATTATTTCCAATACATTTGGCAGCTGTCCGGGAAGTTGTAAACATCGACACTATTAGTGCTTGTCAAATTATCACAGCACCGGTGCGACCTTCTCATGTTGTGAAATGCCGCATTTTGTAAAAGGAATTGCTATAACGACACTCCTGAGTGAACTCTTAATTGGTTATATAACCAGCATGGTTTTAAAACAAATTTTTCCAGGTTCACTCAGACACTTCAAATTCTCAATTTAAGTTCCTTTGGTTTCGAATAGTCGTGTGAGGTCGTCCTAACATCTCATAGCAGCACGCTCTCAGACATTATTCGAGTGACAGAAATTATGATCGATTTCTTGTATTTTAGAAACATCACTTTATGTGTTCGCAATGAATTTTCTCCCGTATTTATTAGCCGATAAATAAGAAATATATATCTCTTCACATAACTCGATCACGAATATTTCTGCGTAACCATATTAGTGTTCTTAGACTACTGCTATATATATGTTTTTATGTACCCTAAATTTTTAGGAAATACTTCGAGCCAATAAAGTTGGAAGGTGTATACCCCATGACACACAAATTGTCAAGCGGTTCAAATATGGTGGTTATGCAGCCAGAGCCCAAGCTTGTTTCCCTCTTCCTTCGTTCGGCTGCGTTGCTGATGCAGGCAAAGAGATGTACTCCAGGCGAACAAAAATTATGGGAAAGGCTCCCACAGCGCTGCCAGAAACAAAGGCCGTGTTATTTAAAGATACGAGATTACTGCGACGCAGCAAAGGAAAACATAACGCTGCATATCCGTACAAATCACCGGCACACAAAAAATGCGTGGGGTAACGTTTTAATCTGAATTTACGTGAACGGGTCACATATGAGCATTGATTTTGCGATTTTCTCAGGGGCCAGTGTGCCATAGCAATGTCGTAACAATTCTCCACTTAAAGCCCAAATTCAGACTTGTCATGCCCTGTTGGTTTCACACCTGCAATAGTGCAATCCTGTATCGGGACTTTGGATACGTTGAAAGAGAGAGATAAAATTGGCCGCGTATCTGCTCCTTTCGTTGCAAATGTCGTCAAAAGACGACAGTCTTTATCGGCTATTGCGAAGTAAATGCCTCCCTTCGCTTTGCCGCTCACCTATCATGTTGTTCCTCTTGCGTCGCGCTCCTCCCAAGGTAAAGACGTCAAAGGATTGCTTAAATCATTTTAAATTTCCCGCGTTCCACTGCTCCAAACCGGGTGTCTCGATGCGAACGCTGCTGTACGGCGGAGACGCGCGTTAATCGAGGCGCCCTACTTCAACGTTTATAGAACCGCGTTTCCCTACTCCACGTGCGTTGCAAGCAGAACGGGGAACCTATCTAGTGGAACCTTGCGTAACTGTTGCCGGTTGATTTCTTAAAATGGCGCAAGAAGCTATAGTGGCGCGGGCGACAGTAGGCGACGGCGAAGTGAATTCTTTTTCTGCAGTTGATGAAGTATTTATTTTCGCAAAAGCAAGCATGTTTGATTTTTTTATAAAGGAACACTGCAAATATCACTTCTGTATTGATTTGCTGTCTCATATTTGCGTAATGTCTTGTTCTTCTTCAACAATGTTGACAAGTATGAACCTTACACCGGACATAGACGGGTAGATTTAGCTGTGATTATATAAGACTAATGGGCAGGCATTGTTTTGCTTTGGCCGGGTGGCTGAATCGAGTCACAGACAGACAGACGGACAGACATACAGACATACAGACATACAGACAGACCAAAATTTCTGGGTTTAAGGAGCCCAAGAAAGACTATCGTCTTTAAAACCGCTTTGTTGTCCTGAAAAATTGACGCTGCCTAACGTCGTGTCAGTCGGTCCCACAGGATCGGCTACCTACACGCACCCAGCCCCCGAGGGGACAGTGCTTTCGGCTGCTGACGCTCGAGAGCCTCCAACACTTGATGGACGGCCCTGTATTGCACGTCGTAGTCCTTGCTTGCCACCACATCCTGTAGGTGCGGCGGTAACGTCTCTGAAGCACCGTCGTTCACTTTGCAGTTCCACAGGATATGAGCCATCGTGGCGCTGTTCTTCCTACACATCGCGCACACATTGATCGGATACACGTCCGGGCACACGTGCTTGGCTATCATCGGAGTCCACATCGCGCATGTTTGTAGTTGTCGTTGCGTCACCGCTTCTCTCCTCGTAAGCTTGTGGGGGGCGGCGGGAACACCTGTCTGTTGCCCCTGTACCACCCCAGAGTGTCCTTACACGAGGTGAGCGGCGTCGCCTCGTCGTCTTCCGTTTCCATCGGTGGGGGGTCCCGGCTCGCGCCGCGACTGGTGAGCGCGCCCGCAGCTCGGTCTGCCCCTTCGTTGCGGTTCTCGCCCGTGCTGACCGGGCCGACGTCTGCCGGGACCTATCAGAGCCTGTAGTGCGGGAATCCTAGAAAGCTCTGTCTTTCAATTGAAAATAAAAGCGAATGCATAAGCAAATAATAGAAATGTTGTTTACTCGCGTATTTTTGTAGCAACCAAAACGACCAAACGTAGTGCTAGTATTCTAGTGCAGAGACGTTCCACTGTTACCAAAAAAATTCTTTCAACGCTGGATAAGTTGAAAGAATTTTTTGGTGACAGTGGAATGGCTATGCACTAGAATACTAGCACTAAGTTTGGTCGTTTTTATTGCTAGAAAACTACGCGTGTAAACAACATTTCTATTATTTGCTTATGCATTCGCTTTTATTTTCAATCGAAAGACACCGAGCTTTCTAGGATTTCCGCACTACAGGCTCTGATAGGTGGACAGTTCAAAATGGAGTAACTGGATAGTTTTTGTCATCACTAAAATGTACGCTTCCTCCGTCGCTAAAACACACACAAATCAAACAATAATAGGTTACTGCACCATAAAAAAATAAAAAAACATACGATACTTTTAGTTTATTCTTTTGTTTACAGATATGTTGATCAGAACTTTGTTAATTCGCGTTGTTTGCAATTTTTTACGCGGATGGTAATTTTTGAAGGTATTGGGAGAGTTGCGATTGTTCTTTTAAAGCCCACAATATTGCAATATCTATATTATCTTATTATTCTTGACGCCACATATTGTATTGCCTTTCGTTGTCGAATGGCTCATAATCCGCGGTCAGAATAGGGGTCTTTATGATAAATACGGTTTTTGAGGGATTCAGCCCTCAGAAATTCCCGCTTACATAGGAAGCACGGTACCCAAACCCTGTACTTCTTCTCGCAAGTTGCGCCAGAATTCCACTTGTACTTCAGTTAGGCACTTCCACTCATTTAGTATCACGCCTTCAAAGGAAAGGTAAAATAATTTTTTTAAGTACTTGTAACAGTCTTGTTGTGCAGAAATGTCAACTTTTCTTTTTCGAGCCTGACTCGCGTTCGTAACTACTATAATTCAAAATTTGGATCTACTGTGCGAAATACTTCTAAGTAAATATGAAAAACATGCTTGTTCTGTCATTTTAAAGCCGCATGTTTACGAATATACTTGAAACTCTATTATTCCACCACGAACACGCTTTTCCCCAGTTTTTTTTTAAATATTAGGAGCCAACTATGTCTGCATCTTCGTTCGTTTGAACGATGGTGTAAAAACTTTTTTTCTTAGAGATTAAGTACGATGAAACGTTGGAGCTTTGTTCTACACGTCGTCTTTGATTTGCTGCCTAGTAATCCAAGTGTAATTTTTATTAATCATTTTGATTGCAAATGCATAACAAATGGCGAAGGCGTTACGCTAGGCTTCCATTCAAAAAAAGGCGGTCGCTTTAACTACAACTCGTGACTGCTCCAGTGGCCGCGCTTAGTGCGCACTTCCGACATAGCGTCGACCCAAATAAGCCTTCCCCACGCGTGGTGAAATGAAGCATTCTTTTTGCCGTGTTTAAATGAGGCAGCTGAAAATGAGGAACGCTTAGTTAGTCCAAAAACACGAAGGCTCGGTTAATCAACGACTGCCACTCAGCGCTCCCAATTTTCCGCTAAATTCCTTAGCAAAAATGATGTGTCTGCCTGTTTTACACAATGTACTTCAGAGAAATGAAGGGCAGTGCGGCAGATGCGGCAGTGCGTGCATCATTTTCTTCTCTTGAAACTTCTAGACTCGGGAGGAAAGGTGGTACATGAAAGCACAAATGAGCAGAGTGGCCATGGCGTACGCAGTCGTGACAGCGCCGAACACTCCTCAAGGCACAAAGCATTACCATCCCCATCATATATTCAAAGCCCGACGGTGACCAATATATCTCTGCCTCTGACCAAATGGAAGGCGGAAGTGAGCGGATTTGCCTCTAATGCGAACTAAAAAATGGCTTCCACCACACGGACATTTGTGTTGGGCTTTCGGAACATCGACTTTGAAATCAGGGTTGAGGGTGGTTAGATCGCTTCACCGTTCGGCAACTTTTGGAAACGGCCAGACATTGTAGGAAGTGCAACAACTTCTCTGTTATTTTATGCCCCAAAGCAGAGCTTTCCCAACACTAAAAAGTTTGGTGGAGCGCGTTACAGAAAACGTGCACAACGGTTAGTTTATTAAAAATATTTGCCGGTGATTGCAGTATCCTTAAGAAATTTCATGTGAAGCAGTAGGCTACTAAATTAAAATAATACTTTATTCCATTCCTTGCGGTACCTTATAGGAATATGTCTGTGGTTTCCATCGAATGTACCAGGGCCACGGATGTGATAGCAACGACACCATACTCCGTTTCATACATCAGTTGCAACGCTGTCAAAGCTAGCGCTTCGGGTTTGCGCTGCGTACTTCCGTGGCAAAAGGTAATGGCTTACTGGTTGGTATTGAAAAAGAATAAATTCTTCGCGTTAGACTATTTTAAAGCTTAAACATGTGTCATCAGATTGATGAAAGAGTCGTATTGCTGGTGAACTATCGAAATATGGTCATCATCATCATAATCACCCCACTCAGGTTTACTGTAGAACGAAGGCCTCTCCCACTGACCTCCAACGGCTCCTGTCCTGCACTGCTCGAGTCCACAGTTTACCCCCAATTTCTTTATTTTTTTTCCACGATGGCTTACTGGCCTTCCCCTTCCTCTAGTTTCATCTCTTGGTATCCACTCTGTTACCCTAATTGCCCACCGGGTGTCGGTTCGCCTCACTACATTTTGAAATATTCCCGACCCGAAAGGCAGTAAGGCAGGGAGACACCATCTCGGCAAAACTATCTACAGCGTGTCTAAGGGGTATTTAGAAAGCTTTGCTGGGAAAACATATGATTAACAATAAACGGAGAATACTTGAGTCATTTGAGGTTTGTGGACGATATAGTATTGCTGAGTGAGACTGCAGAACACCTGCAAACATTGCTTGATGAACTACAATCAGAAAGCATGGCTGTGGGGCTATAAATACGTACGAATAAATCTAAAGTAATGATTTTTAGGCATGCGAACAACGATCTCTTCAGCTAACGAAACGAAACGTTAGAAGGGGTAAACGAAAAGAAGGCGAGTACAACTGCCTCGAAAAGCTGGTTAGTGCTCATCCCACCGGCGCGATATAAAATCTGGCGCAGAATAGGTACGGGTACGGGAGCACTGGGAAGAGTCCCAAACAAAAACAATTAGCCTACATCTGTCAATCAAATAAAAATCCACAACCAGTGTATACTGGCGGTTATTACGTATGAAGCTGAAACTTGGCGACTTACTAAAACATTAGAAAGCAAAATTAGGTCGGCTCAATGAGCCATGCAACGAATATTGATTAGAGTAACACTCAGGGACAGGAAACGAGCTACCTGGATCAGAGATTAATCTAGAGTAGAATATATCTATTTTGAAATAAAGAAAAAGATATTGGATTATGCGACTTTGCATCTTATGTTGGTCGTATTTTTATGTGCCGGTTTTTTTCTGTGTAATCCTGGTGTCCGTGTTTTGCATTCTCCTCAAGTCAGTTTTAGGGAAATGAAATTAATCGGTCTGGTTTCGACAACCTTCCATGCACGAATTTTTTCGAGGGCTCATACATCGAGGTGGTCGTGGAGCGCCGAGCAAGTAATTGAAAATATGCAAGCCCTTACCAGGATGCGTTTACAAAGAAATGTGTCCATGAAGTACCGAGTGTTGAGATCGATGACACCGGGGCATTAACCCGGGCCGCTTCGAAATTGATAGGAGCGCGTCTTCAAGGGTCTTTGGAGTCTCCAAGGAAAAGTCCTGGTGACGTGAAGATTTCAAGTTCGCAAATCGTCAAGCATGACGGCTTCTCAGTTTATGCTTTCCGCATGAAGTTGCGCCGCGCGGACGCGGAGCGCGAGAATCCAACCCTTGATAATGTGCGAAAGGTTGTGAGCGATGACTACATGTAGCAAAACTTCAGGAAAACTACCTGGAAGTGGTAATAAAGTACAGCAGCTTCAAGTTTGTTGACAGCAAACAGCGTCTTGCCCTGATCGAGTACAGTGATACCATTGCACCGGTGCCGCATGTATATTGCAAGCTCATTATCGTAATAGAGCGTAGTACATCTGAATTAGAACTGAAAAATTTGACGTAGCATCCTGGTTGTTACTGCTGTACTTTTGGACAGAGGTCGGATTTCATGACGACTTTAATTTTTTTCGGTGGGCTACTGTCCTCAATAATTCAAAGTCATCCGTCATATGACAAAATAACAAGTAAAAGCTGTCATACCATTGCTGGGGATAGTGCCAACTGACAAGTCACTGAATATGTAAATGAACATACACTCCGCAGCATTCGTTCCCCTGAAAGATGTGTATTACCGGAACCACTGCTGCAAATGTTGTCTATGTTGGTTTGCAGCCGCCGAAAATAATGGCGACTGCCAACGAATTCTCACGGCATCAGGCAAGTGGATTACCCACACTTAACGTGAATCAAAACTTACTTCGAAATGCCACCTAAACGCAAAATTTATGCCCGGAAAAGGATGCTGTACTTGTGAGATTTTCCCTATATTATTTCTCAGCAGCTGTTTGTGAAAAAGTAGCAAAGATATTATTGATGACGAAGAAAACAGAATATTCATATGACCGGTATTTGTACTTGTCTAATTGTATTCCAGTGGAGAAATATGGGATTATGATCACTCTAAGACAGGTGCTGCTGCTATGGGTGTGTTTACGCGCGTGCACTAGCTTGTGCACTCGTTTGTGTTGCATTCTACAGCTGCATCATCTACTTCGGTTCAACAAGTGCCAACGCAGGGTAGATGAAGAAATATGCTTAACATGACAGGACTGAGAAGCTGCCTCATGATGCTTATCTTGAACGTCCAACAGCAAGATTGGCTGCGCCCTACGGCAAAAAGTCATTTTTGTCCTTTGACAAGGTACGAGCAGTGCAACAGGATTCGTCCAAGGTGCTACTGAATACTTGCAATGAAAACACGGGAAGAACACTGGCTCCGTTGTTGACGGCAAATGCTTCGATAAATGGTTCACCGCCAATCTTTCGGCAAACTTTTCCACCAATGGACTTCTTTCATTGGACAATACTCATTACCACAGAGTAGCTCTAGAAAAAGCTATTACCACAAATGTCACACAAATCTGATATTCGGCTTTGGTTCAAAACGGAAGGCGTCCCGTAGTCACAGGACATGGTAAGAACTGAACTACTAGAACTTTCTCAAGGGATCAGCACTCCCCGAATTGTGTACCGCATTGACACTCTGGCGGCTACCTACGGCCGTGAAGAAGTGATTCTTGTATTACCATACTACTGCAAGTTCAAGCCGACTGAATTTGTCTGGAGCCTGTTGATGGGGCACTTCGCAAGACGCAACAGGGGTATAATGAAGTTGAAAAGGTCCTGCCAGAAACACTCTCGTCTGTAAACCAGGGAAACTGGGAAAAATGCTTCGCTCACGTAGAGCAAGTTCATGCTCAAACTAGGTAACGTGATATGACTGTAGACAGTGAAAAAAAAACACTGGTTTTCAGAATTTTTGAATCATGTATCGATTGCAATTGCAATTGTGGGGTCGAAGATCCTGTTTCACTTCCCAGGGATGTGTAACCAGTGAGTAGCGGCTTTTTTCACGAAGGTAAACCGGTTTAGCCGGTGCGTGGACATCTTTCCGTCCACCTTGTTCATGGTGGTTCATGATGAGGCAATTTTCGGAGAAGGCATTGTTAGCATGATCGAGCAGGCAGTGTTTCCTAGTCGTGCTGTTTTGTTTGTGGGGTTTAGTATTTCAAAATGACAGGCCTATGAGGGACGCTGCAGTGTTGTGCTCTAGAAACGTTTAAAAAGCGACGGGTTATTTACCGCGTACTACATTACAGTACTTGCTGCTTTCACGAAAATGCAGCCGGAGCGGATGGGATTTAACCCGCGTACTTGGGATCCCGAGTGAAGCACCTTAACGCCTATGCAGGTCCGGCGAAACCCGTCAAGTTATCTATCCTTATGATTGACACGATGGCAGTTCTGAGGAGAAGATTATTGATCTAGGCCCGTCTACTCACACCACAGGAAGAAGGAGAAGCTTCCGAACATGCAGCAAAGGAGAGTAGATAACACAAAAATAGACAGTCCGAAGAAACCCCCCGAATGTGTAAGGCGTCCTAACGCCACCAAGCCAGCAGCGTCCCAAGAGGCCTTCGTCTAGAACACCACAGAGAAAGCAGGTATCGCTGCAAGCAAAGAATGACCCTTCTTAACGTATTGTCCCGAAACATACAAAGAAGGAACTCTCACCTGGCTACTGCAAGAACTAGTTGCAATACACAAAAGAAAAGAAGAGATCTGAACGCCCAGACCATCGAGCCCAGCTGCTATCCAGTAAATAAAGATGGCGTTTTTTAAGCCACGAAAGTCCGCCTCCTCTTGGAGCAATGGTGTATTTCAAAAAGACGTAGATTGGGGCTAGTTGGTGAGGCTTCATACTGAATTGCGGTAAGTACAGAAAGGACGCTGACATGACCGGGACGACGCGCAAACCTGCAACTCTTTTTTTACAAAGGTGACAGAAACCGTGGAGAAATAAATACACACACAATAGCAACACTCTGCACCTGCGCGCTAAAACCCATGAAACCTCAACCCAAATAATGAATTTGTAGAAGCATATCTACTCAGACGACAACAGCGCACGAGGTAACCGGCAGGAAAAAATGGGAATGACTGCACGCATAATGTTATCCTTCTCATCAATGTGGCTCTCTCTGAATGAATTTTTGGCCCTCACCACTAGGCAAGATTTACGGAATGCTAACGCACCCTTCCATTTCCGTGATTATGTGGTGTGCTTCTTCGATCTCGCGCGATATCCTGACCTTGGCACGTGCCAAAATGTGCGTGTTGTGCAACTGCGCTGTGCACTCGCGGGGTTTGTAAGTTTTGCATTGAAATGACAGATTGCTTACCTGTTCACGGGTGAACAGTTCACTAACTGTTCTACACATCACTTCCTGTGTTCAAAGTGCAGGAACACATTCGCAAGATTTTTGGCACCTAATTTCAAGAGCACTTAAGCGTACAACAAAGGAATGTGTTTAAGTTTAATTGTTGTTGCAGTTCCGCAGGAATTTCCGACTGAATTGTAAAGCCCGCTATAACATTATCAGGCAATTCGGGAAGTGTGTGTTTTTCGCCTTCGACTGGCAACATGGTGGTGCTTCGGCGATGGTGCCGGAAGAACATGTTTCGTTTCCCGGGTAAGCCACGTACAGGGCCGTCCACTCTAGGTGCGAACACGGCGCAGCGTGGCCTCGCTCCGCGCAGCGCCAGCGCACAATCCACGGCCGCGCATCGAAGCTAAGCGGCGCAGGCGCATAGGGGCTTGGAGGCGGCGCTTCGTGTCGTCTGCTAGTGAGGGAGAGCGCCAAGCTTGCTTTGCTGTGAAGCACGCCTAACTGTAGACATGCTTGTAGCGTATAAGCGCGCCGTGGTGGCGTTGCGGGAAAGCGCACATTCCTTACTGCAGCGCATTGCGTAGTTTCTGCGTACGAGAACTCACAGCTTCCGCTTTTCAGTTCCGCGGTGCCGGTTAAATGCAAGTATTGTTTCAGGTTGAAGGCATTTCAGAACTTGTTTGGCTCGGGTTATACGGGTTAATGCCACAAAACGACTCTTACTACGAAAACGCTGTAGAGAAGGGCTCCGAATAACCACCCAAAGAACTTTACCGTGCACTGATACCACGCAGCAAACACGCTTACTTGCATTTCGCCTCTTTTTGAAAGCGGCACCTGTTACTGGAATTGGACATGGGTCTCCTGGCTCAGTATACCCAAGCACCCCAACCACTGAGCCACGGCGGAGGGCCAGGTCAAGTCCGGGTGGTTTCTCTGTGTTTCACTGCACACTAGAATTAAAGAGGGTATTGGATCAAAGCTGTATTTTCAGGGTGTGCTCTCTAAAGCAGATGGCCTTATGCCCGGATATGCAGTCCGGCCGGCTTTTTTAACAACGGAGATGTTACTGGCCGTAAGATCACGGTAGCAGCCAAATAATCGAGAAAATTCTAAATGCTCGTGGGCTCGTTCTTTGCGGCGACCTGCGAGCGTCCCCGGCACGCGCCGTAGATTTAGCGAAAATAAAAAAACTGGCAAAAACCTCGAGGAGCAAGAACATGCAGAGCACTCGTGATTTACAGAATCTACCTAAATTACATACCTTATAGAAAACGCCAAGTTCGGCTCGCGGAGTGGCTATAGCAAAAAAAAAAAAAAAAACCACCAGCACGGTCGTCAATCCCTACCGCGCATGAAAGAAAACTCCAGCGTTAATGGTGAAGACGCAATGCTAAAATTTAAAAAAGACCTTCTGCTTGGCAGAGGTCACCGCGACAGACACATTCTCTGGAAGCGCTTAGGAATAATTGGAGACATGGCTACGAGTGTGCCAATCTTTCCCGAGATGACTTGCAGATCCTGCAACCGCTGCCTCCAGTCGATGACGAAGAGATTGTTGAAAACTGCAATGCAGAGGACGACGCTCCATCCACCACTCGCTTCGAGAAAGACGACAACCTGTTTGATGCATATGACGACGATTACTAGCACGAATATAGAGCACGAACACGGAGCCTACATCAAAAGTTTGGTATCTAATATATACGTATAATCGCTTGCATCCAGCGCTAGTCATCATGGGCAGCAGGTGTAGCTGTATGAAATCTGCAATGAAAATTGTTTCCGACCTCACAGGAGCTACGCTGTTATGTTGTGCCGAATTCAAAAGTTTCAGCTCAAGAATTTGCAGCCGTAATATTTTTACCACGCGTGAATTTGAAAACAATAAATGCTAATGAAATCAGAGTCTATCTGAGCCCGAGTAATTTCCTTGCACGAGAGAGTTGTGAGGCCATTTGAGTTCTGAATTCATTTTGAGTTCTCAGCCCATTTTGAGTTCTGAGCTCATTTTAAGCCTTGTGTTCATTTTGAGTTTGAGTCCATTTTGAGTTGAAGTACATTTGGAGTTCTGAGTACATTTTGAGTTTGAGTACATTTTGAGTTTTGAGTACGTGGTGAGTTCTAAGAGTACATTTTGAGTTTTGAGTCCCTTTTGAGTTTGAGTACACTTTGAGTTTAGGTACATTTTAAGTTTTGAGTACATTTTGAGTTTTGAGTCCTTTTTGAGTTTTGAGTACGTTTTGAGTGTGAGTACATTTTGAATTATGAGTACATTTTGAATTTTGAGTCCGAGTGAGTTCTGAGTTTTGCGCTCAATGTGAGCTTGAGTTTGAGTGAGCGCACATGTGCTACTCAGCATTGAGTCTGAGTTTGAGTGAGTGGTGATTCAAAAAAAGAATTTGTGAGTGAGTTTGAGTCAGCCGCCCCAACTTTGCCGAGGAATGACTCGCATGCTGGAATTCTTCAGAATTACATTTTTGAGCACTTATCCAAGTTAGTAACGCAGTATTATGAAGTTTCCCTAACCTCTAGTGCCAACGCACTGTTTCCTCTGAATAAAAATACGTGTATGCCGAAAACTTCGCGTAGACATTGATTTAACCATTTTGAACAGGGCGAAAGAGTCTGCTTAATGCTCAGGCAAATGAAACACAGCCAGTTGGGGGTTGGCTGCGAGTTTTATTATTTTCACAGCAGTTTATTCCACGCTAGAACATTAGGTATGAAAAACTTTGGCGGATTGAGCAGGGAAAAGGTTATAAGCATAAACCCTTTACTTTGCGGCATTACCACGTGGACCGCATCAAATATGTCGTCTGAAATTCAGGTTGACGGTCATCGAAAAAAGGCGCGGGTAGTTTTGCAACCATCATGCGGGAAGTAGTGTAATGGCGACGCATATGACGGCAGCATTCCCTTGTATAAGGCATAAAAAGCTCCTTTTGTTTATCTTGACGCACTGTAATTTCTTGTCAGGGGTATTTGCTCGTCCAAGACACTGCGATAGGACGGATCGAATATCAAGAAGCCGTCCTCGACAGCCAATCTCAACCGACGCACCTGTGCACAAGCAAACCATTGGACAAATGTGCAAAAAATGTTAACATTACAAAGGAAAGAAAATATAACAGCATGAAGGAAACACGCTCCTTCAAATTTTTGCAGCCGCCCCTTTCCATAGCGGTGATTTCCCCTGAAAGTAGGAGGGACTTCACAAGCGTTGTGGGCACACACTAGGGCCAAGCGCCAGGCCGGGGAGTCGCTTGTACCTATTTTACCGGAAGGTGCCCGGCGCTACCAAGGAACACGAATTCACATGGTGCCTTCCACAGCCACGATGAACGCTCAATTCGCAACCACCTGTGGCAGGACATGCCGCCATACTCTTTCATCCCCGGCAATGGCGCAAGGCGGAATGATCGCCGGGTGCCCCGCCCGATGGACAAGGGTCAGGGGCCCCTCGATAGGGTAAAGGCAGCTTTCCAGAAGTAAAATTTCCTTTCAAGGGTCTGCACTCGTCTAGGGACACCTGTACCCATTAAAGAAACCAGTGGCTGTCCGGCGGTACCAGGATTCGAACCCAGTACCGCCGGCATACGAGGCGAGTGCTGTACCTCTGAACCATCGCTGCGGTCATTTATATCACAGGACGTCGCCAGATTTAGGCAAACTATATAAGTTTAATATTTATCAACTAAGACATAGTGTATTGAGAAAACTGTCCAATACGACATGTATTGAATGCAATTTTACTTGTTCTACTTCTTTCTTACAGCCCATTCTGATTGCCCTTTGTTTTGTAATCTTCCCCGTGCATTATTCGCTGTATTTGTGCTCAAAAAAGTGTTTCGAAAACAAAACTGAAACTCACTCTCTTTAGCAAGTCACTATATTGAATATTTATGTACGAGGGGGTTCGTCAATATAATAATTAGGCCCCTTGTTTCATCTTCTGGGATCAAAAACAAGTCTAAACAACCTTTCCAATACGTTTGGAAGCTGTCCTGGAAGTTTTAAACATTGACACCATCCGTGCTTGTCAAATTATCAAAGAACCGGTGCGACCTTCTCATGTGAAATGCCGCATATTGTAATTGGCACAGCTATAACGACACTTCTCAGTGAACGCTAAATTGGTTATCTCACCAGCTTAGTTTTAAAACGAATTTTTTCAGTGTCTCTCAGGCAGTTCAAGTTCTCAATTTAAGTTATTTTGGTTTGGAATAGTCGTGTGAGGTCGTCCTAATATCTCATAGCAGCGAGCTCTCAGACATTATTCGAGAGACAGAAACTATGATCAATTTCTGATATTTTAGAGTCATCACTTCACATAATCGTAAGGAAATTTCCCCCGTATTCATTAGCTGATAAATAAGAAATTTATATCGCTCCGCATAACTGGAACCACGAATACTTCGGTGTATGCAATAATAGGGTTCTGATACTACTGCTATAAATATTTTTCCATGTACTTTTACATTTTAGGAAATATGTAGTTGCAATACAGTTGGAAGGTGAATGCCCCATGACGCACAATTGGTCAAGCGGTTCAAATAAGGCGGTTATGCAGCCAGAGCACAAGCTTGTTTACCTCTTCCTTCATTCAGCTGTGTGGCTGATGCAGGCAAAGACATGTATTTCTGGCGAACAAAAATTGTGAGAAAGGCTCAGACAGCGCTGCCAGAAACAAAGACCATTTTATTTAGAGGCACGCGAATACTGCGACACAGCAAATGAAAACATTACGCCGCATATCCGTAGAAATCACAAGCATACAACAAATGCGTAGAGTAACGTTTTTCTTTGATTTGCCGTGGACGGGCCACATACGGGCATTGATTTTCCGATTTCCTTAGGGGCCAGTGTGCCATTGCAATGTCGTAACTATTCTCCACCTAAAGCTCAAATTCAGACTTGTTGTGCCCTGTTGGTTGGACACCTGCAATATTTCAATCCTGGAACGGGACTTTGGATTAGTTGAAATAATTTTTTGGTGACAGTGGAACGGCTCTGCACGAGAATACTAGCGCTAAGTTTGGTCTTTTTAATGGCTACAAAACTTCGCGCGTAAACAACAATTCTATAATTTGCTTATGCATTAGCTTTTAGTTCCAACCAAAAGACACAAAGCTTTCTAGGATTTCCGCTCTAGAGGATGTGATAGGTGGATAGTTCCAAATGGAGGGACTGGATAATTTTCCTTATCACTAAAATTTACGCTTGTTCTGTTGCTAAAACGCACAAACATTAAACCATTTTATAGGTTGATGCACCATAAAAATAAAAACAAATTCAAGATACTTTTACTCAAATGGTTCTGTTAACAGGTATGTTGATCAGAACTTCGTAATTAGCATTGTTTGCAATTTTTTACGCTGATGTTAATTTTTAAAGGTATTGGGAGAGTTGCGATTGTTGTTTTAAAGCCCACAATATTGCAATTTCTATACTGTCTTATTATTCTTCACGTCACATATTGTATTGCCTTTTCTTGTCCAATGGCTCAATATTCACGCCTAAAATATGGGTCTTTATGATAGACACGGATTTTGAGAGATTTAGCACTCAGAAATTCACGCTTACATAGAACGTACGTGACGCACAGCCTGTAGTTCTCCTCGCAAATTCAGCCAAAATCCACTTGTGGTTCAATTCGGCACTTCTACTCATTTCGTATCATGCCTTCAAACGAGAGGTAAAATACTTTTAAAAAATTTGTAACAGTCCTTTTTTGCAGAAATGTCACTTTTTATTTTTCGAGTCTTACTCGCGTTCATTACTATTATAATTCAAAATTTGGATCTACTGTGCCAAATATTCCTAATTTGATATGAAAAACATGCTTGTTCTATCATTTTAGAGCCGCATATTTACGGATATACTTTAAGCTCAATTATTTCATCACGAACAGACTTTTTCTCAGTTTTTTTGAAATATTAGCAGCCAGCTACATTTGCTTCTTTGTTCGTTTGAATGTTGGTATAAAAACTTTTTCTTAGAGATGAAGTATGGTGAAACGTCAGAGCTTTGTTCTACACGTCGCCTTTAATTTTCCGCCTAGTTATCAAGTTTAATTTTTATGAAACATTTTGATTGGAAATGCATAACAAACGGCAAAGGCGTTGCGCTAGGCTTCTATTAGGAACAGGGCGGTCAATTTAAATACAACTCGTGACTGCTCCTGTGGCCGCGCTTAGTGCGCACTTCCGACATAGCGTCGACACAATTAAGCCTTCCCTAAGCGTGGTGAAGTGAAGCATTCCTTTTGCCCTGTTGAAATGAGAGCGCTAAAAATGAGGAACGCTTAGTGAGTGGAAAAACACGAAGGCTCGGTTAATCAACGACTGCCACTTCGCGCGCTCAATTTTCCGCTTAATTCCTTAGCAAAAAGATGTGTCTGCCCGTTTTACACAATGTACTTCAGAGAAAATAAGGCAGTGCGGCAGATGTTAATGCGTGCATCCTTTTCTTCTCTTGAAACTTCCAGACTCTTGGGGATAGGTGGTACATGAAAGCACAAATGAGCAGAGTGGCCCTGGGGTGCCGCAGTCGTGACAGCGCCGAAAACTCCCCATGGCAGAAAGCATTTAACCATCCCCATCATATATTCAAAGCCCGACTGTGACCTATAGGTCTCGGGCTGTGACCAAAATAAAGGTGAAAGTGAGCGAATTTGCCTCTAATGCCAACTAAAATCTGTCTTCCACCACGCGGACATTTGTGGAGGGCTTTCGGAACATCGTCCTTAAAATCAGGGTTGGGGGCGGTTAGCTAGCGTCACCATACGGCAACTTGGGGAAGCGGCCAGACATTGTAGGAAATGCAACAACTTTTTTTTATTGTATGCCCCAAAGCAGAGCTTTCCCAACCATAAAACTTTTTGTCTTGCACGCTACGCAAAACGTGCACAACGGTTACACTATTAAAAACCGTTGCACCAAGAGCAGTTTTGTTAAAACGTTTCTTTTGAAGCAGTAGGTTACTAAAGAAAAATATTAATTCATCTATACCTTGGGGTACCTCACAGGAATATGCCTGTGGTTTTCCGTCGAATGTACCAGGGCCACGGATGGGACAGAAACGACACCACACCCCGCTTCATGCATCAGGTGTAACGCTGTCAGAGCTATCGGTTCCATTTTGCGCTGTGTACTTCCGTGACCAAAAAGTAATGGCCTAATTGTTATGGAGAAAGAATAAATGCTTCGCCGACAACTATTTTAAAACTTAAACATTTGCAATAAGAATGACAAAATGGTCGTATTGCTGGGGAACAATCGCCCTGAGGTCATCATCGTCATATTCACCCTAGTCAGGTTTACTGTAGAACGAAGGCCTCTCGCATTGACCTGGAACGGTTCCTGTCCTGCACTGCTCGAGTCCACAGTTTACCCCCAATTTCCTTATTTCATCTCCCCGATGGCTTAGTGGCCTTCCCCTTCCTCTAGAACAATCTCTTGTTATCCACTTTGTTACCCTAATTGTCCACCGGGTGTCGGTTTGCCTCCCTACATGTTCAAATATTCCCGCCCCGGAAGGCAGTAAGACAGGGAGACACCATCTCGGCAAAACTATCTACAACGTGTTTGGAGGGGTATATAAAAACCTGACTGCGAAACATAGGATTAAGGATAAACGGGGAATACTTGAGCTATTTCAGTTTTGCGTACGACGTAGCATTACGGAGTGATACTGCAAAACACCGGCAAACAATGCTTGATGAACTATAATCAGAAATCATGGCTGTGGGGCTAAAAATAAATAGGAATAAATTTAAAGTAATAATTTTTACGCATGCGAACACCGAACTGTTCAGCTAAGGAAACGAAACGCCAGAAGGAGTAAACGGAAAGAAGACGAATACAACTACCTCGAACTGCTAGTTAGTGCTCATTCCAACCGCGTTATAGAAATCTGGCGCACAATAGGTATGGGTACGGGAGCACTGGGAAGAGTCCCAAACCATAAAAATTAGCCTACATCTGTCAATCAAATAAAAATCCACAACCAGTGTATACCGCCGGTAATTACGTATGAAGCTGAAACTTGGCGACTTACTAAAACACTAGAAAGCAAACTTAGATCGGCTCAATGAGCCATGCAACGAATATCGATTAGAGTAACACTCAGGGACAGGAAATGAGCTACCTAGATCAGAGATTAGTCTGGAGTAGAAGATATCTGATTTGAAATTAAGGACAAGATATTAGATTATGCGACTTTGTATCTTATGTTGGTCGTATTTTTTGTATCGCAGTTTTTCTTTCGTTTGTAACCCTGGCGGCCGTGTTTTGCATTCTCCTCGAGTAAGTTTTAGGGAAATGGCGTTGAGCTCTCTGGCTTCGACCACCTCCCATGGACGCATTTTTTCAAGGGCTCGAACATCGAAATTTTCGAGGAGCACCGAGCAAGTAATTGCAAATATGAACGCCCGTACCAGGATGCGTTTTCCGAAGAAATGTGTCTATGAAGTACCGAGTGTTGAGATGAGGACACCGGGGCAACACCCCGGGCCGATGCGAAATTGAAGGCAGAGCGTCTGCAAGTCGCTTTCGGGCCTCCAAAGAAAAGGCCTGGTGACGTGAAGATTTCAAGTTCGCAAATTATCAAACATGACGGCTTCTCACTCCATGCTTTCCGTACGAAAGTGCGCAGCGCGTACGCGGACCGTCAGACTCCAACCCTAGACAATGTGCGAAAGGTTGTGAACGATGACGACTACTAGCAAAACTTTAAGAAAACGACCTTGAAGTGGTAATGAATGACAGCAGCTTCACGTTTGTTGACAGCAAACAGCATCTTTCCCTGATCGAGCGCAGTGAGATCATTGCACTGGCGCCGCAGGTAGATTGCAAGCTCATTATCGTAGCAGAGCGTACTACATCTGAATTAGAACTAAACAAATCGGCGTAGCAACCTGGTTGGTGCTTCTGTACTTTTGGACAGAGGTCGGATTTCACGACCACTTGTATTTTTGGGGTTGGGTACTTTCCTGAAAAAGTCAAAGGTATTTATCATATATCCGCCGTTTGGTGCGATATGACAAACTAACATGTAAAAGGTGTCAGATCATTGCTGTGGACAGTGCCATCTCTTTATCACTGAAGAGGTAAATGAACATGTACTCCACAGAACCCGTCCACCTGAAAGATGCGACATACCGGAACCACTGCTGGGAGTGTTTTCTATTTTTGTTTGCAGTCGCCGCAAATAATGGGTACTGCCAATAAATTCCCACCGCATCAGACAAGTGGATTACCCAAACTTACCATGAATCAAAACGGATGACAAAATGCCACCTAATCGCAAAACTTAAGCCCAGATAAATGAGCCATACCTATGGGATTTTTCTTTACATTATCTCTGAGCTGCTATTTGTGAAAGAGTAGCAAAGAATTAATTGATTACGAAGAAAACAGAAGTTTCTTAGGAACCATATTTGTACAGAAGGCAACACGCTTGTACAGAGGGCCACACAGGTTTCGTACTTGTAGCCTTATTTTGGCTAGGCCGAAAATCATTTGAAGAAAACTATTGTGTCATTCTGTAGTCTTAACCATATATTTTGACTCCAATGTTTTTTGTGACAAGTTTGAGTCCGTAGTTTTGAGAGGTAAGTAGTTGAAGTTGAACTCATTGTTATAGATAAGGGTGTCGCGCACTGTGCTTGTGTATGGTTCAACCAGTGGATAATTTTGGGATTCCGCGGTTCCTTTTTCTGTATCTGTGTTTATGTATCCATATCTGTGTTTATGAAACAGAAATAAAGTTTCATTATTATTATGATCATGCTAAGACAGGTGCTGCTGCAATTGTTGTGTTTCCGTGCGGGCACTAGCTAGTGCACTCGTTTGTGTTGCATTGTACAGCTGCATCATCTACTTAGATTCAACAAGTGCCAACGCAGCGTACAGGAAGGAATATGCTTACCATGACAGGACTGGGAAGCGGCCTCATGATGCTTATCTGCAACGTCTAACAGCAGGATTGGCTGCGCCCTACGGCAAAAAAGCCCGTTTTGTCCTTCGACAAGGTAGGAGCCGTGCAACAGGTTTCGTCCAAGGAGCTTCTGAATACTTGAGAGGAAAACAGGGGAACTACGTTCACTACGATGTGGATGGCAATTGCTTCAATAAATGGTTCACCGTCAATCTTTCGCCCAACTTTTCGACCAATGAACTTCTTTTAATGGACAATTCTCATTACCACAGCGTAGCTCTTGAAAAAGCTATCACCACGAATGTTGCACAAATCTGATGTTCGGCTTTGGTTCAAAACGAAAGGCGTCCCGTAGTCACAGGACATGGTAAGAACTGAACTACTAGAACTTTCTAAAGAGATCAACACTCCCCGAATTGTGTACCGCATTGACACTCTGGCGGCTACCTACGGCCGTGAAGAAGTGGTTCTTGTACCACCATACTACTGCAAGTTCAAGCCGACTGAACGTGTCTGGAGCCAGTTGGAGGGGCACTTCGCAAGACGCAACAGGGTTATAATAAAGTTGAAAAGGTTCTGCCAGAAACACTCTCGTCTGTAAACCACGGAAACTGGGGAAAATGCTTCGCTCACGTAAAGCAAGTTCATGCTGAAACTTGGTAACGTGACATGTCTATAGACAGTGAAAAAAAAACACTGGTTTTCAGTATTTCGGACTTCTTCATCGATTGTAATTGCGATTGTGAGTCGAAGAACTTGTTTCACTTCCCAGGAATGTGTAACCTGCGAGCAGCGGCTTTATTCACGTAGGTCAACCTGTTGAGCTGGTGCGTGGACATCTTTCCATCCAGCTTGTTCACGGTGGTTCCTGCTGAGCCGATTTTCGGAGAAGGCATTGTTAGCCTGATCGAGGAGGAAGTGTTTCCTAGTCGTGTGGTTTTGTTTGTGGTGTTTAATATTTCAAAGTGACCAGGCTTACGAGGGACGCTGCAGTGTTGTGCTCCAGAAACGTTAAAAAAGCCACGGGTTATTTAACGTGCCCTACATTACAGTACTTGCTGCTTTCACGGAAATGCAGCCGGAGCGGTCGGGATTTAACCCGCGTACTTGGGATCACGAGTGAAGCACCTTAACGCCTATGCAGGTGTGGCGAAACCTGTCCGAATGATTTATTGACACAATGGCAGTTCTGAAGAGGACATTATTGATCTAGGCCCATCTAATCAAACAACGGGAAGACGGAAAAGCTTTCAAACATCCAGCTTAGAAGAGTAGATGATACAAGATAATGAGCCCGCCTGAAGAAACCTCCGGAACTTGTAAGGTGACCTAACGCCACCAGGCCAACAGCGTCCCAGGAGGCCTTCGTCTAGAACACCCCAGAGAAAATAGGTATCGCTGCAAGCAAAGAACGACACTTCCTAATGTGTTGTCGTGAAATATATAATGCAGGAACCCTCACCTGACTACTGCAAGAACTTGTTGCGAGAAACGAAAGAAAGGAAGAGATCTGAAACTCCCAGACCATCGACCCCAGCGGCTATTCAGTAATAAAAGATGGCGCTTTTTTAATCACGAAATTCGGCCTCCTGGTGGAGCAATGGTGTAATTCAAAAGGGCGTAAATTGGGGCTAGTCTGCGATGCTTTATACTGAATTGTGCTCAGTACAGAAAGAATGCTAACACGACGGGGACGAGGGGCAAAACTCAGAACTTTTTTATTTCAAAACATGGCAGGAACCGGGGAGAACTAAATGCATAAACAACAGCAACACTCTGCACCCGCGCGGTAAAACCCAGAAAAACTAAAACCAAAATATAAATTTGTAGAAACAGATCTACTCAGACGACAACAGCACACGAGGTCCCTGTCGATGTAGTGGTCCCTGTAGAGGGTGTCTTCACTGTTTAGCCAAGCGGCATCTTGGCGCGTGCTTTTAATGAAGGTGAGGTCGGGAGTAGTGTCAGCACTGACGCTGTTTCCCATGCGGGTGGGGTCCATCGGGTCAGTGATCAAGGTGTGGCCTTCCCTCGGTGTGGTGAGCGCTCAAGTCTCCGACGACTATTAGGGTGTTCCCTGTGGCCAGTTCGAGGGTTTTACAAAAAAGTTTGCCGAGTTTGTGGGCGTTTTCAGGGGAGCTGTTTATGTTCAGTATAAATATGCCATGTGTTGTGTGTTTGCTGTCTGGAAATATTTCAACAAGAATGGGAGCCGCCGACGATGCGCTCACCCCGGCATCGCGACGAATGGCCGGAGTGTTTCGCCTCACGAGAGTGAAGCGAAACACTCCGGGTTTTTGCTTTGAAACACTACCGTGGGTTTTTGCTTTGAGTTAATGGCAGCGGCGTGTTCTTCTAAGTCTGCGAAAGATTTGTAATTTCTGAGCTTTGCAAAAGCACCGGTCTTTTGAAGACAAACGACGTCAGGCATTTCGTTCGAATTCTTGGTCCTAATAAATCGCTAGCGAGAAGTTTACTTTATGACAACACCTTTCCAAAACACTGAATCTTGACACGCACTTCAGATCTTGCCAACATTGTTGGCCAAAAACAAAACACTACTCATATTTGAGGCACAAGTTATATATAAGTGATCTTTACAAAGTTATCTTGATTACACAAAGGCGTGATTAATTTTTGGGGCAACAATTACAACTAGGTGTTGAATACAATGTTTTAACGCAAAAATACCAGGAAATGTCCACTAGCTTAATACCTGGGGAGGGGCGAAGCATGCCGTGTATAAGTGTATTCAAAGATTGTAAGTTTCTCTTATTCACTGTGCGCGCTGATTGGGCTCCGGAGAAGCGCCAGTTGGAGGAGCAATCGCGCGCTTGCTGATCCGCGGCTACATGCGACGACAGGAGGCGCCGACTTCCTGAGCCCCTAAGGTGCTTCGTTAAACTACATGTGTTCGCACTGGAGGCTAGACCTCGTGGCAGGATTACAGGTCTAATGGTAATGAAAGGTACTAATAGATGGCGGGAGAGCAGTGGAACACGAGAAAAAAGAATTTACTTGAGCAAACCCCCACCCAGCTAATCGTGATAGGAGCAAGACAGAAGGCGAAAGGCCTGAGAGGTAGGCGGGTGGGAGAAGAGAGCAATAACGTATCAGGGGCGGCAGGACGCTATTGTCGCGGGAAGACGTTGGTTCTCTATTGAACGAATATCATCACCAGCCTATCTACGCTCACTGCAGGCTAAAGGAATCTCCCATTATCTCCGACTATCTCGGTCCTGAAATACACGCGAGCAATTTATCCCCGCAAACTTCATCTCATATGCTCATCTAACTTTCTGCCGCCCCCTACTAGGCTTGCCTTCTCTAGGGATCCACTCTGTTACCCCTACTGACCAACGGTTATCTTGCCTTCGCATTACATGCCCTGCCCACGTCCATTTCTTCTTTTTAATTTCTACTAATATTGCTAATATGCTCTTAAAACGCATTTGTTCTCTGACCCACTCCGCTCTCTTTTTGTCCCTTATTGTTACACCTATCATCTTTTGTTCCATTGCTCCCTAAGTCGTCCTCAATTAAATTTGAATCCTCTTAGTGAGCCTCCAAGTTTATTCCCCGTAGGAGAGTACGGGTAAGATGCAGCTATCATACATTGTCCTCTTCAGGGATAATGGTAGGCTGTCATTCATTATCCGAGAATGCCTGCCGAAAGCACTCCTGCACATTCTTTTTATTCTGATTATCTATTCATCATGGTTTGGATTCAGTGTCACAACTTTAATTTTCTTTAGTTTTAGTTTTCTCCTATTCATTTTCAGTCCGACGGTTATACTCTGTCTGATGCGGAAAGCATGCTTTGATATTTGTCCCCGGAGATACTTAGCAAGTCAACGTCATCAGCAAATCTCAGTTTACTGGGGTATTCTGTATTAGCTCCCTTACTCCCAACCGTTCCTAGTCCAATGTTTTGAACACTTGTAAACATGGCCTCAATAGCTTTGGAGAGATTGTGTCTCCTTGTCTGACGCCCTTCTTTATAGGTATTTTAGTACTCTCCTTGTAGAAGATGATGGTAGCTGTAGATATCCTTTTTAAATATCCCCTAGTATTCTTACAAAATGCTCGTCTACCCCCTGGTTTCGTAATGCCTGAATGACTGCTGAGGTTTCTACTGAGTCGAATGATTTCTCATAATATATGAAGGCTATGTATAGGGGTTCAGTATACTCCGCGCACTTCTTTACCACCTGACTGAACGTGTGAACATGATCCATTGTTCAATAGGTCTTAAGAAACCCTGTTTTTTTTTAGGTTGACTGAAATCTAAGCGGCCGAAATTATGTTAGCGATTACCTTGGTACGCACCATGTAGACGACTTACAGTAAAATGATCGGCCTGTAATTTTTCAAGTCCTTCATTCCACTTTTCTTATGGATTAAGATGACGTTCGCGTTCTGCCAAGCTTCCGGTACAGTCACGGTCATTACGCATTGCGTCTATAGCTTTGCCAGTTTTTCTAATACAATTTTCCTGCCATCCTTCAAGAGGCCCGCTGTTATCTGATCTTCGCCAGGTGCTTCGCTCCCTTTCATTTCTTTCAAAGGCTTTCTTACTTCTTCTGTCGTGCTATTTCTATTTCCCCTGAACTATCTCCTCTCATGTGGTGGGATTTACCCCTCTGGCCTATCTCCTTTGATCTTTGTGGTCTGATCTCCTCTGGTCTATCTCCTCTGGTTGGATGTCTATCTCCTCTGAACTACTTTCTCATTCGGCATTATCTTGGATGTCCCGGATACCGTACAGATCTCTATAGAACTCCTCGGCTTCTTTATTTCATCCCTATTCGCGATGACATTGCCTTGCTTGTCTTTATGTACATAAATCTGGTTTTCCCCATGCCTAGACGCCTCTTCACAGCTTTCAGTCTGCCTGCGTTTTTTACAACATATTCCATCCTCTTCATATTATACTTTCGTATGTCGGCTGTCTCACGCTTATTGATAAACTTCGAAAGCTCCACTAGTTCTATTCTGTCAGCTGAGATGGACATTCTCATGGTTTGCCGTTTCCTAATTAGAGCTTTCGCCTCATGGGAAAGTTTACCAGTATCCTGCCAAGCCATCGGGCCCTCGACTTCTACTGCACACTCTGTGAGAATGCGTGTAAGATTGTCGCTGTCTTCCTATCTCGGAAACTCTGCTTCCTCGGTAAGGGCTCAGTATCGGCTCTGCAGCGCGATCCTGAATTCCTCTACTATACGTCTAGCTGTTATCTCATTATTCGGCTTATTTCGTACTAGCTTGTTACGGTCCCTCCTCAAATCTAGCTTAATCAGAGATCTTGCCATACGGTTGTCACTACAAATTATCATTTCGAGCACTTCCACATCCTGCACGACGCCAGGGCTATTGTAGAATATAAGGTGTATTTCATTTTTATGCTCCAAATTCGGGCTCCTCCATTTCCAGTTCCAGGTCTCCCGTTTTCAGAAGAAAGTGTTTGTCAGCGATATAGAGCAATTTTAAGTTCCGCGCTCTTTAAACTTTAGTGTAACAGCGCTTGTTTGTAGTGCCTCTTGTCGTCCCTGGTCTGTTTTCGCGCTGTGAAGCGCGCAGCTTAGGGTACTTGCTCGTAGTCGTAGTTCGTCAGGTGTCCCGGTATCTAGCCGCCATAGCAGCGCGGTGTCGGTAACACGGCGTCACGCACCCAATCAGAGGCTTCGAAAAGATCACCCAGGGCCACAAGTAGCCGTAACTCCTCCTGGCGCTCCGCTAGCTTACCAGATAGCAAAGTGAACTTTGGGCATATAGCTTTTCTTTATTCTTTGTGTTTTGTCCTGCCAATATGTAGATGTATCATCTCCCGCTGTCTCATCTCTCTTTTCTGTCTGCCCGTTTCCCCCTCCGCTTATACACTCACCCCAGCAGGCATTCTGGTATTCACACTTAGGTGAGACAAACAACGCCAGCTCGTGGTCTTTTCTTTCCATAACAACGATAAATTCATTCATTCATTCATTCATTCATTCATTCATTCATTCATTCATTCATTCATTCATCACCGCTTCCCCTGGTTGGAATTCAACTTGGGTCGTTCGCGTTAAGAAGCGTACGTCAATCCCATTGCGCCACACAGGCCCACGTTAATCACATGCAAAGTGCTGGGATGATCCTTGTGCTGCGACGTGCCGGAAACAGTGCACAATTTTATGAAACAAAGAAAAAAGTATGAATTAAACTAGTGATTATTCGAAAAGTCAATAAGGACTTCGGTGCCCGCAACTTTCGGTATCAACGCCTGACTAGAACTGAAACTAGACAAGGCAAGAACCACAACCCCTCTGGCAAATTACTGCTCCACTCCACACCTTCCCAGTTGAGTACAACTGCGTTAGTTTTTTCTTCCTGCGCATCATGTTCTGGATGCATCTTGTATAGAATGCTTATCCAGCATTTGCTTGTCGAAGTGGAACCCGGAAGCTACTTAACCCGCTTTAGCCGAACTTTCTAAAGTATCGCCACAATAGTGCTATTGGACAACACATTGAGGAAAATTAAAACTACTGTGAAGAAAAGGGGACACTCAAACACAAGCTTTGAATGTGTGTATTAGCAAATGACAAGGCGGGCCTTTTGAACTCCCGACGTGGCCGTGAACTTCAGCAACAGCATATACAGAAGCAGAATTTTCGGCAGCAGGTAACGTCCAGCACACAGCGTCCAAGGAGATCAACCGAGATACGTGTGGCCCAACGTGTGCGTGCTTAACCGATTGGTCCACCAGAAAAAGCAAGTATCGCGCGTTAGGACAATCCACATCCATTGCGTACAACTATAGTGACAATGGAACTGGATATTTTTGGCAAAGCAGGAGCAGTGATTTGACACAAAAGGTATACAGCAGCCTAGTCACAAGAAAGCGCATAAGGGCACTAAATGATTCTTCTTGCAAGATCGCTGTTCTTTTGCTCAGTTTAAGTAACTCAAATTTCTTTTCTTCTTTGGATTGTATCAAAAATAGTGTTTCCGACTTTTTTATTTGTCGCCTTAATATAGCGACACTAGCTACAGAGGAGAAGACAGAGCCGATACTTCATTGATTCGGGAATATGTAAAATCTGAAACATTGCAGCTTTTAACCTCATCAAAAGGCTTAACTGGAGCGAGGCATTGTATCCAACTCTGCGATTTAACAACATTAATTCTAAATTACATCTGAATTAGAGTATGCATCATAGATTTGGGACCCTCATATGGTGGTGTTGTCTTCATCCTTGGACGCCGTTCAGAACCGAGCTGCTCGATTCATTGTCACAAACTACTCACGAACCGCTAGCATCACGTCAATTATATCTTCTCTTAAACTTAGTGACCTTGCTGCTAGAAGGAAAATTGCGCGCTTGTGCCTCTTTCATAAGATTTACTTTACTAACCCCATTCTAAAACAGGCTCTCATTTTTGCTCGATTCTACAACTCCGCACAAAACGATCACAGGTTTAAGGTAGGGGTTCCGCAGTGTCGCTTTCACTCGTTCATTCCCAAGACCTGCGACGACTGGAACCACCTCCCCGCCTCCATCGCCAGCACTCCGCATCCTACATCATTCAAAACGGCTGTAACTAATATTGTATGAAATGTAACCACTCCTCTCTGTAACGCCTTCGGGCTTTGAGAGTATTTAATAAGTAAATAAATAAATAAATAAATAAATAAATAAATAAATAAATCACCAACTCACATCCGAAGGTTTGCGCTGGGATGGTCAGGAAGGCCCTGAAGATTGGTCCGATGAGCGGGATTGTTCCGAACATTGCACTCAGCATTAAGAGAATGAGGCAAATTGAGCTGTTGATCTTGGAGCCCGGAATTGTGCCCAACAGGGTTTGCAGCAGGCACTGAGAAAAGGGCAGGACGGCTCTTTATGAACGTCCTTTTTGGGTGAATTGTCCGTCCCTAGTTCCCACATGCGATTTCCTCACGTCTTATTCTTTGCTTCTGCCTTGTAAAAAACTGCTAAACTTATTGTGCTTCATGTGACCTACCCCTTACAAAAAGAAGCACAAACACATGCGCTGACAAAAGGGGCAGTGTGCACTGACTAAAGCTTGTGACGTGCTGCGAAGACGAACAGTTTTAAATACTATGCGCTGGAGTGTGAAGACGAGCTAGTTGGCTCGTACTCATGGCAAAAAAGGTGCGAAGAAAATCAACGGAAGATGATTTCGTGTTCGTCTCTTTCTAGTCTTCCGTTAAGCTTCTTTACGCTGTTTTTTGCCATGCCTATGTGCTAATGGAGCCCCTAAAATCACAAAAACTGAGTGCATGCATCTAATATTTCTTAAAAAAATGTTTTCAAGAGTCCTTGAAGAGTACTTACTGTCAGCGTATTGAGGAGATTCAAGAGAAGCCTATCCTGGAAAGTGAGAAAATCAATCTTAGCATTGCGACTCAAGGGCACCCTGGCTGCACCTGTTAATAGAAGGGAACAGCGGGGAACCAAGGAGGGGAACAATAGCAAGCTCTATTTGCTTTATCGCAGGCATATCGACAATAAGTGGGGTTGTTGTAAACATTTTTTTACCTTCCGGGCAAGCGGATTATCTTGATGTCCAGTATTTATGTTATGACGCGTGCCCTAATTATCAGGAGCAACAAAGTCGCACACAGCTACAAGCCATGCCTGTCGAGCATACCAAATGCGCATATCAGGAACATTATCGATAGCCCGGTACTGCCTATCAGCGTTATAACGTGAACGTAAATAAACAGCGCTAAGCTTTTGGAAGTGTCACCGACCCACTTATTCGAACTATGATACTTCACTGTAAAATTTTCGGCCGATTTCTCGTACACCTATGCAATGTACGCTCATACTTTTGCAGACCTAGCGTATGTTTCGTCTTTTCCTTCTTCTTCCTGTGTTAAAGATCACTAGATGTATGACTTCCTTATTAAACCCCTACTTTGCCCAAGACTGGCGACGACTGGAACCCCCTCCCCCCCTTTATGGCCAGCATTCTTCAGCCAGGATCGCTCAAAATGGAGCTTACTTCATGTGTATAAATTGCTATTTAATACTCTCTGTAACTCCTGCGGGCTTTGAGGGTGTTTAAATAAATAAAATACCTAATATAATATTGCAGTTCAGTATCACATTGGGTCTGACCGCACTGACTCCCCACGGCTGGGACAAGCCCTCGCTCCCCTTTTACCGATCAACGGTGCTCGTCGCTGCTGCAGAGTATCCCGCCTCGCACCGGACTCTTTGTTGCTGCAGCATAAATGCGCTGAGGTTTCGACAGGGTCAGCCAGAGCATTAAGACAGGTGAACGGGTCAGCCAGCGTAGTGGATAAACGATTTCTCAGAAACTGACCAAGTCGGCCCCTGGTTTTACAGGAGAGCCCTTTTAAGGACTGTGTCACAAAACCAGCCCTTCTGAGCTTTGCGCTCGCAAAAGCACCCACCAACCCGAATAGGCGTTTTCCGCACGTATCGCTGCACAGGAGGACCGCGTCACTACATTGAAGAAGGTTTTTGGTATGCAGCGTCGACAACATGATCACAGGATTACAAGAAGCGGCCAGAAGCATACGCAAATAATGGCCTCCGAGAAGAACTTCAAGCATCAGCGGTCTCAACACCCACAGCGCGTGCCCTTATTTGGAGCAGCTCACGTACAGTTTTGGGACCACAGCAGATCTCGACAAGCGATACCACGGCAACGCTGGCCCTTAAAATAACTCTACCTCGTAAGAATACACGTGACCTCGCCCCAGGCGCAACTTTTGAACCCAAAGCAAAGCTCTGCAGGCTTGGACGGTTCTCACGCGACCCTGCCCTCCATCTCCCGTTTTGTTGCGCGTGTCCCTTACGTTCTATCAGCGAAAAGTAACCGTGCGTAAATGCCAGTAAGCAGGCAGCAACTGCCAAACTTCGCAGCAGTGACGCCATAACCGCGGATGCAACAGTCCACCAAAACATTACGACGATGCGGTGTCGCTGCCACGAGCGGGGCCCTCCCTTGTGCGGGGGCAGCTTAACGCGCTCCGCAATGTTCCCTTCAATCCACGGCGCAAGGCTCCTCGGTTTCAGGCAGTAACTCGCCTAAACACCTAGCCCCCGCCACCAACCACTGGTCTAACATTGTGGGGTAGCATCAGTACGGACGGACAATACAATAACTTTATTCGACTATCGCTCGCATCATGCAAGGCACCCCTCACATGCTGTCATTTAACGACATCTCTCGCGTATTACGCAGACACTGGCCGGACCCCCCTTGATAGATGGCAGCCAGTATGTTAACGATGCAGAAGGACGGTAGATGTGTGGAGTGTTCAAAGTTGCTTACTTGCGTTGTTTTCCTATCCTTGGAACACCATCGCTGCGTTGCTTTCATGTCTCTAATTAGACCACGCTAAACACCCGAAAATGTGGCGGTTATCGGTCGTAAGTCCACTAACTTGCCGTCTTAATTTCAGTTTTTCTTCCGCAATGCTCGGATAAAATTCTTATAGGTAGAAATATCGTTAACTATCCCGAAAAAACTACAAAAAAACGTGTTATAGACCTGTTTTCCTGTTAAACAAATCAACCCTTTCTGTAACTGTGTGAGACTGTACGACCTCCCCCAGGGTAGATAAGAACTAGTCGACGAATTATTCACCCTACCTTTACGTGACGTGCCGCGCTTTAGGATACTCGGTTTCTCTATAAAGCGGAATATAAAAATCGCTCTTTATGAATTTATACCCGGCGGGCCTGACCACTTCTGGTCACCCGACTCTCTCAAGTTATATTCGACGAGGGTTAATATTCTAAGCACTCCTTCACACTGTCTCTATTCCCCAAAAACCCCTGCCTCGTACACAAGACTTCTTTCAAGAGCTTTCAGCCGCTCACCCAGCTTTAGAGGTACGCTTTACTTTGATACTTTTGGATAAAACCATACGCCAACTTGCCAGCTGCCTTCAGAGAAAACGCATTAGAACCAGTTTGTACAGTGATGACACAAGTGTTCGAGTGATTCAGTGAAAAAAGTAACATTGAATTATAGGTTTGGTTTCTCGCTTTTATTCCAATGACCGTTATATGTTATGCTTTGAGTTCGTAATGTCTTGAAGTTCTGTTGCATGTAAATCTTAGAAGGTTTTTTAGTTGATACCAACGTTCAAGTTTACTACAAAGGCTTCCCCGTATCATTACTCATAACAACACAATTTAAGTATAGAAGTTGAATTAATTAAAATACCCTACTTGTTTGTTGGTGTATGTACATAGTATAAATGTGCGAAAAGCTAAAACGCCAGTCTGTTCTACACTTCGGTGCACGTTAAAGATCCCAGGTGGTCAAAATTATTCCTGCGCTCTCCACTACGGCACGCCTCATCACCTGTGCAACGTCGGCGAGTTACACCTCATAATCACTCAGCCATTGAACAATCTAAATGTCGCCATGGTAGGCGCAGTCTATCGCAATATTGTGCTAGGCTTGGAGTGAAGTGAATTGTTTGCATGTCATTTACTTGATTTCTCTATGCGTATTTTTGTTTGACACGAGTCCTCGCACCCGAAGCTCATTGAGTTTAAGCAGTCGCCGACTCTTTATTTATTTGGTGATGGTGGTCGTTTGATAGTTTCGCAATTCTGTGCAAGAAGCGCGGTGCAAGGGCCTCTTGCACAGTGCTGAAAAATAGATATTGATTTTGCACAGTTGTAAAACCGTTTCAATCCGTTGTCTATAGAAGAAGCATAGGCTCATCTAGACGTAATCAATGAACGCCTAAGGTGAGCGTAGTTTGAAATCTCGTTCATGCTGCAATTGTATGCGTTCCAAACTCGTTCATTCCACAGTTTTATGCGCGCCAAACTCGTCCACGCTACCGTTTCACGCGTGCCAAACCTGTACCGTTCGCCAGGGAAAACAAACAGATTCTGAAGTGGTAATTTTACCTGCAGAAATACTAACCTTCCTGGATTTATGGCTACGATGATATTTAACGAAGGCAAAACACCTCGAAAACATCAGTACACACCAAACCCAAGGTGGCATCCTTGCTGGAGTGATCTTGGGCTATTGTATAAAATTTAGGTTTCTTTCCTCCGTGTCAGCCCCGGTGCTGCGAAATTTTCGGCGAAGGTTGCATACCGACTCGTCGACCACATGGATCCGACGCAAGTAATTGCAGTTACTTCCTCACACCATACACCCTCTTTATGCATCGCGCCACTGCCATACTATACCAAAGCGGAAACGCCGCAGGTGAATAGCTTCTAAACACTGAGAGGAAAAGTTTAAAATCCATTGCCTCAGCACGAACAGGTATCGCTTGTTCGGTATTGAACTGCTGTCCCTGTAAAGAAGTATTGATTTGCTGTCTCTTAGAGGCAGTTTTAGAGATTCTTGTAGGAGGTTTCAAACAGAAAGCATATTCTTGATCGGAAAGTGGGACAATTTTATCATACCCCATTACCCAGTTGATACTACTTGTGTAACTGGTAGCGTTACATATAAGCACAGTTGTTTCACATACCGTCGCAGGCTGTCCGTTTTAACAGAGGAGGAGCGTCTGGTTCAGGCACTGAAACACAACGAAAGGTTTGATGAGGGAAAGACGAGAAGAAACCACTGAGAAATAAAAATGGGGTTTTTAATCACATCTGTTTTTAAGCGACACAACTCACGCGAACAGGGCCATTACTTTTTTCACTTTTTAGCTTGAAAGGCTTCTAGGACTCTTTTTATGACGACACAGCAGATTGCTTCGTCGTTCACCGAGTATATAAATTACGGCTTGTAATGTAAGCAGGAAAAATGTACCATCATTACTTCGGGCTGCCACTCACCTTAAAATGCAGAAGATCTTTTAATTTATGCTTAACCTTGCAGCGAGAACCTTGCAAAGGTTTCTCTACGGGACGTCAGCATGTCTTTGCTAACTTCGAGGTGTCTCCGATAAGTAATCATCAGTCACAAATCAAGCAGACGGCGCGATAGAACCAACACATCGCGTGCGTATACAGCTCGACGTAACGTAGATGTTCATCCAGAACCGTGTGTTAAAAAGAAGGCCCGATTGGGCTTGTTTATGGAGCAGAACTGGTTAAATCTTTGGCGCGTTATATACATTTGGAGAGGCATAAATCAATCAGTGAACGGAAGAGGTCAGCTCCGCTCTTAGTGTTGCTGGCGAAGCATGGTAGGCATTGTGGGTTCACAACCCTCTGTTAATGAACGATGTGTGCCTGCGCTTTTGTCTGTTATCTAAGGAACGAAATACGTGCTTTCGCCATTTAGCCGAAACAAACAAGAAAGTTTGTGTTATTTCCTGCTGCGAATTCGACATCTGCGCGATACCCCAGTGCTTTCGGTGATGATTTGTCAATCGTTCGGCCGCCTCTGCCGGCTGGTGAAGCGCACGTGTGGAGGATTGGTCAGTGCATGGAAAAAGCGGGAACATCGGTTCGGGTCGTTGCAAGGTGGATAGCGATGGCTACGGAAGTGACATTACGAATCAACGCATTCATCCGTGGTTAAAATCCATGAAGCTAGCAGACTTGCTAGTGCTGAACCGTCACCTCTCTAACTGCGACAAAGACGCGGCTACCTCTTTCTTGCTAGCTCAGCATTCTCTTGATGAGGAGCCAACACAGACCGGGCAGCACTTCCCCCTCATGGCGTATCTATACTCGGGTACAATTTAAGAACGGCAGTAGCTCATGCAGTGTATCGAACCGCCGAGGCGACGTACTCGTAACCTCAGCGTGCACGCGCGTTTTGAAAGGTTGCTATTAAGGCGTGACATCGTCTGCTTTTCGTACGCAATTTGTCTCTCGTCGCTGCTGTAATTTATAAGCGGATTAAGTCCAAAAACGCAAAAAAACGGTTTTGTCACGCTCAACGTACACTCATTGACGCACTGACTGCGCCGCGCGGAGGAAAAGCCCCCCGCGGTGAGGAGTCAACTTCTCTCGTCTTTTTTCCTCCTACAAGAGGAAGAGAGAGAGGGGGGGAGGAAGAGAGACGGCGACGTACGGAAGCGTATTCCCGCTTCCCTGGGCTGTGGATGTTGCTGTCACGCGTCTCCCTGTGCACGCTGAGACTGAAATAAAACGCTAACGCCAAATCACAAATGCATAGGAACAACAGCTGTCGGTTGACTAAAAAGTTTAACGCGAGTTATGGGAATAGTTGGTTGATAAGAGATCGAGTGGCTGGCTGTGTGCGTTTACAGATGTGACTTTAAAAAAAATTGCAACTTGACCTCGACGGCTCCTGATATCACTGTCAGGTTGAAGTTGAAGTACTTTCAGGATTTTGTAGCGAATTATTCATTATGCGGAGACAGAGAACATTGTTCAGGTTTTCATGGCAGCGGCGTTTTCAAGGGCTTGTTCTGTCTTTCCAGGAAGCCTCAATGGGCCTTGCGATGGCGTTGAGGGGCTGGGTAGGCATACCGTTACTTACATCTGGCGATACTACATAAAACAGAGAGCCCGGCACGAACGGCGAAGCCATCGCGATGATCGTCGACGGACGGTATTTGTTTGAGCTTGCCTGTAATGTCACCGCTTCAGAACCATTCATGACATGCCATCTAAGGCATATCGCCGTACGGGCCTCAGGGTGACCACCCGCCAGATGCCACGGCTTGAGGCACAAGTACATCTTTCGCCAAAACATCGTACGGACACGTGTCATGTGCGGTGTGTTCCTAGGCAAGGAATTGGACTGGCAACGGCAGGAATTTTTGGTGATGCTGTGCTCAGTTGAGCGTTTTGGCATAAATGCTTCCTCCGTCATTGTGCTTTAACAATCAAAACCGTTTTCATGAGAGCAATATGGTTAAAACGCAACACTTTCGCCCGTACTACCTGAGGAAAAGAACAGTTCAAAATCCAAGCTGCTACGACCCTGTCCGAATGTAATAAACGTCGGATTCATGACGCGAGGAACCCAGGTTCAAATCCGACCACGGGAAGTATTTATACAGACGACAGTCTTTCTTGGGCTAACTAAACCCAGATATTTTGGTCTGTATGTCTGTCTGTCGCTCGTTTCAGTCACCCGGCCATAGTGAAATAAATTATATGGAATAGTCTTATATACTCAAAGCGGATTCTAGATGTCGAAGTCTGGTTTATATGTTCATACTTCTCAACATTGTTGAACAAGAACAAGTCATTACGCAAATATAAGGCACAAAATCAATACATGAATGATATTTGCAGTGTTCCTTTATAAAACTTTTATAGATACTTGATTTTTACGAAATGAAATACTGCATCTGCTGCAAAAAAATCACATGGCCGCCTGCGGTCGCCCGCACCACTATACCTTGTGGCGGCATTTTAAGAAATCAAGCGGCAACAGTTACGAAAGGTTCCAGTAGATAGGTTACACAATCTGCTTGGAACGCACGTGAGCTAACGTGGTTCTTAAACGTTGAAGTAGGGCGCCTCGATTTACGCACGCTTCGATTCACGCGCGATTCACCCAGCCTTGAGCAGTGTAACGCAGTAAATTTAAATTGACTTGAGCAAACCTTAAGCGTGTTTACTAAGGGTGAAGCGCGACGCAAGAGGGCCAACATGAGAGGAAAACGGGAAAGCGAAGGGAGGCATTTACTTGGCAAATGCCTACTTGGCAAATGCAAAAGACTATCGTCTTTTGTCGACATGTTCGAAGAAAGGAGCAGATACACGGCCAATATTTTTACTTTTGCGGCGATTGATGTGCCTTCGTTTGTCATCACCATCGTTTTTTAAAATGATGATGATGTTGCTATTGGTTTCCCCTTTGTAGCGGGGTGATGACATGTCATCTTACCAAAAAGGACTGATATACCTATGTTTTATACTCTTGGTTAATTACTAGCGCTGCTTAGGGCCGGCACAGAAAGCTTATTAGGTACAAAATACTTTTTTTCTGTTACAGGTGGCAACTGTCCTAGGCAATATTCCCCTGTCTGTTTTCGTCCACCAGCATTCTAATCTTCTTTTCGTCCCCTCGACAGCTTTGAAGTTAACTTCCTCGGTGATACCCCTAAATCCTAGGGCTTCTGGAAGCTGAATATTTCCCTCGTGTAGATTTGGATGGATGCCCTCACATTCTAACACAATGGGCCGCATAGTTTCTGTTTCTTTTCAGCGAACAACGCATACCCCATCATTTTGTGAATACATCCCACAAAGTTCTTCGCCAGCAACCTGCTCTAGCCTCAAAAAGCAAAGCCCTGCCCTGGGAATTAGCGTAGAAATTTTCCTTTCCGATATTCAATTTCTCAGCCCTGTAAATCTCTAACGAAGTTTTAGCTTCCAGTTTATCTCTTCATTTATTCGTTTAAATTCGCCTTGCCCTTTTTTTGGTTACCTTTGCTGTTGTTGATGCTCCACTGTTCTTTCCGTATTTCGTCGTTAGCCTTCTAGTCTTCCTTAACCACTGCGTGTCCACGCTTTTCAAGCATAGGTAACTAAAATCATAGATGACCACCTTCGTTGATCCATTGCTCTCAATCTCATCTCCAAACATATGTTACTCTGTGCTTCTCTAACATAAAACGACGCCCAGCTCATATCTCCGTGCACTGCTTCACTGGTTCTTTTCCAATGCGCGCCTAAGGCCACACGTCCTTTCGTTCTCTGGTTCTCTTCAAGGCCTGATAGAACGTCTTATTTTAGGCAGAGTACAGCATTCGCAAATGTGAGACCCGGAACCATTACTTCTTTCCACTACTTTATATTTGTTATACCCGCACAGAGCTCTACGCTTCAATATAGCTGCGTTTCGCTTTCCTTTAAGCTTAAGTTACTCCTCGTGAGTTCTTAAGTGGTTATCGCCTTCGGTTAGCCACACTCCCAAATATTTATATTTATTCATTATAGGTAATTCGCCTTGCTGGATAGATACTGGGTCAGTGATAGCGTCATTGAAAACAATTATTCCTGATTTTTCTGCACTAAACTGTCACCCGAGGTCGGTGGCTTCCTGTCTGCTAATATTTATTACCCGATGCATATCGGTGTAGTTTTCAGCTAAAAGAACGATGCCTGCGTATACCATTGCCGTAATGCGCCGTTGTACCACTACGCCTTGCAGCATATGGGTTAGGCTAAACCCTACTTGACTTTCTTCCAGTTTCTTTTCTAACCCTGCAATGTAAAGCATGAAGAGCATTGGTCTCAAAGGGCATCCCTGTTTCAGTCACTGATGCTTGTTGACCGGCTGGGCGCATTTTTTTCCTTCCCTTGTAAGGTACACTCTATTGCCTTTATAGATTTCTATAAGGAACTGTATTAACTCGTCATCTAATTCCTGGGGTTACAGCTTTCTCTACAGCTGTTCCGTGTTTACGTTGTCATTGCCCCTTTAATGTCCAAGAACGTTATCCATATTGGTCTATTCTGTGCTTCCGCAATTTCAATAGATTGCGTTATCACGAATAAATTGTTCTCCAATCGCCTGTCTCGTCTAAATTCATTCTGCAGTGCTCAAACTATTTTATTTTCTTCCATCCATGCTTGAATTTCTGATTTTATCACATGCATTACAAATCTATACACCACTGACGTTACTGTGAGTGGTCTGTATGAATAAATACTGGCTTTGTGTCCTCTGCCTTGGTATAATAATTTCATCCTCTGGTATTTGTTTCGTTTCTATCACCTCTTGTGTTTGCCTTATGAACGATTCCTTACTTTTAGGTCCAAGCAGGTTTATCAGTTGCATTGGTATTCCGTCCGTGCCCACAGCTGTCTGGGGGAAACCTTTTGCGCTGCTTTTTTCCAATCAAGGTTGCTCAACCCTATTTCCCTTTCCGCAGTCTTGCATTGCTAGGCCGCAAATTGACAGAAAACGATATAAGATAAAGAAAACCGCATGAATGAATGAAAACTCAATCCCGTGTCTTTTTGCAGGCCATGATGATGATCAGTGGCTCTCCCTTTGAATCGGGGCTTCGGTTGTCAGCAACTGACTTGCTGGTTTTATTACGCTTACTTGCCGTACTCCCAGCTAGCCTCCCTCAATTCTCTCCCTCTGCCCTGTTTTAAACTCTCATGGCTCACACCCCCGTTTTTTCTCCCGTCGCTGTTCTAAATTTTCATCCGTATGATTACTCCGCCTGCGTAACCCATACCTTCCCTAATGCTCCTCCACCGTCACTCCAGTGGCCTCTTCGTCATCTCTATGGCCTTAAAGTTGAGGTTCCCCCTCGCCCCAAATCCCAAAGCCTCCGCCAGCGTGTTTCCCCCTCACACCGCGGTTGTCGTATCTCTGTGCAGCCCCTGACAATATGGTCTATAGTTTGCGATCACTGCCGCAGAATGCACATGTTTCATCCTGCTGCCTATAGCTACTCGTGTGCCCCCGGTTTCTGAGGAACCCCGCCCGTGACTCGAAGAGCAATGCACTGCCTCTTGTATTGCCATAGAAACCCTCTTTCTTAATTTCCCGTTTCTCTGCCCTATAAGTCTCCAGGGTTTTTTTCGCTTCTGTTCTCTGTGCCCACTTTGTCGTCTGTGCTGCATTTACCTGCTTTTTAACTGTTGTGTAAACCCCACTTTCCCCTAGGGACTTTCCGAATTGCTTGGTCAGCTGTCCGGTCCTCCGCCTCCATCACGTGTCCCCGCTCCTCATATACAGGTAATTAAACACCGTCGCGGCCCATTTTTTGTCCTCTATGTTACGCTGCGGCGCCCTCTCCTGACTACTTTCGGTACTAACGGCAACTAAAATTCCAACTTGTCATGAGAGGGCGCCACAGCCCTTCTTGGCGGGAGAGTGGGAGCGACGCCACCTGTATCGGGCAGTTTTATGCAGGCGGATTTGCAAAAAGAACACAAACACAATATAATCACAAGAATAACACAAGGGAAACGCTGGCGGACCAGTACTCCGCACTTCGGACAGATTACACGTTTAGTGGAACTGGTTTTTTTTCGTGAGTCGAATTGTCGATTTGTGAGTGCATTTCCTCCAATGTACATATTTACATGTATACTTGTGTGTACATAAGTCTATTGTTTTTGTTATTGTGTAGAAGAAGTTAAAATCGCTGTTTACGGCCCGTGCGTGTTTTGTGGTACATAAATGCCTACGCTCTTGTGTTTTTGTGTAATTAGCGTAGTTTTTTCTGATTTATAGATGGTAGTGCCTAATATTCTGCCTGAGCGAATGTAAGTGGTGTTCATTGTTGGAGTGTAATTATCGTCGTCATTTTCTGTACGAAATAATGCTGCCTGTAGCAATGTAACTAGCGTTTGCTGTACTCAAGAACTGATGCTCAACTGCTTTGGTCTCACAAAGACTGGAAGTATGAAACATAATAAATAAATAAAATAAATGAACTTGCGCCGAAAATAAAGCGGGCACAATTGGTTGGTCTGACTCATGTTACTTGCGCCGGCAACACGTTTGTCAACTTCTGTGAAATCCTAAACGCTTGCAGAGCGTACTCAATAAACACTTCCCGTACTCAGACTAGGGTGTCGCAAAGTACCTCAACCGCAAATGATTGCTCTGTGCCATTCAGATATCTTGAAAACTCTCTCAAGAGATTTTTTCTCCCTTTCCGAGTCTGTTCGACCGCTAACATAACGTCATTGCAGTGGTGTAGCAGCTATTGGCTGGCTTTCCTTCAGTTCCAGCAATGAACGCAATCGACATCCACTATTTGAAAAGAAACCACGAAAGCAAGGCAGAAACGGAAGGCGCACACACTGCGACGAGCAAATCGCGCAGTGCGGCTCCCAGCTGGTGATAACTGTAGGTTTCGCTGTGCTTCCAGACGCGAAGGAAACAGAAGGCCTTTGTCGGATGTGCTGCTGGGTCCTTTAAACTGGCGGCGAAAATATTCGCGATTAAAGCAATGATGCCTCGCCGGTATCTTTACCCGAAAATCTCCCTTCCCTAATATTCAAATCTGCACTAAATATTACCTGCCGCCTCCGTTCAGCCTGTATGGGAACAACTATGAGGTGAACCCAGTTACCTGTTTACAGAGCCAAGGAGAGTGCGCGGCTACCTTGCCTTCGTTGAGGGTGCTGGGAAGGGTGAGGCTGACGGGATCGGTGCAGCTCTGGTTGCCGGAAAGCAGCGTCAGGCGGTTGGGCACCCCGCTGATGGCGCACAGAGGAGCCGTCAAGAAGCCCGTTACCACGGAGAAGAGCGAGGCTGCAGAAAACCCGTGACGGAAGTACTGTCATTCAGTTGGTGTCTATGCAGAAACTCTAAGGAACTGTCTTGTTTGTACCGTTTCGCCGAAAAGCTGCACAGCGGGACCTGTGCCACTTGAATCACATGGTTCTGTAAAAGGCGGAACAGCACACCCCACAGGTGCTGAATACGAATTACGTTTTGAGACTGGGAAATTCAGTGCTACGAAGTGTGAATTCGTTCGCTCTTTTGTCGCATCACCATGCCTTTTTCTTTACAAAGTGTGCCGTGCACTTGACAGGGCAGCTAAAACGGACGCTGAAAACCTGCACGAAAATTCATTGAACAATTATTCGTGTGTCTTCTATGACTGGTGAACGTCCCGAACTCCTCCACCGCTCTCCCGAGGCTAGTCTATATGCAGACGCTGTACTGCAGCTTTAGAAGCCCCCAAGAAAGCGTTTCTCGCACTCCAACCGAACGCCGTGACAACCGGACTTTGCGTTAGCGGCATTGGCTGCCTGTCGCCCTTTTGGTGTCCACCAGCATCGGCATTACTAGTGTCACTAGATAAGGTATCAGATTGACGCCACTGAGGCACGCAAGCCAGCAACGGCAATCATTTTGTTTTTCATTAGTGCTGCGAGATTGCCGCATACATGGCCTCGCCGCTACCTTAGGCCGGGTCATTTGTTAACAACACTCCCGAAGACGCAGCCAACGGCATCTGAAATGCTGCTGCACGCATTATCTTTGATTCGTGTTCGGAACGACATCACTCGTGCGCAGCCGCAGAGCAAGGAGGGCAACCTAAGCCCATCAGATTGGGCCCACCAAAAACGCACAAATAACAAAATGCCGGCGCCCATAAACCATCTCAGTGTAAACAAATGTCACGTGATGCGGAATGCCCGATGATTCCGGCGGCGGCAGAGAACAATAGGAGGAAAGAGTGGTAACACTCTGTACCCTTATCTAGAGGCACTAGGCGTTCCGTCACTGCATTTCCCATTCCATCATCTTTTGGCGCCCTCTGCTGGCTGCGCACTCCACTAAGCGGTGAGGGGACGCGTCGACAGGGCTTGCGACGGGCAAATTGGAGATGCAGTTGGGGAGCCTTCGACGTGACGTTTTGTTAGAAATCTTGGCAGGGGCGGAGGCCGCGCCCCCTGTGCTAGTGCTTCTGTTCGGTGAAGTTACCCCTTTCTGCACGCGCTCTCTAGTTCACGGCTTTTGAGCGCTGTCTGCGGACCGACTACGAAAAATTGGCCCACATGCCTCGGCTCCAGCTCACGCAATAAAAACTGCAAGAAAATAACACACGCTGAAGCGCAGCTATTCAAGAAAGGACGTTGACGTTACTTTCTACCATTGAGCTACGAGAGCTCTGTATCGGAATGTGCATATGAAGGCTTATTTGAAATACGCCAATGTTTGGATCTTGACAACGTGTCTAGGCCTGGAAACGGCGCCAGCAGTCATGCCTGCGGTAATGGCCTTTTAACAAATTGACAAAGGAAGTTTTTTTTGTGCATGTTTAAAGCAGTGACCACACGCAGAAGCCTGGGCTCTCGACTAAACGCCCAGACGGAATCGCTCCTAAATAGGGCCCGCCTACATCCATACACCCCTCATCGTATCCCTCCCCCCTTTGCAGTACCGGACATCAGTAGAGGCAGTACCGGACATCAGCTCAATGAGAGTGCCACTGCCCTCGTCCTATGCCGTTTGGCAACGTGGCTTCCCGCACCGGCTGCTCCATTTCGATCCTGGCGGCTGCCTCGTGGCGAACAGCCTGGAGCACGGTCGCTCCCGCATACTGACCAGTTCAGTCTCCAGTTTGACCCCTGTCGGTGGTTTTAACCATCGATAACCCGAAACCTCTTGTTGCCAGTCAAGCTAGGTATGAACTCGTCCTGTCTAACAGGGTTTACGAGGCTGTTCACTGAGAACGATGGGACGGGACTACAACTTCCTACCGAATGCTTTAATGGATTCCCGTGCCAGCCTACGAGCAATGCTGCTTTGACATCATGCGCCACTATGGAAGTCGGACAACTGGTCGTTGTAAGGCCCGGACATCGCCACTGCCTGTGCAGCTGCCAGATAGCTCCTAACCAACTTGGCAGCGGCGGGAGTATGTTGAGAAATGAAGATTCGCCGGGAGGGGCCGACAGTAGGGAGGGAGGAAGAAGAGGATCGGATGCGTTCACTGCCTCGCTAGGCGGCTCGATTACCATTTTGGAAGCGAGACGCTGGACTTGTTTCGCTACACCTTGTTTATGAGGAGTCCGCAGAAGCTCGTTAATATAGGAATGGACGCTGCCGTCAACGTTGCGTAATTATACTAAATATGCAAATTGGCATAAAACTCACGCTTGCCTTTCGAAAACCAATGAAAGGCCTACATTATGAGCAGAAGGAAAATAAATAATGTCGTCATAACTAAATACCAGCAGCCATTATTTTCCAATTACGCGAATTTAAAAATTACCTTTCTAATTTCCAGCGGCCCAGTTGTGGCTGCAAGCTTTTTGAGATACAATGGATGGCGCGATATCAGATATTTGAACAAAAGAAGTAGCTTGAAATTACATTTAGGCCCTAACAAACTACCTAAACGCTAAAGAAGCCACCTAACGTCAACAATATTGTAAGTACATCTGACGCTCTCCTGTTACTTCTGGCTTTCGCAAGGAAAGTATCATCATCATTACCAGCCTATCTACGATCACTGCAGGGCAAAGGCCTGTCTCATTATTCTCCAATTACCCGGGTCCTGTGCCAACTGTGACCAAATTATCCCCGCAAACTTCTTCATCTCATCTGCCCATCTAACTTTCTGCCGCCCCCTACAACGCTTGCCTTCTCTAGGGATTCACTCTGTTAACCGTAATGACCAATGGTTATCTTGCCTTCGCATTACATTCCCTGCCCACGTCCATTTCTTTTTCTTAATTTCTACTAATATGTCCTTAACACGCGTTCGTTCCCTGAACCACTCCGCTCTCTTCTTTTGCCTTAATGTTACACCTATCATTTTCCGCTCCATTTCCCGCTGAGTCGTTCTCAATTGAAGTTGAACCCTCTTAGTGAGCCTCCAAATTTATGCCCCGTATGTGAATACCGGTAAGATGCAGCTGTCATACAATTTCTTCTTCAGGGACAATGGTAAGCTGAAATTCCTTATCTGATAATGCCTCCCAAAGACATTCCACCACGTTCTTATCCTTCTAATTATCTCTCCCTCGTGGCTAAGATCCGGGGTCACAACTTGGCCTAAGTACATATATTCGCTTACCACTTGCACTGCTTCGCCACCTATCTCAAACAGCTCTGCTTTCCCAAGGTCATTGATCACTTCTTTATTTTTGTGCATAATAATGTTCAGGCCCAAGGTTCTACTCTGTTTGTCCTGCGCGCTTAGCATGCTTTGCAACTCGTCCGGCGAGTTACCTAGCAAGGAAACGTCATCAGCTAATCTGAGGATACTGAGGTATTCTCCAGTAGCCGTTACTCCCACCCGTTCCCAATCCAACGTTCTTAATACTTCTTGTAAACATGCTGTGAATAACATTAGAGACATTGTGTCACGTTGTCTGACGCCCTTCTTTATAGGTATTTTACTGCTCTCCTTATGGAAGATGATGATGGCTGTGGACCCATCGTAGATATCTTCTAGTATTCTTTCATAATGGTCATCAAATTTTGGTTGGAAAATGCCTAAATGACTGCTAGGGTTTCGACTGTGTCAAATGCTTTCTCATAATCTACGAAGTTATACATACTCAGTATACTCAGTATATACTCAGTATACTCAGCGCACTTATCTATCACCCGATTGATTGTGTGAATATGGTTCATTGTTAAATAACCTTTACGGAACCCTGCTTGTTCTTTAGGTTGAGTGAAATCTAAGGTCGCAGAAATTCTGTTAGCGATTACGTTGGGAAGTACCTTGTAGACCAATGACAGTAAGCTGATCGGCCTGTAATCGGCCTGTGCTAGGGCCATTACTTTTTCTTTTTTTTGTAACGTCCTTGTTAATCTTACAAAAAAACCGGTCCAAATACGTCTTTTTGCAGACGACTGCAGGTCTTTTTGATGAAATTAATAGCACCGAGGACCAGTGTGCGTTAACTCGGCGTTTGAAAACGTGGTTTCTTGGAGCAAAACATCTAAACAGAATAGTACACCTTCGTGTGAATAGAAAGAAACAATCCTCAGAATTTTCTTATTGTACTTGTGAGCAACCCCTAAAGCAAGTACCTACTTTCTCTAACACAAATATCGCGGCGTAAAGTTAACCAGTACCTTAAGTTGGAACCCTCACATTACTGCCATAAGCGCTGCCTCTTGCCCTAAGCTTTGTTTATTGCGACACAAACTCAAGGACACTCCCCCACAACTTGAATACTTAGCTTATACTCAAGTCATTAGACCGAAACGTGAATACGCTTGCATTATTTGAGATACACACAAGAAAACCAATATCGATTGCCTCGAGAGAATTCAAAGAAGAGCCGTCCGCTTTATTTGTGGTATGTACGGGCGAACAGACTCCGTTTCTACCCTGATAGAAAAACATGGTATCCCACGTTTAGAATCCCAACGTAAATCATTCCGGCTAAAGTTTCTTTATCTGTTAGTTAACTCGAGTTAGTTAGCCCTTACTTGATTCCAAAACCTACATAAGTCTCCTGGCCACACGGTGAGGTCATCATTTACATGCCCTTGCCCTAATGCCTTAACTCCATAATTTGACAAAACTCAGTCCATGTTCGCCGCGGGGCCCGACACCGCGGCGAACATGGACTTACGCTCCTGTTTTGCACAGGTATGCGTCGTCGCCTGGTTTCTGCTAACGACGGCTGCTGCGGGCGGGACGTCCATCGGACAAGCAGCGAACGTGCGGCCGGTGTACCTGCCAACGGAGACGCTCGTCACCCGGACAGAGGCGGATCGGCCCGGCTGGTTTGCCTACCCGCTACGTTTAGAGCAACCTGCTCCGCTCAGCTGGCAACCTGGTACATCGGAGGCGCCACCGGCGATGTTATTTAAACACCCGCCGCTCGCCGCCGCAATGGGGCCCGACACCGCGGCGAACATGGATTTACGCTCCTATTTTGCACAGGTTGGTTACCTTCACGATGCTTTATGCTTTAAGAGCTCTAACAGGTGCCTGTTAGCTGTGTCATGCCCCACCGAATATTGCTGTGAACTGTCACGTAGAAGTGTTGTTAATTTCTTGTTTCTCGTAAATCACGCGTTCTTTCTTCGTCTACTCCTGATAGTTTCCGGTGACATCGAAGTGAACCCTGGACCGATTAATAGATGTGACTCATGTACGCAAAGAGACTTGTCTGAATGCTCAGCTATTCTTGAAACGGTACGACGCATCGAGAACAACCAATACCAGGAACTGTCAAACTTCCGCCAATGGCAGTGCCTTGTGAACTTGCAGCTTGAAACGCTAGAAGAACGGTTGGGTCACGTAATGCATGCAGAATCATCTGCCTTTCCCGGTCTACCATCGTCACAAAGTATGAACATGAACACCAATTCATTAGACATAACACGAGAAATTGTCTCGCTAAAAGCAGCCGCAGACGGTGCTGAAAGCCGTTTACGTCGAAATAATCTCCTGTTTTATGGTATACCAGATGCCCAGTCCGAAACGTGGACACAATCGGAGGTAAAAGTGCTGTCACTTTGTTCAGAGCTGCTGGGTATAACAGTTGACAAGCAGAAAATTGAAAGGGCACACAGAATTGGCCGCTTTCAAGCGAACAAGAGTCGCCCTATCGTGGTAAAATTCAATCACTTCAAGGACAAACAATCCATTCTTGCCTCCGGAATTAAACTAAAGAGTACCGATTTCGCCTTGCGCGAAGATTTTTCAGCATCTGTACGCCTAGCGCGGAAAAAGCTTCTTGAGTTTGCTAAGGAAAACAAATCCCCCTATCAATTAAGATATGATAAACTGTTACTTGGGAAAAATTGGGAAAAACTGCTACGTGTATGATTCGGCGTTTAATACAATTGCCATGCCTGACAGCTAGCTATATGGCAGCGCCCGTCGTAAAATGCCTGTCCAGCTAAAGAAAACCGCAGTTCGCAGGGACGCTTGCCAACTAACGGAGCTCAACATCCTAGTAATTAACTGCCGCAGCATAAAGAATAAACGAGATGCTCTTTCTAATTTTATCATCGCTACGCATGCCGATATTGTTGTTGGCACAGAATCATGGTTAGACGATACCATAAGCAATGCTGAAGTGTTTCCGTCAGGTTTCGAAATTTACCGGCACGACCGTGACGTTCATGGTGGAGGTGTATTTCTTCTCGTCGACAAATCCATCCCTAGCGTGCCAGCAGATCTGTGCGACGATAACTGCGAAAGCGTGTGGTGCAAAATCATCTTACATAATGGCGAGCATCTTACAATAGAGTCTTTTTATCGCAGCCCCAGTTCAAGTTCACTGGTACCATTCCGGTCCTTATCAAACGCACTGCAAAACGTAAATACTAATCTCTTTCTCGGTGGTGACTTTAACATGCTTCGCGTTCAGTGGATCAACAAATCTCTACTTTTATCTGCCCAGTCTGCTCTTTCCGATGAATTCAGCAACATGATAGCAATGCATGGTCTTTACCAATTCGTTGATTTCCCTACCAGAAGAACCCCCGAAAGCAGCTCTATACTCGACTTGGTTTTTTCAAATTCCGAAGCCTTAGTTCAATCTATTACAGCAATCCCTGGCATCAGTGACCACGACGGAGTCCTTGCTAAAGTTTCATGCAACCGGCCGCAAAAAACCATATCTCAACCGCGCAAAGTGTACAGCTTTGAGAAGGGCGATTACACTACGATTAGTCATAGCTTATATGAGCAGTACGATGATTTCCTTGAAGCCTCATTAACTTTTAGCGTAGATGAACTATGGGAGCGGTTCAGAACTAGATTCTTAGCACTTATAGACGAACACATTCCATCAAAAATTTTGTCTGGTACCCAACGTAAAAATAAACCCTGGTTCACGCGTGAGATTAAGCTTCTGCTCAACAAGAAAACGCATATCTTCAAGAGATACGTCAACAACAGGAACGAAGAAATTTTCAAAAGCCTCGAAATAATTTCCTACGAAATAACGAAGAAAATAAAGTGTGCCAAAGATAAATTTTATTCTTCCTTAAGCGAAAAGCTTAAACGCAGTCCTAAAGAATTATGGAAGTGTGTAAAACAAAGCGGAAAGGAGGAAGAAACTATTCCCCCGTTGTCTACCGGCCAAGGATTTATAACTAATGACGTTGTTAAAGCCAATCACTTTAACAAATACTTTCAATCAGTCTTTTCCACCCCCCTAGCGGGTGCACCTAGTGCAGAAAGTTCCCAGTGCCATCTACCGGCTATGCCAGATATAGATGTAACTTATAATGGGATATTAAAACTTCTTCAAGAACTGAAACCTCATTCCGCGCCCGGTCCTGACGCGATACCCTATCTAGTTTTGAAAAACTGCGCAGCCACGGTGGCTAAATTGCTTGCCCTGATATTCGGATTATCTATGACTACGTGTCAGTTGCCCTTACAGTGGATATCTGCTAACGTCGTACCTATTCATAAAAGCGGACCCCGTTGCCAGGCGCCCAATTACAGACCCATATCGTTGACGAGCGTGTGTTGCAAAATCCTTGAACACATTATTTATTCGAACATATTCCATCACTTGCAGGTAAATAATTTCTTTATGAACTACCAACATGGTTTCCGAGCTGGGCATTCCTGCACAACTCAATTAGTAGAATTCTGTCATGACATTTTTTCTTCATTTGATTCAGGTACACAAGTAGACTGTGTATTTTTAGACTTTCAAAAGGCATTTGATGTAGTGTCTCACTCTCACTTGCTTCATAAATTATGTTATCTTGGTCTCCCGGACAATGTGCTTGGTTGGGTGCGCACATATCTTTCAAATCGTTCCCAAAAGGTTATCATTAATGGCTTTGAATCAGAACCCGTTCCCGTCACCTCAGGAGTCCCGCAAGGGTCCGTCCTCGGCCTCCTGCTGTTTATAATTTTTATTAATGATATAGGTGCAAACGTTTCATCTAACCTACGGCTATACGCTGATGATTGTGTATTGTATAGGGACATTAACAATCCGAATGACGCTGCTCAATTACAGTTGGATTTAAACCGTATTGTCAACTGGTGTACAAATGGAATATGAAACTGAACGTCTCAAAATGTCACTGCATGCGTTTTAGCCGAAAACGGTAGAATACAATAACTACTTACCTTTTACAGACGGAAAGCATTGCATTTTCAGATCATGTTAAGTACCTTGGCCTCACATTCTCATCCAACCTGACCTGGTCCAAACACACTGAAACCGTAACAATGCAAGCTGGCCGTGTTCTAAATTTTATTAGAAGAAATTTCAAAAATGCACCACAGGACGTAAAAGAGACTTTGTACAAAACTAATGTGCGTCCAATACTAGAATACGCTGCTGCTGCGTGGGATCCGGACACCAAGGTACTAATTAATAAACTAGAAGCTATTCAAAACCGTGCTGCCCGCTTTGTCACTGTTCCTTCGGTAAAAATACCAGTGTTTCCGCAATAAAAAAGGCACTGTCTTGGGACTGTTTGCAAACTCGCCGCACAGTATGCCGCCTGCTATTCCTCAACCAGATAACTAACGGAAAAACAGGTATTAACCGCCAGACTTATCTGAAACCGCCCGATTACGTATCAAAAAGTAGAGACAACAGCAAAAAGATTAGAGAAATTCATTGCCGCACCTCGCTTTTTAAATCATCTTTTTTTCCACGCACAATTGGCGATTGGAATAAGCTTCCAGAAAACATCGTTTCCGCATCTGCCGTTACATTTGACACAGCTCTAAGGGATTATGTGCGTGGTGAAAGTGAAAAGAGCGTTTCTTGAATTGCCGCGATGGTGTTCCTGTCAATTATTTGTATTGGTTTTTTCTGTATTTGTATTTGTTTTTAGAGAATGTCGATTTTTTCCGTCGTCTTTCGTCTTGTTTTCCTGTTCTTTTTTTTTCACGCACGTGTTGCCGTTTGATGTTGTACAATGCTCTTGTTGATTTGCTCTTGTACAATGGAAAATAATCTTGTACAATGCTCTTGTACAATGCTCTTGTTCTAGAATGCCTCTGTTGATTTTTATTCCTGTATATCACGAGATTCATGATTACATTTGTCCACTGAATTTTTTTTCTTATGTATCTCCTACAACAATGCCCTCTGGGCGAATGTAGTAAGCTGAATAAAGAATAATAAATAAAAAAAATCTTCTGAAATTTTCGTTTTTTTCACGCATGATCTCTGACTGGAAGCTCTTCTGTCGAGAGATTCTACTGACAGGCATGTCACCTTTGTGATGTGACCATGATTTGAACTTATCTTCTCCAGTGTTATAATGTGTCCTTGCATTGTTTTCTCACAGGGAATTTTCCTCTCCCTCTTTTTTGTTAAAAATGTAATTGATGTAATTTTAATGTAATTAATTGTTGTATCTCTGTGATGTTTGACTTGGTTGCCATTTGTTTGTGCTCTTTATTGCCTGTACCACTCCTACTCGGGTTTTATCCCTGAGCATTTTGTAAATAAATATTGTGCACAGAAATGCACTAAACAGTGTCCTTGTTAGAAATATTCATAGGTAATAGTTAGTAAATAAATTGTTTACAAATCACTTTTTCCCACTGCCATTGTGGGAAAAAGTGGCCTAACGTCAGCGAAAAACCTGGACGCTGGGCTGGTAGCACGCTTAAACTGATCAACATTCTCAGCCGGAAGCTCTCACGCCAACATTCTCAGCGACGGTAGCGTAGTAGGCCTGTGTTAAGAAACGGTGTTAAAAACCGTTGAAGCTCGTCTTGCTGCCTCAGTTCACCTTGAGTGCTTGGAGAGCCTAAATTACGAATGCAGCAGATGCCCTCAAAAACGCTGCTTCGATGGCTTACTTACGCTATCGCGTCGTGCGTCTAAGAGCTAAACTTAGATGCTCTCTGAAACTTGTGTTTCAGCATCGACACGCATATAACAAATAAATGGCATCAAAAACAATTAGTCACTTCTATCAGAGGAGGAGGTGGACGAGAAAAAAAACTTTTTTTTTTTTGAGACGATGAGAGAGAAACGTTAAGTGGGTGGCACATTTTCATCTCAGAAAGCCGCGGGCTGCTGCTGCTGTTCGGGCCCGATCGATCAGCAATTGTTGGTCCTCGAGCCACGAGCTGGCCAGGCGGCTCTTCCAGTGTTCTGGGGGGGGGCTAGTACAGGGTTTGGGTGGTGGGACATACCCATACGAGGCGGCACGTGGATACCGGTACGTCGCAGAAAGGACAGTTGTAGGGGTATATTGACTGGGGTCTTATAAAAATCGTCGGTTTGAAATCGTCGCCCCATGTGTCCATCTGGGAGACTTAGTGACGGGTGCGGAAGACGTTCTCTTGCCTAGATCGGTAGCTGTTCCGCCGGATTTCAGCGTATTGAATTTGAATGGGAGGGCGGATGCGGGACGGTGCAGAGCCTTCCTCTCCCTGCGGCAATCGTGGGCAACTCTGTGATCCGGCTCATTTACGCCAAGCGAAAGGTGACCGGTGGTGCGTATTAGGATTTTTGGGCTATTTCAGGTCTAAGAAAAAATTGCATCAGAAATATCTATTTTACTGCACTGTATGCAACAATATGCGTGCTTTTTTTAAAACCCACTAGCGAGTGTAGCGAAATAAAACAAGCGCTCATTCATTGCGTGTCCGTGGGTTGTGCTTGCCTTGCTAGCTTACTGCCTTTTGGGGTGAACAGTCCTCGTTTGGCCCTTTCCTGGCTTTTAAAGCAGTCTGCGGGGCCTGACCGGGCTTCGCCGGGCTCACAAAGGAAAGCTTCTTGCTCGGGCCGGGGACCTGATTTAAACGTCGGGTCGTGCGGACCTCTAGCTCTACTGGAGTCCCTTAAACGAGTGGGTACTTACACAGTACGATGAAGCTCAAGCCGAAGTTGATGAAGTCGAGCAGAGCCGCCACTAAGCCCAGCAAACTGGTGTTGCCCAGAGTGGTGACCAGGCGCTGCCACGGAGAAGCAAAACAAAAGTGCACTTGTTTTTCCACATGCGGAAGCCACTACGTTTGCTCGACACTTAGTACAATGCGTCTTTAAGGGATATTGATGTGCACCCTTTCCCTTCCATGCGTTATTTGTGGCCGTAAAGGGATACATTCTACGGTTTTGAAGTTTTTATGTATAGCGAAGGACATAACAGCATTGGTCTCCGATGATTCGCATATATAGGCTGTCACCTTGTTCCTGCGTTTTCATTATTTTTGCGCCGGGGTTTAGGCGGACCCACGTGATTACATTTCTATAGGACTTACTAATTCGCGACGCACTGGCTTTAAAATTCAAAACCCCCGTGCGTCAGTACGAAACGTTTTACTGATCCATAGAAATGTGCCTAACAGCCTAGTTTTTCTCATTTTACGTGTGAGTATACTGCGGCAGGGATCGGGAAACCACAGAGGATATTGTCACAGATTGCATGGAGATACGACCGCGGAGACGCCACGGGGCAGCGAGGTTGACGGAGGCTTCGGGGTGTGGTGTGATGGGGAGCCATGGAGAGGACGAAGAGGGCGGCTCGAGGGATGGTAGAAGAAAAGTAGGAAAAAGAGGGGCCCATGGGAGGAGTAAGAAAAAGGATCAGAATTTAAAAACACCGGTGGGAGGAAAAAACAAATGCGCAAGTGCAGGAAAAGGAGCGGAAGGAAAGACGGGAGTTTAAAACCGGCGATGGGGGCACAGCGAGATAGGCTGAGGTACATCCACTAGATTAGTTAAGGGTAGGGCTAATCAGAGGATTACAACAGGCAAGTGGGTTGGTGACAACCGGAGTCCCTATAAAAACAGAAGGCCTCCAATCATCGTCATCACGATAATTTTACATTTCGCAATTCCAAAATCGACAAACTTGGCTGCTAGGAACATTTTTATGAATTAGTGAGCCCAATATGAATGTGATGAGGTAAGTCCCGTTTGACTAAGCCCTCAGACTGTGCCGCCGTTATGTACACCCGACTTACAGCTCGTGTGCAGACTTCTCTTACGCCCCAACCTAACGTGACGTTAGCTGGAACATGCTTTCTCAGCCCTGTCGAAGGTTGTCCACCGTGTTGTCTGAATTCCAGTACCCGAATATGTCCAGAGGAGTGAGCGCGTAAGTGCACTGGCCCGCGATCTTGACTCCCGACGCATTCCGGCGCAGGGGCACGCTGCGCGTCTACGTCAGATAGTTCTTCGGAGATGCGCGAGCCTCTGGGCACTGCTGCAAAGCCTAGGCACAGGTCGATCACGGCCGACGCCACAGAGCGGACAGGACATCTTCACGAAATCCAAATAGTTCAATTGCACTTGAGCCCGTGTAGCTCAATAAGGAGCTTAAAATAGCTATTCTTGTGATGTTCCGTTCTTGGGGATCCGGCATGCTTCGATACGTCTTACGCTGTATTCGGGATGCTCAGTGCGACCGCGCATGCCCTCACGTTCGCCTAACTGCTCCGTCGACAAGAGATCGGTACGACGCACTTGATGTTGCATTCACGTTCGTTAGCTAGAGCCCGGGAAAACTAAGCTTTCGTTTTGAGGCACCCTGCAGGGAAGCCTAAAGGTTTATATTAATTACTTGGTACTTCATTTATTGGTTTTTATTGAGTGAGTAATTATTTACTTTTGTTTTTACCAGGGTGTCGAATCGGTACCGAACCGAACCGAAAACCGGAACTGAAGCGGTATTTTGCTGGATCCGAGCCCAAACCATTATTTTTGAGCACGCTCAACCCGAACCGAAACTGAGCCGAAAAAACAATGGTTACCGGTTCATGCCGAAACGGTTCGACCATCCGTTGTTGATATTGCACAGTCATGGCAATTAAGGCCTTTGTTCTTTCAGGTACCATCAACTTCGTACCCGCTCGCGCACCTTCCCCTCTAGACAATTGAACAATATCACGCTCTGTGTAGCAACAGGGGAAATGAATGAGCACCAGTGTAGCAATGGTCTGTTGCAAGTTGACCAAACTAAATGTTATTCTTGTCGGCGGGCCAGTTGGTACATTTTTCTCAGAATAACAGCGCGAAGGAACGGGACAAATTCCCTATCTGCGACTCATTGGACCAATCAAGCTGCAGGAGTGCTCCACTGCGCAACAGCGAAAGCTCACACCTGATGTGTGCAAACTTTTTGCATTTCGTAGTTGGTTTACAAGGTCTGACACCTGCAAATTGTTAATACTTGACACGTTTGACCGCAGGAGCTGCTCAGTGGCTAAGCCGTTTGCTGCTGATGCAGCTTTGTCTGTTTCAGATCTGGTTTTATTCGAAGGTGCACTTGTACTGACTGCCCAACTCGCTACATTACTTCTACTGCTACTCGTTCCGGAGGGGAGTACTGCTGTGGACGAATTAAAGAGCGCCTACCCAAAAAATTACATCTCATGCTCCATACGTCAAATTTCACTTTCAGTTTGTAATAGCATAATCTGTTGTAAGATTCCGCATTGTAGCACACGGAACGATGGCCGGGGGGCAGGCGGTACGATGACATGCTGATTGTAAAGCACACAACCGAAATAGCTATTGCAAAAGGAATTGCAGTGGTTAGAACAGTGATGCAGTGATTGAGCGTTAACTAAAGCTTACTTTTAACAAAACTGTGGCTAATAGACTCGATAAGGTGACAGCTAACAAATTATTCAGGGTGACCAAATAATCTACTTTATTCGTAGTATTTATGTGTCTGTTGTAGGATTTTTCTGTTTTGGTTACAAATAAAAAATGTGTGTCATTGTTATCAACCCCTGGTATTTGAACGCGCCAGTACTCAGGCCTAAATTTAAGACTTCAAGGTTAGCGTGATGGACGGTTCCATAGCGGCGATTGTGATTTCAGAAAAAAAAGGAAGGGGCAGAAAATATATTTCACCGTCATATCTCTTGGCGGTTGTTTTATGAATAGTCGCTAGAACAACGTAAAGTCTGGGCGAGAAAGTAGGTGGTAAATCGTCGCCACTTCATCTGTTTTTCTAAAGTCTTGAAATTTTTTAAAGTTTGCTTTCCAATTGCGCCACTGCCCTTGTGGAACAGAAGAATTTTGAATTTTTGTTTGTATTTTGATTTGACTGTCATTCTAAACTTCCAAATGTTTTTTTCTAATATTTCTAATTATAATTCAACCCATCGAACCGGTTTGCTAGCCGGTTCAAGCTCGCGAACCAGTTGCCGAACCAGTTCGGTACGTGATTTTATTGAACCGGAACTGAACCGGAACGAGATGATTTGGCCCGAACCGGAACCGCAACCGAACAGGTACTTTGTTCGGTTTGACACACTGGGTTTATCCCTTTGCTGATGTTAAGCGTCTGCAGCTGATAAAATATAGACACTTCTTCAAAAAGGTGAAATATGCGCAGTAAAAAATAACTTTTAAAAGGCCTTTAATTATTACAAGGCCCCATCACCAATATTCGTTCCGTGACGCATTATGGGCGGGCAAGTGTAAGGAAGAAGTCGCGAAAGAATGATCACGCTATAATAAATGTGCATTATGCATTGAATGCGGAATGTGTATTGCGGTTTGTATTTCCTAGTCTGAGAAATAATCGGTTGATTGAACGATACCAAAGTACAAATAACGCAAATAAAGCAGATTTGTGAAATTGTCATAGCGCCATACAAATTTGGTCACGTGTAGTCACTGTACAACAACGCCGTAAAGATTCCCTTTTGCAAATAGTGATGTCTTTTTAGTCCGAAATTCACTTATATTTGTTCCTGCAATCACATTTTTCCTAAATTGCACCATTGCTGTTCTTAGCAATGGGAACAATGCATATCAAAGACGTACAGCACTTTACAAAAGCAACAGGTATCAGACACAGGTTGCCAAACTTACCTGGAGAACCTTCGTCAAAGCTGTCACGATCCCAGACTGCGGGACAGAAGAAAATCAGCGTGTTATTCGCAGGGATGCATAGCAATGCCCAGAAAGATGAAAGGTTTTGACAAAGGGGTGGTTGCCTGTTCTGGGACTGGTCTCAGGCATGATTAAACCAGGCAGTGCAATGATTCAAAAAAATTTACTTGAAGTTTACCGCCTCACCTACCCCCTTTGAGCAGGGTATTGTAAACTATGCAGTGATTAGCAGTTCTTTTTGCAGCGACACTGCTCTTTGCAGTTCAAGGTTTACTAACGCCAAACAACATTGGCTGAGATTTATGCAGGTTTTTTCGCTTTTTGGTAAATTCCAATAATCACCTTCTTTCAGATGTACGGCTTTAACAAGTGTGCAAAACCTGATTTTTGCAAAAAAATTGGTCACCCAGAATTATATTGATGGCAAAAAATGAACCTGTCGTCTCAAAGTTAAGCTATCTAAAGCACGTGAGTCCCAAGAAGCATTCGTTCGGAAGTTTCAAGTAAAAGTACCTGGATATTTAAAGATTCCTTTTTGCCTCTAATGTACCTGCAGTTTTCTTTGCGCTAAATAACCGGGAGATGTATGAAAACAACCGGCGGTTCACGAGTTTTCAACGGTTATGACGATTTACACCGAGTGGTTTTTGATGCCTCACCGTGACTCCCTGACACCCGGACAAAAGGCTCTACTTGGATCCGTTATCTCGCTGCGCAGCCCGATTCCGGCAGTCGCATCGACCGTTAGCGAGCTAAGACGACAAGGCGAGCCCATAAGCTGCTCTGCACATAAAATACAAGGGGTACGGGTATGGAAAGAAAAGAAAATTAGTCAAAGCTGCTAGCGTGTTCTTACCACGGGGGTCGTGCACAGGTTCAAGGAAGTTCCAAGGCACTGTAAATAAAACGACAGAGAAAATAAAGACAAGCTCCTTTGAAGGGACCATTTGGCCATGTCATGATAAAAAGTGCTCTCTTTCCTTTCCGAACCATTAGGAGAGCTGAACAGGTTTTTCAATAGAAACAAACCCAGATCCTTACGGGCTGTTTCTCTAACAGCTCCACGCTTCGCAATTCCTGCATGCCGCCTATTGCGACTACTATTCTAATATTTTATTATTCCATTATTATTAATATTATTGTTATTAATAATAATAATATTATTATTATTGATGTTGTTATATTACTATAATCATATTAATATTATAATAATATAATTAGTCTTTTAATACTATATCTACTATCTACTATTGTTTCAACTACCATTCTACTCCGTTTAGTCCAAATAAATTGCCATGCTTGCTCTTGGTCGGCTGACGATACGATGGTTAAAGATTAGAAGAAAGGTAGAAATTTGACCTCCCGATCACGTTGTGCGTTTGGGAAGATTTGCGTTGAACGGGAAATTCAGCATGTAAATTCCACATACTTGTCATTCCTATAAAAAAAACGAAGAATGCAGGTAAATGGCGTTGAAAGGGCAATAACGTAGTCACGTCCTTCTTGTATTTCGCATTTCCTGGAGGTAAGGTCATGCATATCTACAAATCACCAACGTGCTTGCGAGTTATCTCCTCTAGTTATCTGATAATGCCTCGCGTACTCTTGTTGCCTAAACCGTAGACTCGATGGACTCCTGCGTGATATCATTGGTAGGCATATCATTCGCAGGCACAACGCACGAGAGTAAGCAAGCGTATTTATTATTTTTGGTGTCTTTCGTGGGAGTGGTTGCGGAGCATGCATGCACCTCCGTGCTCTGCCTAGTGAACCTGGGAACCGATTATAGCATTACTTGGAAGTGCCTTAGAGACACAGGACGAAACTGCGCAAATGGACGGGACGGGTGAAGGACAACAGGACAGGCTCAGTGCTGTCGTCCTCCTTCATCCGTCCCGTCCATTTGCGCTGTTTCTTCCTAGTCTAGTCTAGTTCGTGGAGCACTGGAGTAGTATGGTGTGACGGGTAAACGGGACAGCACGTAAGTGGAAAGATGCACCCCAGTCGCGCAGAACTTTGATTCTGGCGAATTGGTGGCCGGCGTCTCCCTTCGAACTAGTTAGCGCTAAAACCCTGAGAAAGCGAAGCGAGTGAAGATGCGTAAACACAATGCAGCAGGGAAAACGTCTTTGATAAGTACTGTCAGTTTTCCGCCTCGAAAGAGCGTACGCAGACTTGAGTGCCCCGAGGGATATTTTCCCCCTAGAAGTTGTTTGAGTTTACTCCGCAGAAAATGCAGAAAAACGATACGTGGCTGAAATAACATAAACCACAATTTACGGCGCAAGCGAACTACATAGGCAACGTGGTTCAGATGCCAAACATTTAACGTTTAAAATGATGAAGTCTAGTGAATTCTAGCGCTTTATTTTATAAGCAGAGGCTGAAAATTGTCCCGTGCAGAAAATTGTACAGAGGCTGAAACTTGTCTTATTACTCCCTTGCATATTACTCCCTTGCTTCCCCTGCAGATTCATCCGAGTGGAAACCTGAGAACTGAGGCAGGTACGGATGGCAAAACTTCCCACAAGCTGGCAGGAGCGACGCCGGCGTCGTACGTCCTTTGAGCTTATATCCCACAAAAGCAAATTACTGCGAAACTGCCGCCGAATGGGCGATGCACACGGCAGAACCAGCTTCATGTGATGTACGAGGCTTGCCCACCTACAAAGCAATTAAAATAGTAGTTCAAGGTCCTTCTGTGGATCGTCGGTAATATGTGAGAACCTTGTCCGTACGCCCACAAACGAAGACAAGAAGCTCGAATACATCATTGAACGCCCGCCGACACATGGACCGAAGGCTACGACGAGGAACGCTGCATATATGCATGACAGTTCTTGTCGGGTCACACGCTTTGCGATGTAAACCACAGGGACGCCTAATTCAACCTCTCATCGGCATTGAGGCGCGCGCCGGCGGACGTGCCGCCAGGCCAGTGTGCAAAGTATTCCTTTCAGCAGACCGGCGCTTCCGGGCGGACTGCTGGAGCCGAAAACAAGCAGAAACGCTAGAGATTGCGGATGGGCCTGAAAAAGTACAGAATATGCCCGCAACGTGACGTCTTCATGGCAACGTCACCTCCTACCATATCGAAGGATGCTATCTGCATCAGCTTTCTCCGCTCTATTTTAGTTCTGAACTGTTATTGCTCGCTCTGCTACTGAACGAGGCAGATAGACGCGGTTATGTTACCAACATGGCCCATACATTGCTCAAACAGTAAAAGCAATCATATATTAGCAGTCTACGGAACAACGCGCTTCGGTTGTCCCAAACGTAGTTATCATTGCCATCGTGTAAAAACCGGCTGTTATATGTATGCATCATTCATTATTGGGATGTTTCTGCTGCGCCTTCAGTCTTTGTTATCCTTCATCTGACTAGGCGAGAACTCAGCGCTCTCATTTCGTTTCCTGTACGCACGCGCATTGTGGGAAAGTCTAGCAGCTGTTGCTGTGAACTAGCGTTCCAATGCTGCTTCTTCAGTGACCCCTCGTGAAACACGGTTCAGACCACGCGAAACAGATGAGCCTGCAGTATGGGACATCTGTTTGTCGAAATTCACTCGCAGTTACCTTGGGAACACCTGCGGCCACAAGCTTCAGCTTGCCTCTTCTTTTGCGCTTTCGTAACAGCGGCTTTGATATTAAATGAACAGGTTGCTGTAACTGTGAGTGCTAGGAGTTAGGTTGAAAGATGTGCGGCGGAAAACGTGTCGGCTACCAGTTGACCTTCCTGATGCAAGCATTCTTTGTACAAAAATGTCACACTGGGAGAAAGTATCATAAATGCAAAAGGATCGAGAAGTGGACCAGTGGGTTAGCATTCGCAATAATGAAAGCGCGGAACTCTGACGGGACAGCGCTAGTGTTGTTGTCTTTTCTCTGTCCCGTCACGTTTTCGCTGATGCATGACTATAAAAGGCACTTCGTTCATACGAGCAATATCCTTTGTAAGCGACAAAACGTTGCTTGAATATCAGCTACATACCGTCCCAAGCCCAGAAATTCCCGGCAGAGTTACGTTGATGCAGCCAGCTGAAAATAAAAGCAAGAAAAATGTCTAAACAGGAGGTTTTTCAGTTGGGAAACTACATACACTGCGAGGTATAGGGCGAAACACTTTAAAATGGCACGTGACAGTTTTGTACCCTTCGAAAAATACAACAAAACGACTTAGCCTTCTTTTAATTGTAGAGGGTACTTTACCTTTTAAATTGCAAAACGATGTATTCTGAATCGTGTCAAAATTTAAACGATACAATGCCGTGAGGCAGACCGAAACAGATTGTATCTAACGTCGCCTTTTTCAGAGAACCAGTACTTCTGTTTCGCCGACGAGTGCTGCTTTGGGGAAGCAGGGTACGCAGGGTAAACTTACTCCACATCTTGACATTCACCTAATCGAAGTATAAAAGTTGACGCCTTTCGAAGGAGGCTAAAATCATCATGAAAAAAATATTAATTGTTTACTGTACTTTGAAACACTGGGAGAAGAAAACAGGGCGTTTTGCCGGCAACCATACGATGATTTTTAAGGCAACTCAGCGACGGAACACTAGTCATTGTCCCGCAACCTGGTAGCAGCGTTTAGCCACGTTTATTTAACGGCGAAATTCTGTAACCACGGAACACGTTTCCTTAGTTTCCCTAGAGGGGAAAGTTCGCAATCACTTCTCCTGTGCCATCTCAGTGCCACCTTCGTCTGATTTCAGTTTCGAATGCTATATTTTATGTTTTTGATTGATACCCGACAATGTGAACTTTTTTGTTGAAACACCCTTCTCTAGACTCATAAACTCACAAAGCACGCTTCATGTCATTCCTAATTATTAGTTTTTTAATCACAAGTCTATTTATGGTGGCTAAGGTCGACGAATCCCGCACCTCCACACGTATATTAGGCAAGTATATAGCGACATTTACATAGTCCTAGCTTGACTTATTAAACCTTTCACAAATACAACAGCGAAGACGAAACCCAGCTTTATTTTTACGTTAGAATAATGTATACGTTCACTCAAGTAAAGCAAAAAAAGCCGTTTTTTTTTGCACCTCGATAGCAAATATTTCGTTATTTGGGGTTGTTACTACCGAGTCTGGTCAGATATTATGAAATATTCTTTGACGAAAACTCAACTTGCATCTGTAGGGCTGCGTTAAGTTATTCCAAAGGGCTTATTATTGCAAAAGAAACGAAGAGCGATGTCCTGATATCCAACCACCCATGGTTTCCGAATTGGTTACCATGCGCGTACACTGCACTTTGTCCTTAAAAAGTTAAAAAAAATGTCTGTCTCCGACCGTCAGCAATACGAATGCATCTGCTGAATGAGCGTGGAAATATCTGCAGAGTCCCGCCGCCATCTTTAATTTTTACGTTACAAGTTGTGTCGATTTAGTAATTGTATGGTTTAACGCGTCGACGCAACGCAGGCGATGAGGCGTGCCAAGTGTTCTCATCTCTATAAGCAATGGAGCATTAACGGGAGAAATTTTCAAACCCCCTTGGTGGACTCTAGTATTAAATCAAACATGACTCGACATCGGCTGAGAAACATTAGTAGAATTGAGAATGCTCCTTACTGGTTGCCGCAAAGGCAGTGTGCGTGGTGAGGGCCAACATAAGCATGATTGGTGCCATGGTTCAAGATGTTCCTGCTGGCTTGAAGAGACTGCTGGTACTGGAAGCCTCCACGGGTGATCCATCCCACTAACCGGTAACTTTTTATACAGCCCGCGAACCGGATTTTGGACGCACGGGGATAGCGAAAATAAAATACACAAATTCCCAATTTGCACACTACTTTTGTCGCTCTTGTCGAAAATATTTTTAAGCAGATGCGGAACCCGGATACGCGCGGCAGAGACGAGGTAGCAGCCCCCTGCCGCCACCCGCCGAACCCGTGGGGCACGTGGGGGCCTCGCACAGGAAGGGTTGGGCTAATTCGTTTAAAAAAAACAGCAGCTCGGGGTGGATATGCAACTACGACATACCACTACATGTAGCGTGTAATTAGCGGTGCCTATTCAAAACCGGACGCGCTCAATGCCAGAAGCAGTGTTTGTGAAACGTTCCTGAGGATATGTCGTTGTCGGGTAAAAACATATAATTCACCATGCGCGCCGACAGGAATATTTTTTGGTAATATTAGAACGCGAAGTCACAGTGGCACAAGATCCGGTTGGGTGATCAGCGCGTCCCCGCGCTCATGTGAATAGGAGAGTGCGCCTAGTTTAGCAGCCGACAGAAGCGAGCGGACTCAGTCACGCCAACCAGACCTTGTTATTGTCAGCAAAACACAGCTGTACGGTGCGCTGCTTCCGGAACAACAGGTTTCCTGCCCCGTGGGTAATTGCGGCCTGAAATTATTCGTGCAAGCCTTTGCGCCGCGGATCATTAGTTTGTTACCCCGTCACTTGAAAATTACTGCAGCCTATCGCCATTTTATTACCCATTGTTGCCTCACGTTCGAGTGTCCACTTACTTTGCAATAATTAAATATACGTTTTCATCAGTCGTAGCTCCACTTTCGTTTGAGAAATTACACTAGGAGTTTGTTCGCTGTTCCTTGTTTTTGTGTATGATGCTCACTTATATCATTTATTAGGGACTTTGTCATTGCAAATTATTGAGTGTGACTGTAACAAGGGCGACGTCAGTGCGCTTTTTGGAGCGGGGTATTTAAACGAAGTGTAGCAAGGCGTGAAGTGGAACCAGTTCCTGGATATTTCGAGCAAAGTCTGTAATAAACTGAATCACCTTTGCTTCAATATAAAATACGGTCAATCATTCAAAAATAGTAAGTTGCACCAGCACAGCACGAATACCGACGGTAAAATATTGCACCGGTCTTTACCAATCATGTTGCCAGGAGGGCAAGACACATCTGTATTACAATCCTGCTGAGACGGTGTTCATAACGGGCTGAAGTGTTACCGGCGCCACGCGAAACCCGAACGCTTTAACTTTAAATTTCTGTGGGCCATCCTGCGTAATAAATGAATTGTTCTCTCTGCCATGACCATAAACTTCAATTTGCGAGCACCCACTCGTTATACCGATTGGCGAGAAACAACGAGAATGACGCAGTCTATTGAAGGTGTCAGTGGGGACACAATAAAAAAAAGACGCGGAAGGAAGCGTTTCCTTAAACCTAAACAGTAAAGTTGTGCTTACACGTCTACGCGTATTACCTACGTTAAATATTCACTTATTCACTAGGCAAAGATTACCCTGCAGTGCTATCGGGCACGAATGCGCTGGGGCCACAACGGAGAAAATTTACGCCAAATGCTTACAACTTAGCAGGATCGTGAAGGCGAAAGCCTGGAAGAAAGTTCCATTGTCCTGCTCTTGAACTTGCGGTAGAACTTAGCGGCAGCGCCCGTCACTAAAGCACGTCCCGTACCCAGCTCCATCGGACAGCATTTCCCGAAGGTCGTTCCGTTCGCTCGCTGTCGCTAGGAACCTCCTTCTCGTCTCCTTCGGTACCTACGAATTTCGAGACGGCTCGAACTACAAGGGTGGCAGAGGCAAACCCTCCTCCGGTGCTTGTTTCCCATTGCTGGCGCGCCCTCCGTCACCCTTTTTCAAAGCCCACCACCAATTCTTCTTCCAGCCTTGCTGTTTTTATTTCCCGGCGTGCCCTTGATCCAAAGCCAGTGCTCCTACATTTCGTGCCTCACGATGGTGTGCGTATGGCACGCACATACAACTGCATACGTGCATTTCTTACCGACCATACTGCCACCCTTGGTGACGGACAACTCCATTCTGACATGTTTCACACACCTTTCAAAGGAACACTGCAGGGCTCAGTTATCTCACCCTTCCTTTTAGATATCGCTCTCCTCAAGCTCGCAGATCTGCTTCAATCCATCTTTGGTGTCCGCCATGCCCCATACGCTGTCGGTTTAACTTTTTGGACTATCATAGTATATCATGGCACGCCACAAGATACCCTTAAACAAGCCATCGACACCTACCTCACGTATCTACGATCTGGAGGTGTCAGTGCGCACCCGCGGGCGACCTCCCGTTACCGCACCCGACACTGCACCAACAACCGATACTCCATCCACTCCTAACGTGCACACACTTCGTATTCTGCGAGTCTAATTTCACCAAGATGGATGTGGCACTGCCACCCTTCCCCAGCTACAAGTCAATGTCACTAAACTCATCCATCTCACCAAATGCGTCAAAAACCAACGCCAAAGACACAAAGATGGTGACACGACACGACTAATTCAAGCCCTTTGATCCCTCGCATCCAATATTTGACCCTATACCCAAACCACATCGCATATTTGACCCCATACCCTGAAACCCAAACAAAGTAAGAAACTCGACATACTAATTCGAAAAGTTTACAAAATGGGACTTGGCCTCCCCGTTCATATCTCCACTTCTCGTTTCCTTCAACCTAGATACATGACCCATTCGGAGAATTGGAAGCTCAACGCAACAACCAACTGACAGACAACTCCTTACCACCGCCGGCCACCACGTCTTCCAGACCCTCGGTTACCTGACCCACGGGCTTCACCGCCCATCAACGCAATCCACCTTTATTGTGGTTTCACATTACTGAATCCAAACATCCAAACACTGTTCAACCACAATTCAACAAAGGCAGAGAACTATCCTAGGTTAAACACCTTAAATGCAAATTTCACGTTCAACCCAAAATTGACCCGCTATATCGACGCCACCCCCTGTCCCTCACGCCAAGCTCATGAAGCGGAGGTTGTCAACTTTGAAGGCACACATCTCACCTTCCTCACGACTCTCTCTACGTAAACCGCCACTGCTGAAGAAATTGCCATAGCCCTCGCCACTACCACTGGCGCCGAATACATCACAATCTACGAAATCCCTGCAAGTCAGCCGTAACATTCTACGTGGACGCATATAACTTCCAGTCATACAGATATTCACGTCAATCAATGTCTTCTCCGACCTCTACATCCCCTGTACCCTTTCCCACGCGTTCGTCGAAAGAAATGAGGAACGAGTTTTTTGAGGAACGAGTTTTTTGTTTTTGATTTTGTTTGCTTTTTACTTGGTTGTTCACTTTTCTGGTTGGGTGCCATTGTCATATTTTGAAATTGTTCAAATCTTTGTTTTCTTTCTGTGCGTATTACCGAGTGTTTGTAAGATTGCATCACCTGTATTAATGCACATAGCGATTTATGTACTATGTTACTTTAATGCTCTTGCACACAGTTTTGTATTTCTCCCCCTTACTCAATGCTCCTAGGAGCCTGTAAGGAATTGTGAATAAATAAATAAAGAGGGCTCACGCCGCCGCCTGCGCCCTTCCACACCGGGCATTTCCCTCAGGGTCAGAACGAATGAACGAATGGCCCAGTTTCCTCCACCTCCTTCGTGTCCCATCATGCTACCCCTGCATCCTTTATCATTATCGCAACTCTCACCTTAGCCTGCCCCAAACCCAGCCTCAGCTAACCCAGTTGGCAGCAATCATGTGGCGGCGTTCACAAACACCTATTACAACTCATCCACCCTTACCTCTCCTTCCCAATATCCCCACCTGCAATTCTGCACTCTCTTGATTCTGCACTACAGGGTCTTGGCTTGTCAAAACACCCTATCGCTCAACCCCCAATCCCAACCCTTACTCCGTGGAGTGGGAGGGCCTTGCTGACCCGTGCCAGCACTGCAGCCAAGGCCCAAGGCTACCAGGACTGAAGCGAACCGACTCCACCGACTGACGGCTCAATGACCATCATCATCAAAACTTTATTTATCACGCTCTCTCCGATGATTTTTGTATTTCACAACGTGCCCGCTCGAGATGTATTTCGCCCTAAACATTTTTCTTATTTGGTCTTCAGTCACCCGACTCTGTTATTTGGGGATCTCAGAAAAATTCATGCACCCCTCTGTCTAACGACGACGGTGGTTGAACGCGAAGCTCTCTCGTGATGGCTCATTCCCACACCATGAGTATGGGCTACTCTGGAGGTGCGCTCCACTTCTTCAGAATACCGACAGAAGCTCTCGGGTGTGCATTCCGTAGGCCTAACATTTCGGTTTGCGGTGTGCGGTGCGAATCGGTACTTTCTATTTGGCGTTCGCTTCGACCGTGTCGGAATGAAGCAATCAGATTGACGCCGGCTTCATAACGCGAGGGACCCCGGTTCGATTTCGGCCACGGAAAGCGCTTTTCGGGACGAAGCACCTTAGGGGCTGTCGGCGTCTCATGACATCGTCGTCGTTCGTTGTCGTATTCTGATTTGACCACGGTGCTAAAACAACAGGACGCTCGTTTTCCAATGCCTCGCGCGAGAACGTTCCATCTCCACTGGAGAAAACGCGTACTAGAAGAACAATACACTGGGACACCCGTTTTTCGTTCGTGCTTTGCTTGCTTCTACTTCGCTCCGTACTCGCTTTAACTTAAAAATTTTCCGTTCTCCGTTTCAAAATCCACTTCTCGCTTCTCCTCCGTCTTCGTTATTGGGATGTCGCTAATGCCGCGTGGCAAGAGAGACACTTGCAATCTTTGAATACACTCATACACTGCATGCTTCTCCTCTCCCCAGGTTTCACGTTAGTGGAGATGGCATGGGTATTCCTTTCCGTTCACCGGAGTTCGCTTATCATCGTCGTGAGAGACAGCTGGCTTTTCTGTAGGGCGTATTGGCGTGCAACTGCTTCGTGAGGACACCAAAGCTTCGGATTAAAATGCACACGATGTTCTCCAAAGTTGATACAAGTTAAAGATAGAACTAGTGACGCACGACTTTGGGATTAGGACGATTCTTGAACGGTTCATATTTCTTGTTGCACGTCGCAGATTAGTTTCCTTAAATAAGAAAACGAATTCAGATAATGAGCATGTGGCCTCTGTGCGCATGTGCGTATTGGAACTCAACAGGCGACCCCTTCCGCATAATATTAAGGAATAGGTCATGCATTTTCGCTCAAAGGATAGGTCATAGGTCACATGTGAGTGGGATTGCGGAGGAGCAACAACGCCATGTATTCGCTGTTGTTTCTTCCGCCTCCTAGACATCATTTCTACTCACGAAACTTCGGTACTCATTATCAATAATGCTTCTTATCAATTTTTGAGAAATCGCTGTCAGCGAAGACTCGCGACGGAGTGGTTATGATTTTTCACCAGCTGCAGAATGCGTTGACGGACCAAATTGCGCACCGACCAACGAATCAGCTAAGTGATCATCCCCGACGAAGCCCCTGATGTGAAAAAAACGTCTTGGGATCTCTCGGTGCTTACGGACTCGGCTTATTGCATCTCAATGGATATGCTTTGTATGGTCGCGCATTTGCCTTATGTCGTCAACCGAAAAATTACTTTATTGGCTCATAAATGCTTTGTCTAATATTGTGTCATGAATATCCTTGCCGTGACCATGACGGAAGAATTGTGTCTGTAAAGTGTGTGTACATCTCAATATGCCTTTTCATTGAGTTTCTTTCCTGATTATAGCGACGGTACCATGGGGCGTAGCCTCGACTCCTTGAACATACCGGAAATTGGCCGCGCTGCCTTACGGAAACGATTCGTGACGAGTGCACGCGAAGGTGTGGAGTAACAACCTGTTATCTTATGTTTCGCCGAGGAAAATAACCAAGACGCTATGCTACATTGCGCACAAAACAGGTAAAGGCGCTTCACGTGTGTTCTAGACAAAACTACGAAAATTAGAGCTAACGAAAGTAGCACAGTTTTTCCTTAAAAGCACCGTCAATGCCATGGACAATCAAGTCACGTTATGAAAAGTGCACGCGAGAGGCGCGCGTTAAAGTGAAGAACGTGACAAAATTTCGTAGTTCTTTATTATTGCGTAGGATTCCTTGCCGAGTGCCCCCCCCCCCCCCCGCCTCCCAGCTAGGACCAAGTCACATCCTCCACTTCCATAAAAAAATGTGGATTTGGCGGGAGTAAGAGCGTAAACCGAGGTAATTGGTCGAAGTGAATAAAAACGCAAATAAAAATAGAACAAATAAAATTCAAGGACTTGTGGACCAAGAAGACCCCGAATTGCAATAACTCAAGAACTAATACAAAAAATCAACTTTATTCTCCCTCCTTGATCTGACAAAATAAAAATATTGCATCTTATTCTACGCGACACGAAACTGAAGAATGAATAAAAAAAGTCTGCAAATGGACGTTAAAAGTACGAAGGAAAAAACAGCGAAAAAGAGCGAACCGTGTAACGCCCTGATTTTCAATAAAAAAGCACATTTGACGGAAGTAACACTTCGATCGTTTTAATAGCGTAAATGGATGTAAATTCGAGAACAGATTTTTGAAAAAACCCTAAAATAAAAATAAAATCAAAATTACACAAAATGATCTTACAAAATCGAAATTATGTAGTTATACATCCCCCCAAAACCGTACCCTAAACAAAAACATATGTGAAACAATGTTCCAATTATGCATAAAAACAGCTGAAATGAGCGAATCGTGTAATGACCTGCATTCCCGCAAACAATTCAGATTTGTCGAAAGTAACACCTTTATTCGTTGCAATAGCGTCAGTGGAGGCAAGTGGTGAAACGGAAACTCGAAAAAAAAAATTACGAAACGTGGGACGTTAATTTTTTAGCACGATGATCTGAAAAAAATGCAACTTTTACATTTTTCCTAAAACCGAGGACTAAACAAAAAAAAACAAAAGAAATACAAATAAAAATAGTGAAAAAGAAACAGATCTTCCAGTTCACCTAGTAGGAATTTCTTTTCGCATATATATATATATATATATATATATATATATATATATATATATATATATATATACAGTAATTACCCGATTCTAACGCGCACCCGATTTTCCCGGAAAAAACTGAAAAAACTTGCATTTGCCATTGTAACGCGCAAGGAACTTTGTGAGCAAGAAAAACGAATGCGAGAGAAACGGGCGATTTATTTACCGAAGTAATCTCACTCATCTCACACCTCGTCGCTCTCCGAGAGCTCCTTGTCGTCTTCTGCTGTCCGCAACATCTTGTCATCGGTCCCATGAAGCCCGTTCACGATGCCACACTTCTGAGCGAACGTTGAAACATGTTCGATGGGATCGTGGCCTACGCCTCGCATGCCCGTCCAACGAGCTTCTCCAGAGGCGTACGCTTCATCCAACCGCTCGTTGTGAACACGTGGGAGCCGCTCGTAAGCCGTGGAAGCGGCGCACCTTCGTTGCCGCTGCTGCCATTGCTGTTATCAAGCGCGCAAGTGGAATAATTAGACGATTTGTGTGAACGCCGATATAAAAGCCTAGGCGCCTAGATCCCAAAAATTGTTGCTAAAAGCTTTGGCGCCATGTTGAGATGGCGATGGGTGGAACAAAATTTCAGCTGTTTAGCCAGTTTCTGTTTCGTATCCGATTCTAACGCGCATGCGATTTTTCGGCCTATTTCTCCCGAAAAAAGGTGCGCGTTAGAATCTGGTAATTACGGTATATATATATCGTGCGTGGTTTCGGATCCCACCTGGCGGGCATTTTTTTTTCCACTTTCTTATTTTCCAAATGCTTTATCCTGAGCCACTACATCCTCCCCTTTGCTTTCCGAGGTCTTCTTGACTGCCAATTTTTATTTCTGTCTTATATATATATATATATATATATATATATATATATATATATATATATATATATATATATATATATATATATATATATATATATATATATATAGTAAAAAGGGGCGCAATAAAAAACATAACAAGTTTACTTCGAAAACATAACTTTACATCGACGTTTCGGACGGGGACCGTCCTTTATCAAGCGTAATATTTTACAGAATGGAAGCGGTTTATATACAGTTCAAGTACTTGAGGTTCCGGGGCGGTGACATACGTTTAAGATTGGAAGCGAGGAGGAAGAGAGAAAAGCACATTGAAACATGAGAGAAAGAGCCAGCAATAAAGAAGCACAAACTTGAAAAGCATAAATATGTGAGAGAGGGGGATGGAAAGGCAGAGGTGGGGACGGGCAAACTAAAAAGAACCGAGAGGACACGACAAACAGAAGCTTAGTAGCGATGGGAGACACGTAATTGCGTGGTCGACAGGGATGACCCACAGGGGCGGCGAGTTGTACCTGGCCGCGGCCATCGCAGGCGAACAATATGCAAGGGTTGTTGTACGCGCGCCGCTTCCAAGACTCCCGTGCCAGAAGCGCGTGTTTTTCGTCGGCCCTCAAAGACGCACCGCCATCTACTTCCCCCCACCCTTCCTGCTCAGTTCGCGGAAGCCGTAATGTGTCGCCGTGTCGGAGAAAACCGGGAAGAAACGGGCCGCCCCAGTCGCGCCGGCGTGAAGATGAGCAATCGAAAGTCCGAATGAGAGTGATTGAGGAGACATGAATCACGTTGCCTGCAGAGACAGCGAGAATAGTAAGTCAACGTGAGCGATAGGGGGCACATAATTGCGTGGTTGACAGGGGTGACGAGTTGTAAGCGCCCGCGGTCAGCGCCCGTGAACAATATGCGAGGGGTGTCCTACGTATGCGTGCCCTGAAGACTCCCGAGCGAGGGGCGCGGGGTTTCGTCGGCTCCCGAAGATAATCCCCCATTCAGTTCCCTCCACCTCCTCCTCCCAGTCAGTGTCGGCGCCAAAGTCGTAAAGTGCCCACGTGTTCGAGAAACCTGGGAAGAAAGGAGGCGCCCCCCGTCGCGATGGCGATAAGAGGGCTAAGCTGTCGAGTGATAGTAATTATGTCTGAGTGGAGAGACAGTGAAAGTAGTAAGCCAACGGGGGAGAAAAAGAGAGGGATACCGGCGCCACAAATCAAAACAGAAACAGGGCGAAGGTCAAAGGCGATACCGCGCACATGCGCACACAAGTAACAAACACGCATAAACGACCAAGTGGCCATGGAAAGAAGGAAAGACGCCAATGGCTTGACCGATTGACCCAAACAACGAAATCAACCGAGTGGCCGATAAAGCAAGCAAAATAAACAGTGACAAGACAGTTTCTTTTGATACGCGGGTACACTGGGTGAGACAAAACATTATCAATGGTGTCAAGAAGAATGACGTATAGAAACAATTCTCTAGAAATTAGGTATAGAAACAATCTTGTATAGAAACAAGAAGAATGACGTGTAGAGACATTCTTACACCATGCTGTGCTTATAGATACACACGCGTACACGGTCAACTCCTAAATAACACAATGTTTATACATAATTACAATGAGCAGATTTTTCACATCACCACAACATACCGATCAAAAAAAAAAAAGCAGCAGAGGTGTGCGTTACGGGGACAAAAACGAAAAACTCCCCTCTTGTTCATTTATTCCACCTGCAACTGTGTTGAATTTGTGGATTAGAAATGATTCAAACATCTCTCTTTCGTGGTGTGTTCTAAACTTCGATTTTAGCACGGTCACCGTGAATTTGTCAAAAGAGTGACCAAGGCAAGTAACGTGTTTTGAGACAGGGAGGTGAGGCAGCGTTTTGGTGTGTGATCTGTGGTTATTAATTCGTACTCGCAGTGGTGTTTCCGTCTGACCGATGTACTGTGCGCTGCATACAGTGCACTGAAGAAGGTACACAACATTAGCACTATCACAATCGAAGGTTCCGTGTATTTGAAAGGAGAAGCTAGTGGCAGTGCTTTCAGCAACAAGAGTTTTTGGCATCATGGGGCAAAGCTTACAGCGGGGTTTGTTGCATGGTCCAGAGCCTTGAAATTGGGAAGTTTCAGTTTTTGAAGAAGTTATGATATCTTTCAGGTTTTTTGCTCGCCTATATACGACGCGGGGCGGTTCAGGGAGGACACGTCGCATTCGATCACTTTCCAGAAGGATGTTGTGATGTTTTCGCAAAATTGTTTTTACGTTCGGAGCGGAGGCCGAGTATGTTAGAACCAAGTTGGTTCGAGGTTTGTCAGTTTGGACGTTACTGCTGCTGTTTATTAGTTCAAGTCTGTCCAGTGTTTTCGATTTTTCAATGGCATCATTTATTACGGGAAGAGGGTATTGTTGGCGGGTTAAATCTTTGCGTAGTTGGTCACAGTTGGCGGCAAAGTCTTGAGGGTTGGAACATATTCTTTTGAATCGGATGGACTGGCTGCAAGGAATTCCGGTTTTGCAATGGCGAACATGGCTGCTGTGAAAGTTGAGATACTGGTGTCGGTCAGTGGGTTTTCTGAAAAGTGATGTTGTCAGTTTACCGCCAGATATTTGCACGGTTACGTCCAAAAAGTTTATGCTACAGGCAGAGTACGAGTGGGAGAACCTGATGTCGCTGTGGACATTGTTGAATGCTTCAATAAACGTAAGGAGAGCATCCTCTCCGTGAGGCCAGATCAGAAATATGTCGTCAATGAATCTCTTATAGAAGAGCGGCTTTAACGGGTAGTCGCCTAGGAACTTGTTTTCCAAATTTCCCATGAAGATGTTGGCATAATTGGGACCAATCTTTGTGCCCATAGAGGTACCATTGATTTGCACATAATGGTTATTGTTGAACTCAAAGTTATTCATTTCCAGAATTATTTTCAAGAGTTCCCCAAGCGTCTGACTATCGATTGATCTGTTAAGCGGCTCCATTTCCTCATAAGCAAGTATTACTGAGTTTATGCCATCTTCGTGAGGGATGTTTGTGTATAGCGAGGCCACATCCAGGGTCACTAAAAGGCTATTTTCAGGTATACTGAGGTTAATTGTTTGGGCAAGGAAATGGGTGGTGTCTCTAATGTAGGAGGGAAGAGAGCGTGGTATGTTCCGTATCAAACCGTCCACAAAACTGGATATGTATTCGGACACTGTGCCTATGCCAGACACGATCGGTCGTCCTGGATTGTTTTCCTTGTGGATTTTAGGCAGAGTATAGAACCTCCCAGCTACTGGGCTTAGTGGTAAAAGAGACCGCGCCACCGATTCAGTTATTTTTTGTCCTTTCACAAGGTGGTCCAGATTTTCCTTTATCTTATCTTTAAAGTGAGGGGTTGGATCGTTCGGCAATAATTTGTAAAAAGAAGTATTATTCAGTTGTCCCTGGGCTTCGGCTATGTAGTCTGATCGGTTCATGACCACTATCGCTCCTCCCTTGTCTGCTGGCTTTATTATTATGTCGGTACGGGTGCTTAAAGCCTCCAGTGCCTTTTCTTCCCCGCGGGAAAGGTTTTTGCGGTAGGGTGTCTGATTCCTATATGATGACACGATGTCACGTTGGACTGCCCTAATATAGATATCAAGGCATTTGTCTCTTTGCGCCGGAGGTGTCCATTGACGACTAGATGGGAGTTTTGCCTCGCCATCCGTGTTTTGCGGCTTGTCCAGGAAATATTCGCTGAGTCTTAACGATCTTGCAAAGTTATTTACGTCTCTGTAGAGCTGAAATTCATTGACGGAGCCTGTAGCAGGGCAAAAGTTGAGGCCTTTGGAGAGAACTTTATGTTCTTCTTCCGATAGTTCTACATCTGAAAGGTTAACAATCGGGTCTTCACTTTTGTCAATAGTTTGGGGTATGATCGAATGGGCAGCGCACGAAGATGTAAGGGCTGCTTCTGATCGACTGTCAGTAGTGGAGTGTACGCCGTCACGGCGAAGCTTTTTACGTTTTGTTTCCTGCAGCTCGCGCTCTTTGTTTCGTATAAAGAGTTCCAAGCGGCGGAGTTCATTTTCTGTTAGGGGATTCTCTCTGATGAGTTTCTCTTCCTGAATTTGGAGCGACAGTAAGTAGGACCGGTTATGTTGGATCACATAGTGCAATAGCTTTTTAGACGCCTCATGCAGGGTATCTTTCCATTTTTGTTTCAGTTCAGGTGAAAATTCGGATGTAGCCGGCTCTAAATGGAGCCGGAGACCCTTTGGAACAATATCAGATTCTTCATAGATGATTAAAGTGTTGACATGACATTCACATCTAACTCTTTTTTCAACAACCTTCCGTATTCTCAAAAAGTTCCTGGAAACTACGTTAACAGAGAGTTCACCTGGGGTGGTAGATAGTCAGTTGGACTGGTCGGCCTGGACGACGTCCTTGGATGCCCTTCGGAGGTTGTAGCGTGGTATCGCGCCAGTCTGCACAGCACCGACGAGCGGAGGGGGGGGTGGTAAGGGCGGAAACTGCTCTGGGTCGAGTACAGTCGTGGAGGTGGGGTTGGTCTGGGGCTTTTCATGCTGTCGTTCGCGTGCTCCGTCTGTCTGGGTGGTCCCGATGCTCGTCAAAAGCGGGGGTGTCGGTGGTCGCCGTGCTGCCGGCTGCAGTTGTCCTGCTGATGAAGTGACCGGTTCGTTCAGCCAAGTTGGTGGTGCCCTCCTCAGTTCCCGTCGCAGGAGCTGTTGAAGATGGCTTGCCATTATGGCTACACCCTCAAAACTGGGGTGCAGACCATCAGCTGCTAACGCACGTACTGGGGGAATCCACTGCAGCTCGTGGTCCAAGTAGAAGAGGCCCTTCACCTGGCGGCAGTGGTTCCGCAGGAGGTTGTTGAACTTGCCAGCCTCCAAATTACAGCGGGTGACGAATGGTTGGTTCAGGTGGCGTCGGCGCCGGTTTTGGCTCCGTGGGAGCACGAGCGTCGCGTAGATGGCTCTCACATTCGGCAGCGCTTGTCGAATGGCCACCAACAATTTTTTGTATCTTTCAAACGCAGCATCAGCTGGGCCCTTGGCGATGTCGTTCGTCCCAACGTGCAGGATCAGGGTGGTCACCGTGTGGGGGACGAACTCGAGCAGCCGAGACATACCTTCGATGGTTGCGCCTGACTTGGAGACGAACGCTGGCGTTCCCTTGCGTCCAGGGTCGAAATGGTTGAATAGGTGCTTGCACTGAGAATCACCAACCACCATAGTGGTTGTCACATATTTGGGGTACTTCTTCGTTACATTTTCCATTGCGGGAACTTCAAAAGCCATAGTTGAAGATATAAGGTAAACGATTAGGCTAGTGAAGGTTAAATAGTAAAAAGGGGCGCAATAAAAAACATAACAAGTTTACTTCGAAAACATAACTTTACATCGACGTTTCGGACGGGGACCGTCCTTTATCAAGCGTAATATTTTACAGAATGGAAGCGGTTTATATACAGTTCAAGCACTTGAGGTTCCGGGGCGGTGACATACGTTTAAGATTGGAAGCGAGGAGGAAGAGAGAAAAGCACATTGAAACATGAGAGAAAGAGCCAGCAATAAAGAAGCACAAACTTGAAAAGCATAAATATGTGAGAGAGGGGGATGGAAAGGCAGAGGTGGGGACGGGCAAACTAAAAAGAACCGAGAGGACACGACAAACAGAAGCCTAGTAGCGATGGGAGACACGTAATTGCGTGGTCGACAGGGATGACCCACAGGGGCGGCGAGTTGTACCTGGCCGCGGCCATCCCAGGCGAACAATATGCAAGGGTTGTTGTACGCGCGCCGCTTCCAAGACTCCCGTGCCAGAAGCGCGTGTTTTTCGTCGGCCCTCAAAGACGCACCGCCATCTACTTCCCCCCACCCTTCCTGCTCAGTTCGCGGAAGCCATATATATATATATATATATATATATATATATATATATATATATATATATATATATATATATATATATATATATATACAGCCATATAGGCGGCATATCAAAAGGCTCTTTTCGTCGCTAGATAAAGACGACCACGAAAGGGAAATAGGTCGTACTAATAACAACAAAATATTCTCCCGGCGCATTGTTACATAATATTTTTTCCATTAAATCAAATCAGTTAGCCAGTCGGTCAGATTTTTAAATAATCCTCCAATCAATCGCATTATCCCACCTAGTACTAAATGTAAGGGTCTTTCAGTTAACTTCAGCCGGAGTTTCAAAAATATGCTGCTGCACTATAAGCCCTCATTTCCACAGCAATTTTTTACCCCGTCACGTCACCGTTCCGTCACCGTCTTCCGTCTTGGGCGCCGTTTTTCGACCGATCTCTCGCCGAAAACGGTGCGACGGTGGCGGGAGGCCGAGCTCTACGTTTCCGTCACGTCAACGTGACGAAACCATGCCCCGCGCTAAACCAGTTATCAGAAAACAAATTTTTACGGCTAAATTTCGCGAAAAGTGAGCACCAACCACTTTCTTCACTTTTCAAATTAAAAACGCTAAATTCTAGGCTAAACTGATCACTAGGCAGACGACCCTGTAATCTGACAGAAAGCTCTCGTGTAGATCCAGTCTGAACACTTCTCCGTTCCGTCAACATCGCTATTTTGTTGACGTGACGGTGCCGTGACGGAGAAGGTGACGGCTGTGTGATTGAGGGCTAAGACGACTCGACCAAATGCATATTACTCTATTTTATATGTAGTGTGCCACACAATTATCGGCATCTTGCGCAATCAAATAACCAGTCAAGATAATTGGCCAACTTCAAAAGCAACGGAGCAAGGCAAAAAATTTCAACTTGAAATTTGCACAGCGGTTTGCAGAATGCCCCAAAACAACAGTTTCCGTCTCTCGATCTGTTCAGTATTACTGTTTTTTATGCTAGTGAAAAAATACAAATAACACCACATTGACATGCCCGCTTGTGCGTTCTGATTGAAGTGCTCCTAAATGTTTCGCCACAAACAGCCATCGGCTTGCTGCCGCTTGAAAGGCGACAGTCCAGCGATGTAGCCGTTGGCTATGCCATTTACGCCATTGATGCACTCCCTCGCGACAGTTCGTCATAGCGATAATAACAGGCAACGATTATCGTTTACGTTGCTGACCTGTCGCTTTTCAATCGGCAGCACGGCTGTGGTTGTTTCTGCACCGAACGTTTTGGAGTATTGCAATCACGACTCGCAAGTGGGCACGTCACGCAGTGGTTTTGTATATCATGCATAAGTAAACTGAAAAATCGCACAGAAACTATTTTTCATAAGTCTTGCAAAAAACTATGCAACATTCTAATTGAAAATTTTTACCTAGCTTTGCTGCTTTTGGAAGTCGGCTAAATAATCTTCACCAATTACGTTATTAGGCAAAATACAAAAAAATGTTGCTCCAATTCACGCTGTGAATGTGGTTGAACTGCGAAGCTGTAAATGACACCCACAAAAATTTCCAATGTGACGTCACTTGAATTCTTAAACGGGGCTGTACAAAGGGAAACCAGAGACAAGTGAAATGTACTTAACCAAACTTTCTATTAGTGCACAACGACATTCACGACTGGTTTATGCTCACACGCGGTCACACACGCGCACGCGCACGCACACACACACACACATATACACACACACACGAACACGTGCACACACGCACACGCATGCGCGCGCGCACACACGCACCCGTACACACGCACACACTCACACACATAAACACACACGCGAAAACGCGCATAAGTGCACACCCACACGCGTGCACACACGCACGCGCACACTCGTGCACACACACGAACCCGCGCGCGCACGCAAGCACACGCGCATGGGCATGCACGAACGCATACGCGCACGCAGTCACGCAAACGCGCGCGCGCACACACACACCCACACAGCCACACCCACCCACACACGCACACACACACACATACAAACACACAAATACACACGCACACACACGAACACACGCAAACGCACTCGCACGCACACGCACACACGCGCACTCACACGCACACGTACACAGGCGCGCACACACGCACGCGCGCACGGGTATGCGCGAACGCACGCACGCACGCAGGCATACGCGCACACACACCCGCACACAGTCTCACTCGCCCACACGCGCACACACGCACACACATGCGCGCACACACACACGCGCACACAAGTGCGTGCGCTCTCACACACCGACGTTTCCTAATAGCACCCAGGCCTCGCACCACCGCTTCGCTTTAGCCCCACATTATCTGTTTCTTATCCAACGCGCCAGTAATGCGCGTAGGAAGAAAAAACTTGTGTCTATTTTGCAACCCTGACGGATACGACCAGACAAAGCACCCGCGAGTCACCAGCGCTTGGTCTGCTCCGGGGGCGACAGGACCTTTTCCCGCAATGCTTGAAGCTTCTCCTCAATACTCACACTTTAAACCCTTCAGGAACCTTGTGGAACCACTATACTGACACCATGTTTTATATACTGGTTGCTTTCACTCCCAAGTTAACATGATAAGAAAAAGATCGCAGAACATTTCGAAAATTATCAGTAATCGGGCTGAAAAGATCGCCGCCCTCAGAGTTATGCTCATTCCTGATCGCCTGGTAGCCGATGGCGGAACTAGGCAACAGCCATAAAGCTGGGGTTGGTTAAAAAAAATTACGTCTCATGAAGCCAAACGGCCAACAAATTACTTCCCCATGATGCATTTCTGTACGTCATCTTACGCACTGAAATTGATTACAGTTTTATACCTGCTAATACTTTCATCCTACCTTTCCAGGACCTTAAATTTTAAACACACACTTGCTGCTCCAGCCCGTTCTCAATATAGCATTGAAATTATATTTGGCAGGGACAGAATAAATAATAAGGAGCATTCCAGCACAGCAAAGTTTTGTGCGAAACGCGTATCATTCAGGATATTACGACAGGACCAATATCACACATCCTAAAGTCATTTACCTTCCTGACGCGCACTAATCAAACTTCAAGTTGAGTTGTAGTCCAGATGTAGGATGGCAAAGAGAAATTGGCACGCAAGGTGGCAGGGTTTTTGCAGTTATTTTCACTTCCAGCCACTCTGGGTACCCTTACTTTTTATAAATCAGAGAGAGTGGTATTCAAACGCCGAAATTGCGTTTTTCGGTTCTTGTGGCTTTTAGCCACTTGCAACACAGAGTCTAGCGCCTAGGCCCAAGCATGTATAGCCTCCGCAGCAGAGTGTTCCGAAAGTTGTGCACTGAAAGAAAGGAAGTTATAGACTAAGACACCAATATTTATTGAAAACCTGTAACAAACACAAACACCAGAACAACTGAGATAAAACAAGAGAAACAACTCTGCTTGAAGATGAGTCTGCCCATGAGTCGTATAAAAAGAAAACTTTTTATGTGCATTTCCAAATAAAATACGTGTTTTGTAACCCAACCGAATATATTTCTAAATAGGCTACTCAAGCCTGGCGTTCTTGGACCGAAATGCCATGAGCAATGTATGTCTGACGCGTGGCCACGTTTTTATAGCGGTTTCATTTGTACCTACACTGAAAGCGTATAAAATGAAAATTTTTAGGGGCTGCTTTTGGAAACTGCTGATAGATACTGTACGCAATAAAAACGTTTTCACAGTGATTGTGCTACGTCATCAATTTTCTACCTACGTGTGTGTACCACGTCGCGCCAAGAGTCATTTATATCGTCAGCACTAGTGTCAACCATTCGGGTCTGGCCTTGTATGTTCATTGCCATATGTTCGAAAACCTGTGAAGGAAGAGCACTTATTCATCGCTTATATGCTAAACAGGCTGATGATTTCTGAAGCCCATGCAGTGCCACTAAGTTATAACCGGGAGAAAAATAAAACAAAAGACATGAAATTTTAAATTTCTTAATCAAATCCAAAGGCTACGTGAAACAGTTAAACATAATAAGAAAATACAATTACTCTAGATAAACACACAAAATGGTTGCACAAGTCGTTATGAATTCAGTATTCTTAAGTTACTTTCGGCTTATTCACTTTCGCTGAGAAATTCCTGTGTGTTTGTGTGTGTGGGGGGGGGGAAGTTCAACTTCGCATAAAGTAGTGGAGGACTTGTAATTGTTAAGTGCTGCCGATAATACAGGTTGTGAGCGCCACACTATTTGGTGTACCTATTTTGTGTTCTTTTTGGCGTTTTTGTATGGAAGATGAAAACTTTCATTACTTCTATATTATAAGAGAAATCTTCTTACGGGCCCAGGACGTCTGCTTCCACGTACAATTTCCGCTTTTGTTGTGTGTAATGCCTAAAATATAAAAATATCATACAACGGTTCCCTAGTCTGCAATAACATGTGAGGTTTAGTGGATTGTGGGAAACTAGGTAGAAATTTTACGATCTTTCTGATCCCTTGAAACATGTAACTAAGTGCTCAGTTGGTAAATAGTCGCGCTGCTAACCCGAATGGCATGGGTTCGATTGCAGCTACGGTAGCTGCTTTTCAAGTGGAAGGAAACAGCAAAAACCCTCTTGTGTCGGGAAGTTAGTGCAGGGTAAAGATCCCCACTTGGTAATACTTATCTGGAGCCCTCCCCTACGCGTGGTCTTACATGCGCCGCCAGACTTGGGAATATTTCGCTCTTGTTCCTATTAAACATTCGTATATTTTTAGCACCCTAATATTGAACTGTCTTCAATAAAATGTGTTGGGATAGGTGGGTCTATTTTTCTTCAATATTTTGCTGCTTTCGTAACTACATCATTTTTCCGTTTTGGCCAATGTTACTCATTTTCACTTTTACGTGAGTGAACATAATTTTGACCTCGTTTCGTAATTTACCCAGTGTTTCCATAATTCGACTAATGACAGAGTTTCGAATATTGGTATCGCTAATTGTTTTTGGGTTAATGGTCTATTGTTTAGCTGTTGTACATTTACTTTTTTGTGGCTATTCTGGCGATATGCACTCACTTTTCAAATAGTGCTTACTTCGGCCTAAATTTATTGCCTTAATGATGAATGTTTTAATGTTTGGTTTCTACAATTTTACATCTTTATGTTGTAAATTGTGGCATCTCGGATGCTTACCTTACAAGCAATGTGTACTGACTCCGAAGTTTGCCTCCGAATTGAGTTTAGTGATCTATGTGAACGCGTTCCAGCTGATACTGTTGTCAAATTGCTTATTTAGATGCAGTGATTCGGATGAAGAAATTAAATGCTGTAGTAAGGGCGCTGTTCTTACATTGTTGTTGCCTTATTGCTTATTCCGGCACCTTGTGAAACCGCGCTTTTTCTTGGGGGATTTTTTTTCGTGTAAAATCAACCGTTAAATCATTTAGTTGATTTTTCGATCGTTAAGTATATTTGCAGGAAATTTATTCTGATGTTTAGAGCATAGGTGGGTACTGTTTTAAACGCTTTAGAAATTTTTATACAATTGTTTTTTGAAAATGTTTGCGTTTTATTTTCTAGACGACCCATCTGTTATACCAGATGGGAGCTGGAAGTTCTGAAGCATGTTCTATAGGTCTTGTATAGAGTTCCTTCAAGAGGTCTATAGGAAACTCCAAGCGGAAGGATGTACTTCTTCCAAGCCTGTATATTTTAAATTACTTTTCCATTTTGTTATTTCAGAAGTAACACTGCGCTTGTTGTCTAAAAGACGCTGAAAAAAGTAAATATTTTAAAGGAGTTTTAAAGATTAAAAATTTTGAAAGATTAAAATATTTTAAAGATTGTTTGGTCGAGCCTGGTACGGACAGGTGTTTTGCTGAACTTGGCAGAAATATAGTTATTTTTTATGTGTATTCTTAAACGTCAGGTTTCTGTATTCTGCTTATTTACTATTTTCTTTTTCATATATATATATATATATTTATATATATATATATGTATAGATAGAGAGAGAGAGAGAGAAAAAACGAAAAGAGTAAATATTTAAGCATCTATATAACATGTATAAATAAAATATGTTAATAAATAGAGTATATAGATATAAATATATATATTTATATATATATATATATATTTATATATATATATATTTATATATATATATAAATAAATATATATATATATATATATATATATATATATATATATATATATATATATATATATATATATATATATATATATATATATATATATATATATATATATATATATGCGTGCGGTTGTTTGTGTGCATTCTGGACGTGCTTGTAGTATATCAGAGAAGTAATACAACACTGGACCACTCAGTGATTTTTGGCTCAGTATTGACCATTTTTGAAATGCAGAGGAGAAATTACGACGCTTCAATTCCGACTTTGACGAAATCTCTTGACTTAGGGATAGAACGATAACCTTCGAATTACGTCTTCGATTTCTTATAAGTTCTAATAACTTTCAGAGGTTTTTGTCGTATGTTCTGTATGCTTGGATTTGGAAACTTCCTCTGCTGCGCAACTCGTCACTAAGGAAAACATTTTCAGCCTAATTCCTGCGGAGTTGTTTTGCGGAGGCATGTTATTGTCTTCATACCCTGAATAGCGCCGACAAGTGCCTAATACAAAGAATGTGCATCTTTCAATACAAGAGAAAGGCTCCTTGATTGAATACAAAAGAAAGCTAAGGCTCCTAACAAGAAATCACTCATATAGATGTGATAATATTGCCTGCAGTTCCTGGTGGACGATTAGTTTTAATGTAGAGCTCACTAAGCTAGTCGTGGTGAGTTTTGCCGTCGCCATCAATTTGACCTTCATTCGACCCCAGCTGTGCCGTCGCTCCAGCAATACATCACGCGACTCACGGCACCGAGCCCCCCCACCATAGCAAGCGCTAGCTGCTACCGGCTCCACCTCTGGCTTGGTGCATGCCCTCTCCGCAGCTGGGTCTACGCCTGACTACGTGACTCGCCGCGCCACAGGCTGAGAAGAGTGCCTTGCCCCCTTATCAGCGTGAGCGTAACTATGGGTCAGATCTAGAACGGGCTTTCGTATGCGCAGTGCTGGGCAGGAGCAGGAGGCGTCGAGCTGTGGTAGGTAAGCGGCATCTGACCATACCGTGGATTACGCCTGGCCAACTGCTAACAAGGGATGGCCTGGAATGCGGACCACGTGAAGCAAGTGTCAGAGACTGAAGAAGATCGAGCCGTTCACCCCGCAGAACGCTGGAAACGTTCTTAGCTACGGCAAACCAAGCTTTCGCCTTTCATACCCACAGTCTTCTGAGCTAAGCTCAAGCCATTTTTTGAAAAGAACTGGGGAAAAACAAGCACTGCAGTTGCTGGAAAACCTACAAGCTTCGGCTTACGCGTTTCATTCGCCTGAAGTACAATAAGGCCTAATAAACAGTGCCACTCGGACAACTAGGGGTGCGGGAACCATTTTTGACCTCGTCGATGTGACCTACACATCTGCTGCCTGACAAGAATACTTTGCTGTCGAAAATGTCGGTTCTCTAATACCTTACAGGTTAATAAAGTGCTCAACAAAGTATTACAAAAATGCGAAAGAGAGCCTAAACGCTGACGCATCTAAAAAGCATCCCCCCAACTCCCACAATATCTCACCTGTAGCAATTGCATTTGTTAGATGTAAAAGCGTTCGCAGATGTGTGGTCGTGCTGCTGACCGCCGTGCTTGTTCACCCAGCGCAAGAAGTGCTTCCTGCTTCCTAGTATTTGGCTGTACGGTAAAAGATTTAGTTGATTTTATTTCCTTAGTACCTATATTGACTTCCCCGACTCTTCTCCCGCCTTTAGGCGGCCTTAGATTTTCCTACTAGCGTACCAGACAGCGAAGCGTCGCGTGTGCACTAGTAGAGCGCTTGTATGGAGCGACCCGGACTTGGAGCTTGATATAATGTACAAAATAACAAAGTAAAGAAAGGCACATTCTTCCATTCACAACATGTTGCGGCTTAGTTTCAACTGAGCGAGCGAATCGCGACGACCCGTCGGCGGCCGGCGGACTAAACACTTGGCCGATTGACTCCCCAGCAAACCACTAAAATCTCTGCGACGTCCCAAAAAGATCCGAACGTCAATGTCCCAGCAGTATCTCTTTTAGACATCAGTACAACGTGCAATATTTTTATAAAAAAATTTTGTATGTTGAGGTACCGTTGCTGGTACCTTTATGTCGGACGCTCTTTCAACTATGCTAAAGACGTACTCTCGATGTTGCTGCTGCTTCATTTTTGTACAATATTTAGACATATTTTGCTTACGTTGTTCAGATGTTGCTGGTATGTCCGTTTTTTACTTCGTACATGTCTATCGCAGTTACAAATTATTTTAGCTATATCTGCTATACTTTATTTTCAAACTCTCCGCAGGCGTACTTTGAAGTTACCGAGGGGTTTTGTATGTGTTTTGTATGGGTTTTGTACGGAGGGGTTTTTTGCAAGTTTTGTAATCCACCAATATTGCTTTTACGAAAATATAAATTCGGAGGACATAAGAAATAAACTCAACATATTCCTGAACAAAATTTGATGCTCATAGGAGGTTTTATGGAGTGAAACCACCATTTTATTTGGTCGTTCTACCTTCGTAATGAAAATACAAATGCTGACCTGACAACCTGAGGCCGATATCTCTCACTTCGTCTGTGGGCGAAATTTTAAAACGTATCATACTCGTGAGGCTTCAAGAACACTTGGGCCACGTAGGCCAGGTGCCAAACACTGTGTACGGATTCCGCGAGCACCTTAGAACACAAGACGTGCTGATCCAGCTTAAGGAACGCATCCTAGTTCCAGCCTCCCGGAACTCCCCAAGAGCCATCCTCGCCCTGGACCTCGAAGGGGCATTCGACAACATGGCACATACTGCATTCCTACAGCGCCTGGCCGGAACAGGATGTGGACAACGAACATACGACTACATCGCGGACTTCCTCTCGAACCGCGTGGCAGTGCTCAGAGTTGAAGACGTCTCCTCAGCCTCTGCCCACCTCGGAGATAGGGGGACCCCTCAGGGGTCAGTGTTATCCCCCCTGCTTTTCAACCTAGCACTACTCGATCTTCCGAGGCGACTCAAGGAGGTTCCCGATATAAAACACGCCTTGTACCCAGACGACATAACAATTTGGACTGCCTCTGTTCACTGGGAGGCCTTCAACACAGCCTTCAACAGGCAGCCGACATTGTTAACCAATATGTCCAGGAATGCGGCCTTTCCTGCGCCCCGCAAAAATCACAGATACTACTAGTAAAGAAAAAAGTCACCGCCAAGGACTGCAATGACATTCAGATCAAACTGGACGGCCACACTATAAACACTTGCAAACACCTCAAAATTCTCGGGATAATATTCCTAGTGGATGCCAAGAACACTATCCTGGTGAACCACCTTGAGCACTCAGCAGAACAAATAACGCACATGATTCGACGAATCTCCAACAGGCAGTGCGGCATGAAGGAGCAAGACACAATACGACTCGTGCAACCCTTTGTCATCTCCCGGATAACGTACGCAACCCCTTACACAGTTCTATCCAAGGAAGAACTCGGAAAAGTAAACATTATCATACGAAAAGTCTACAAGCAAGCTTTGGAATTACCCATGAGTACCTCCACGGCCCGCCTGCTCAGTCTCGGTCTTCACAACACTGCCGAAGATCTTATCGAGGACCACCTCGCAAGCCAAAAACTGCGATTAGGCTTCCCCAATGCGGGGCGACTACTGTTGGCTACATATAAATGGCAGGCTCAGGAGAAACAGCAACCACAGAGGCTTCCACCAGAAATCAGAAAGAATGTCTACGTCACCAACCTCCCAAAGATATGCATCCATACCATCATGAGGGGAAGAGAAAAGCCAGAGCAGTGGCCCTCGACAAGCGGTATTCCAAAGACTCCTCAGCAGTGTACACTGATGCCGCCGCATACCAGCGTTACCGAGGAGCAGCGGTTGCAGTGGTCATCTCAAGGGATCAACCACTCACCAGTCTCACAATCAAGACCCGTTCTATCCATGAAGCGGAAGAAGTGGCCATTGCCTTACAAAATAACAGAAACCACCGTGATTACGATAATCACCGCTTGTCAAGCGGCATGCAGAAGCTACGCGGCTGAAGCAGTTTCTTCAACAGCACTGCACCTCCTGAGCAAAACCCCTCCCTCTCGCACGGTCAGAATCGTCTAGACCCCAGCCCACTCCGATCTCCTGGGAAACGACACAGCCCATGCATTGGCCCGCGCTCCCACCAACCGGGCCCCAGAAGAGGAGCACAGTCCAATGCCGATTGAGACCTTCCAGGAAATAACCGAATATTATAGATTACGTCCACCAGCCCAACGCAGTTTGTCTAAAATGGAGGAAAACACATTACGACGAATTCAAGCAAACACGTTCCCAAATCCAGTACGACTGAATCATCTATTCCCCACACAATACTCCCCGGAGTGTGCTTTTTGCGGCAATTCAGGCACCCTCTACCACATCGTCTGGACGTGCGACCGAAACCCCGACCTTCCCCCCATTTCCAACCCTTCCCGTGAGCAGTGGGAGAGCATGTTGTCCAGCTCGAGCCTCGACGACCAGATGATCTTGGTTGACCGAGCGGACAGAGCCAAGACAGCCCATGGACTTCCGGACTAGGAAACCACCCCACAATTTATTTTTGCTCATTAAAGTTTCTTCTCTCTCTCTTTCCGCAAGCGCGAGCGGCATTGGTTTGGATTCGATTCGAATAAATTGGCTTGGATTGGCTCGGTTTAAATTGGGTTGGATTGGATTGGATTAAAGTGGATTGTGTTGGATTGTGTTGCGTCATAGCCGCGGCAGACGCACTGGCGCCGGCGTGTGCGCAGGTGTGCGCCTCAATTGCGCAGTAGCCAAGTCTAACGCTGCGTCGGAGCCTCTTGGTAGCCGTTTCACGCGGCTCGTGAAGAGCCGTGCTGAGCATGCGCGAGAAGCAGTGACTGCACAGGACTGGACTTTCAGTTAACAACCAGGAACAATTCTCAATCGCAAATTACAAAAAAAAACGTGTTTTGCTTCATGCACCCCTTGGACTACAACTCTGTCAAACCTCACGTTGAGGCTCGGCACCGCAGCTTTGCTGGTGATCCCTTTCCACGGAGTGGAAGGGCTCTGAATTTGCGATGATGCGGTTTCGATTTGCGATGCGGTTTCAACGTTGCGATAAAGTGTACACGCGGTTCCGAAGCTGAGCGCTCAGCGTCTTAGATTTTCGTGACTTCTGATTTTTGCCCGCGGAGATAAAATCGTTGGGGTTAGAAGTATACATGTTTGCTGTAAAGGTCTCGTGTCTTTGAAGCGTAAAGTGCTCTAGCGCAAGGCATTGTAAAATGAATGTGGCGTGTATTCTTTTGTTACCCGTTTTTTTCCTTTGGAGATGAAAAATTCTAGCGCGACGCGTTGGAAAACGAGTGTCCCTGGCGTACGTTCAAGCACGAGGTTTGCGAAAACAAGCGTCCCGGTGTTTTAGTACCGCGATTACAGGAGAAGCACACAGCCCGAGCCCCTCAGGTGCTTCGCCCCTAAAATGGCGGCACTTAACAATATTTAACTGTTGGACCTTAGTTATTACTTTATATTCGTTTTTATCTCTTTTGAGAAAACAAATTTGTCCTTTCCCCATATATTATAATCCGAAATGGAAAAGCAGCTATGCTGATAATATACGATAATATACAATTTAAGCCAAATACACAATCAATATAATAGGAGTTGTCGTTGCGCATATTCACCGCCTTGCCTTTCGATAATAAATCTTCCCAACACGAAAGCAGCTTGCAAAAGATTGTATTGTATTTGGAAGTGATTACAAGAAAAAGTTTCAAATTACCAGCTTATATATATGTCCTGCCGGTTTTCTCCAAACAACCTCAAAATATGTATGACTCAATGACAGCTTCTTGTTGCAAATATTTAATAATAAGAAGCTCCATATCGGCTTCCAAGAAAACTTTATCGACCGAGTCAGCTGTTTTATGGCAAAAAGAATTACGTTAGGAGTGTTTAAAGCTAAATTATTAGAATGAGCTGTTTCCGTAGAGGTTTCAGATGCTTTCGATATACTAAATCACACGACACTACTACAAGTATTGGCGTCCTTCTAGGCTGGAGAAACAGAAGGTAGTGGGTCGACCTAGATTCTCCCCACACTGATAACGGATTCCACGATAGAGGAAACAGAAAGAGCAAGTCTAGCCGTGCACCTGGTAAGGCCATGGGAAACCCAAAACTGTCACCTTCGACCTCATTCGCTCCCAAGATGACGATGCCCGAGACTATGGAAAGTCCGCTCCCCACCCTAGATTGTTTCCCCCCTACCCACCCAAGGCTTTCCCACTTCAACTACCATGTTTCGGAATTCCAAAGGCCAAAAGACCAAGTCTTCTCATGGCAAAACAGCGCCTAGCAATTCCAGAGTTCAGGGGGTGCGTGTAGCAACCGGCGCGCCACGGGTCCGTACTGCAAAGACGTTGACGATGAATGCAGGAGCTCCTAACGTGGCAGAAGCAAGCGCGCAAGCCTGGACGATCCCGGTAGCTTCCTATGAAGCTCCTTTTCATTTGCTTCCCCCAATACAGAGACAATATTACTCGCCTGGCTTCTTTGCGAAAATGCGAAAACTTGTCTAGCACCCGCAGTTCAGATCCTTGGTTGATCCGGCATTTCCGAACCAATTATAAAATACAATCGCTACAACCAAATCTCCCCTCTCTTCTAAGCAGCTATAAGCACCCGGCAAACTTTAATTTCTACGGATTGCGCAAATATTTTTTGACCTTGTAGACAAATTTGTAATTATAATGAAAGTTGCCGACATTATTTTCGTTTTTTTCTCTGCAAGTTCTAAATGTTTGTGGTGCTTGGTTTTTTCCTTGTCTGTAATGTTCTGCTGTTTGGGGTTGATTTCATACAATTTACATCCGAAAGAAATCCTGCCTATCAATGTACGCAACCTGGCATTGAATTGAAGGATGGTTGCATCAGATTTACGGTTTTGTTGTTTGCAAATTCCTTGTATTGGTTGTACATATTTTATGTCCTGTTATAACACGAAATTGCGTAGAGCTTTGATGTTGTCGGTCGTTACTGCTATGTAATGGTTTGCTGGGCATCGTCAAGCTGCTATTGCAGCTTTTAGCTCAGCAACTGGACACAAAGTTCAGGTAAAAAAAAGAAAGCTACTTGTCCCCCCCCCCAAAAAAAATTAACCAGTGGCTGCCTAATTGTTTCTGGAGCACTCACTGCATTGCGCCTCGTAAGCCGAGTGACTTTGAAACCTTAAACTTAAAAACAAAACCACACGACGATGAAGCACTGCCTGCTCCATCACGGTAGCAATGCCTTCTCCAAAAATTTGCTCAGCATGAACCACCGTGAACAGTCTGGATAGAGAGATGTCCACGCACAAGCTCAACTTGATTACCCTCGTGAACAGAGCTACCACTCACAAGTTACACATTCCTGGAAGTCAAACAATTTCTTCGATGCCACAATCGCAGTTGCACTCTAAGAAATGGGGGGAGTAGAGAATCAAACATCTTTTCTATTCCTGCCAAGGTCGTTTGACGCCATCCGCACCACGCACGGCGTTATATGGTATGTTCACTCTACTACGAAACGAGAATAAAACTGCTCCCGCACTCTTCCCACTCTTGATGGAGCTAAGCGGCGTTTGTGCTCCTTTCGCGGGATAGAATACAACAGCGTACCGACTCTGTCGCGCATCAACGGAGTTCGTATATCCTCCGCGAGAGAGAATAGAACTGTATATCGACTCTATCAACTTCAGCTGCACGCTTCCAGGTGTGCAAAAAGGGCCGACACCTCTTTGGCGGACCCGAACTCTTTTAAATCGTATGAAAAAGTAGTAACCTAAGAGCCGCAGCAGCGGGTCATGAAACAAAGTGCAGCGGATTCAAAAGAGCGTTAGAGATATTGTCACGTTCGGTAGGAATGGGTCATTTGTGTGTACTAACGCAACGGTATCCGTCGGAATACTTCCGCGTTGTGCCTCTGCGCGTTCTTTCTTCGCGGCGGGGCTGGTGGACAGACGCGTCTGTCCGACGTCTCCGTCTCTTGTGTGCTAATGAAACCGCCGTAGTACTCCTGTACGTGTCTGTGAAGGGCGTTTTGGTGTCGGTGGCTGTGTTTGAAGTATACCTGACTGCTGGGATAACATCATTTGCCTGCTACGGCCGCCGCTACAAACGTAAGTTACCATTTCATTTTTCCTTGCACGGCTTGTGAGAGCTCGCGCTCGTTCCCGCCAAAACTTCAGCTGTCATTTATAACAACTTGCGCTCGTGAGTGGTGCTTAGCGTTGTTTGTTCTTGCGAATAATTAAGTGGTCACCCACATGTGCTTCCATTTGTGTGACGCCAGTTCTAGCTATCCTTCTTCCGGCTTTGTGCTTTCCGAACAAGCAGCCGTGCTCCCATTGCAGGTTCACGACGTTCAGCATGCGTTGAAGCGAGACTCGCGTGCAGTATAAGAGTTGCGGATGTATTAAGCCAGCTTCATTGAACTATACCTATAAATGGAGCTTTCGTTTCTGAGGTGTTCGCGAGTCGGAGTCCGAGGCAAAACTGTTAGCGCGGCTCTTGGGGGCTGGAGCGGATCCAGGGAGTTTTGCTAACACAGACAGGGCGGGCTTAACCTGCGTGCTTCGGACCGCGCCGATCCCATCCTCGTCGCCAGTGAGGTGTTCGCGAGTCGGAGCCCGAGGCAAAACTGTTTATTGGAGCCAAGTGTACACTATACGCTGTGAGCGAGTGGGCCTCGAGAGAAGAGAGAGAACATAGACGGAAAAAACCCGAGCTTGCCAGCGGCGAGCTGTAACACGAGACGTGGCGTCGAGGCGCCCGTGGAGCTCACGCAAACGGAGTGGCAGTATGCAGGTTCGGGGCTGCAGTCTGCGGGTACATAACAGGTTCATTAACTTCTTGAGCAACGTACGTAAAGATATTGTCGAGCGACGAGGCAATTACACTGCCGCTGGGCTTCTCCGTCGGTTCCGCACGCATCTGGCGCGTCTGACGAGGCGGAAGTGAGCGACGGCGACAGCAACAACGTAACCAGTTTAATACCCAATCAGTTAGGCCTGTACCGTGGCTTTATTTTGTTACCCCTTAAAATATAACGCATTCAAAGGTAACAAGATTTCTATTCAACCTCCAAGTTGACATAGATGTCTTGCAAAAAAAACATGAACGTTCATGCGTTCCGAACCCATTGTGTAGTGCGTTGCCTTGTAGCCTCTGGTCCCGCGTTGTTGGAAAACAATACTTACGCTAAAAGAACGTTGACGTCACAAAATTTCAGTCGCGATTAATTGTTCATGTGGCTACAGTAGCTACAACAACATTTCACGGAACCGTTGGCGTATTGCTTTGTGTATTGGACTTTTTTCACATTACCTTGCGCGTCTGCAATAGGAGTGAAGCCTATTTTCGGTGAAATTCGTGACTGTTTCACGCGGACATGTGGTAAGGCTGGTACTAGGTGCTGTATTTAGTAATCAGCGTGCATTTACATTATAGTGAACCATTTTTTTTTTACTTATTAGAGGCGCTACGACGTAAAGGTGTTTCCCGTGGACAAGTGCCTGGCGTTCGACAGCCGAAAGAGGGCAAAGATGCCTGATGCCGCAAACAGCTGTAACTATTAAACACTTCATCTTTGGTCACATTGCGATAGTCACCTGGCAAATAAAAATGTGACCTTTAGCCTTGATGATGTCATTGGCATACACTTTTGCTTTCTACCATCAACTGACCTTACTTGTGTTTTATTATGAATGTCATTAGAGACATAGCACAACTGCATAAGCAACTTTCTGCTTGGTTAAAAATGTGTCGCTTCACTGCAGTACAATAATGCTGTAGCTGTTCTAAAGTGCCAAACACTGCAGTATTTTTAACAAACCTGTTTGCTCACGAGTAAGATCCGATGTACACGAGTAAGATGCGATTGATGGGGATTAGGAATGCGGCTGTGCGGCATTTATTTTCTACCTGCCTGTTGTTGCTCTCCATGATTCGGCCTTGTTACTGTACAGTGATCCCATGATTAATTCCAATAACGAGAGGCTGGCAGTTTTGCTGTTAAATTGGTTGTCTTCAAGCCACCATTTATGATAACACCAAGTACTTGCAGGTGGGCCTGAGGTTGCAGGTTCTCTTGTTGTCTGGCTACTTTTTCTGGTAGAGGTTGAAAAAAAAAAGAAGAGGATGACCAGGTTGGTTTAAAATTTCAATAGGTGATGAGGACCCCGATGATTCAAAGTAATCCATGGTCTCGTCCTTTTCGGATGGCTTTTCAGTGTCAGTGCTGTCTAGCCTGCCCCTTCTGGGGAAAGAAAAGCCAGAGGCCTTGCTCTCAAAGCTGGTATGCATATTTTTCTTCTGTATGTTGAGTAAGTGAAATCCAGTCTAGTGCTTGTGAATTATGCTAAATATTCTATATGTAGGCCTGCCAAGCTGTATCTGCTTTCTATGTGGAGCTTTCATATTTTTTTTTTCATCTACAACTTCTTCGGTGTGATTTTTCGAGCCGTAAGTGTGCCTACATTTCCCATTTATAGGTGTGCCGTGTATTTAGTGGGTGCAGCAGAAATTGTGAAAACGACTGCTGCCCCTGCTGGCAGGGACATCTAGTAGTCGAGCTTGGTATTTCGGCACCTAGTCTTGTTTGACAATCAGTAAAACTGCATATTTGTTCTGTGTGATCACAACAGCTGTTCGAGCAAAGCACTACAGAGTAAATGCAAAGAAAGCAAAAAGTGCAGTCCCACATACTGCACATGTTGCTTACGTCGTACCTAGGTTACTGATTTTGTGGGTGGTTGAGGTCAAACCCTGATACAGGCAAGGCAAGAAATCACCTGCAAACGGAACAACCCCCTCGGGGATAAATCCCCCCAAGGGATAAATTTAGCTGTCTATTTAAAGGGGCCAAGAAGACAAAGTACATGTTTGGTTCATTTGCCCCGACAAAAATAATTCTATTTTTATTGCAAGCTTCAAAATATATTCAGGATATTAAGGGGAAAAGATGAAGCAGTGACTGGTCCCCAGCCATTTTCCTGCAACACCTCTGACATCGCAGCATTTTGTTTCTCAATGGGCAGTCACTGACCAAAGCAAATGCCAATTTAAACATGAATGGGTGATTGTAGTGCAATGTTCCTCATTGTAAAATTTAACGCGCCGATGCAATGCAGGCAACGCTTATCACACAAATGGTGACGTACAGGTAACACACCCAAAACTATGGTTTTAGTACTGTCCACTCTTTGCATCAGGCTAGCACATTATCTGTCGCTGTAGCGTGAAATTTGAACGCTTTTCAATATTTCTTGCGTTTTCTTCAGTACAAAAAGTGTCTTGTGTGGCTGGAATGGAGCTGAGTGAGTTACCCAAAGATAGTTCTTTCAAATTGAATAAAGTTTTGTTTTGTCTTCATGGCCTCTGTAACTGCAGGCTTGAGGAGTGCTGGGCAAGCTCAACCTAATACAGTAAAAATTGTGAGAAACACCGGGCTCAAACAAAAACCCGTTTTAGTAAGGCTATATCTTAATACCTGCATCATGAAAGCATGGATATGGTTTTAAATTAAAGGGTCCTTATTTTGAACTCGAAGGGGACTACAAAATTGTTCGAATTAGGCGGAGTTCAAATTAGCGGGTGGGCACTTGAATGAATAGACATCATGCCACACTGCGTGGGCAGAACACAACGAAGCCACCTCTGGAATCGTTATCGCCAATTAGTCGCTACTACACGTTTGTTGCGCACGCTCCGTGATCGCAGGCCGAAAGCAGCGACTGCGCCACAAAGAAAACCTGCACCGGTGTGCACCGTTACAGCGAAATAAGCCATCGCAGCAGCAAAGTGAGCGCGCTAAGCTGTTGTTTTTCTGTTTCATTGCGTTGCCTCTCTAGTAATTTTGGTTTGTTTTGGATTTGCAACACATATTAAGCTCTCTGGGCTGACGTCTTCTGCGAGGAGCGAAGGAAACCTAGGGATCCGAGATCCAATTAACCGTTCTGGATACAGCACAGTTCGAATTATCGAGCGTTTTCCCCCATTGAAATATACAGGGCTTTGTCGGGACCAGGGCGTCATTTCAAATTACTGTAAGTTTCAATAATGAGCTTTTACTGTATTTGACTCTTTGTGTTTAGCAACTGTCATAGAAAAAATCAGCATGAATGGCATTGTAGACATGTGTGGGATGCACTGGGGTTTTTGCTGGACTTTGTTTGCCCCTTTTACTGAAGACACAATGCCCGAAGCAATGACTCATAACAAACACTTAGTGCAAATATTCGAAGCATTCGGGGCACTCAACTAGCCAGTCATTGCGAGCACATCAGCAGTTTCAGCAGACGTAAAAACTGCCTCATAGTGGAGTGCTGACCTCCAGAACTTGACGGCTGAACGTTTTGGTGTAGTAACCACCACAGCAATTCAAATGTGCTAAAAAAGGGAGCATTTTGCCTCATCAGTGGACATTGATAGACATTGATCAGTGGACATTGAATGTCACATTGATGAATCGTCAACATAGTCACTAAATTGTTAGCTTTAAGTGTATATGCTACTAATAAGCTATTCGTTTTCCCGAGAATCGCTTTGTACAGTGGCTGGGTAAGGCAGGCCATGCAGTGAATCTGTCCAATGAGGAAGAAAGAGGAAAATACTGTTAGTTGTGTTACCTCTAGTACTTGCATTTGTGTGCTTTTTATGCAGGAGCAAGGAGAGACTTCCCCTTACCCCAGTATCTTGTTCTAGGGCAAAGATGTGGAAAAATCTGGAGCCGTGACTCTGCAGTTCCAAGCGTCCAGTTGACGGCTACGGACATAGTGGACGGGTTCGCTTTGCTTTGGGCGGTCTACTGGACCTTCAACATCCAGTATGCCCGAAAGGTAAAGCGTACCTGTCTTCTTTTTGAGATGATGCTCGGCCTACCACCGACAAAACGGATGGTTTCGGTTATAAAAGCAACGACTACAATACAGGTGGAACGACGTGTGTGAGGAAAGCAGGGATGCCCAAATAAAGCATGAAATGCAGTGTGAAAATGATTTATCTATTTTTTTTGCTAAAGCACACACGACAGCATTTTTGAAAAGATTCTTTTCTGTGTTTACTTGTGAACTAATCTTACTGTATTTCAGATTGGAAACTAGAAGGAAAGAGGGCTGACACTAATGCTGCTGTGGATGCTAAAGTGTAGTCTAGTAAAAGGTAACATCGGGCTGCCTTTAAAGGGTAGAGTTTGGCAACTTGCGGGTAGTGAATAAATCCTGCTTCAAAAGAATACATTATTGCTGACAAAGAGAAAGCTATCCCTCCTTGAGGAGGCATTCTGGGAATCTCGTTGAAAGAATACAATGATTCTAAAAAAAGTAAGCTAACTCTTCCTTGTGAAGTATTGCAAAATGCTGTTTGGTGGAATAAGGTACATCTGAGGGGGTGTAAGGTAAACTTCTTGGAAGAGGTATAGCAATATTTAGGTAAAAAATTGTATAACTGCCTGACTAGAGGAATTATTCGACCCGTGGTGAGGGAATTGCCGGATGCTGTTCCCGCAACTCCTGTGAGAATATCCCGACCCCCCCTCCGCGAGAGGCCGGCGACTACCTTGTGAAGGGTAAGGCAATTTGCTAAAAAGGAGTTGCCTGATGCTGGAAAAGAGAATCGTATACGAGACAAGGATTTCTATTCCCTTTGGGAAATGGTGGGACTCCTATAGTTCTTGGAGTGTACAATCGATGCAGGAGTCACAAATGCTGACAACGAGTGGTTCTATTTCACTGTCTACAGCCATGTCACGTTACCAAGCTTCAGCAAGAACTCGCTCTACGTGAACGCAGAATTTTTGCCAGCTTTCTGGTTTACAGACGAGAGTTGCTTCCGGCAAGAGCTTTTCAACTTCATTATACCCGTGTTGCGTCTTGCGAACAACCCCTTTACCTGGCGTCAAACAAGTTAAATCGGCTTGATCCTGCAGTAGTATTGTGGTACAGGCAGAACTTCTTCACGGCGGCCGTAGGTAGCCGCCAGAGTGTCGATAGGTTACAAAACTCTGAGAGTACCGATCTTTTGAGAAAGTTGCAGCAGTTTAGCTCTGACAATGTCCTCTGACTGCGGAACACCTTCCGTTTTGAGCCAAAGCCGAGTATCATCTTCGCGCAAAATTTGTGTCAAATGCTTTTCCAAGATCTATGCTGTGGTAATGACAATTGTCTTTTAAAATAAGGCCATCGGTATGAATGTTTGGGAACAGCTTGCCGGTGAATCACTTATCGAAGCATTTGCCATCCACATCGGTGTCCTTGTTGTTACCCTGTTTTCCTCGCAAGTGTTTAGCAGCTCCTTGAACGAAACCTGTTGCACTGCTCCTACCCTGTTGAAGCATAAAATGGGCTTCTTTGCAGGATGGCGCAGCCGATTCTGCTGGTAGACGTTGCAGATAAGCATCATAAGGCAGCTTCCCAGTCCTTTCCGGTTGGGCATATTCCTTCCTGTACCCACGGTTGGCCCTTGTTAACGTGTGCGGAAGCTAGTGCACGCAAGTAAAGACAACCATTGCAGCATAACTAGTCTTCCAATCATCATAATCCCCAATTATCCACTGGTTTAACATTACACAAAAAAGTTCAAATATTCTTCTAATGACCATTCTATTTTCTTCATGATCAATTATTTGTCTGACTACTCTTTCACAAACAGCCGGTAAGAGGGGTGTAGGAAAAAATGGTCCCGGAAAAAACGGTCCGGGAAAAAATGTTCCCGGAAGAAATGGTCCCAAATCCAAGGTAGGAAAAAGTCGTCCCAGAAAAATTGGTCCCGATGCCGAGGCAGGAAAAGTAATATTGTTCGAGTAAAGCCGGTTAATCGAGCCAACAACGTTCGTTTTACCAAAAATCAGGTTGTGTTGCTTTCATGGCCTCTGCCATATTTATTTTCTAATTTGCCATTATGCTAGTTTAATCGACAGATGTTTTCCATCGATGACGACTCAACCACATATGGCGTGCATAAATTTCAGCACATCACTGTTTTAAACCCGCGCGTTGTGAGGAGGGTAAGCCACTGCATGCCACACACCCTCGACAGGTTAAGGTACCGACAGAAAAAAACAGGGTGCGCCTGGTGATGTGTAGTGATGCTGCTGAGCACGAGGACGCGGGTTCGATTTTCAGCCGCGGCGGCCGCTTTTCTGATGGAGGCGAAAAGCAAAATCGCCCGTGGGAAAAGAAACAAAAAACATGTGCGAAAGAAGTCAGTCAGCGGGCTGCATAACAGGTGTTACCTGAATGAGGTATTAAAGAAAGATATACAAAAGTTCAGTTTCCAAAGATACCTGGAAAAAATCGAACACGGCATCAATATAAAATGCAATCCCTTCTCTAGATTTTTGTCTATAACTCATGTTAAGCGAAAATAAAAATACAATGCTGTTTCAAACAAACAAGCACCCGGTAATTCGGTGGCCGAAATGTTTGCGCACGGAAATGCCCGTGCACCGAAAGGTATGTGCACCTAATGCTCCGAAGTGTCCAGCACCGAGATGTACTAGACCCGGGACGACGCTGTGCTCTTCATCGGTGGAGCTCCCACCGCTTCTTGTGCAATTTTCACCGATACTGATGAAATCTTGCAGCGTAGAGCTTCTACGACCTTCCAGACACTGAGATGGCTATGTCCAACTAAGCTACTAAACCTACGCTTCAAAGCCTCGGAGTTGTTTGTGCGGTTTTAATGCAATTACTTGCATTAAAATTTTAATCTATGTTCAGCCCCACCATCCATCCCCACTCGCCCACTCATTTATCGCCCACTCATCCATCTAAGAAACCGTCCGTCCATCCGTCTGTCTGTCTACCCAATTTGCTTTGTTAGATTTTAGCCTCCGAAGGCGTTAATTTCTGCCCATTATAGGGATATTAAAGCATTCCATCTCTTTCTCAAGAATGTTCCGTTGTGACTAACTTGAAGGGAAACACGTCGATTGGAGCATGGGACCATTTTTTAAATGCAGAGCATTTTAGTAACTCACGATGTCACCCGCGTTGGCGTCCGTAGTCCCCACGCACACTGCGCATGCGCGTCGAGTCGAGGCGATAGCGAACACTCTCTCGCGAGGGGCATTGGATTGGATTCGAACACTCTCTCGCGAGGGGCATTAGATTGGATTCGATTGGATTGGCTTGGATTGGCTTTGCTTGGCTTGGCTTGGCTTGGATTTGGATTGAATTGGATTGGATTAAAGTGGATTGTGTTGGATTGTGTTGCGTCATAGCCGCGGCAGACGCGCTGGAGCCGGCGCATGTGCAGTACTCTCTCTTCCGCGGTTCCCCCTCCTTCGGGAGCGCCGCGCATATAACCGGTGTGCCGTTCTCCGGCGAAGCAACATCCGCGCTTGGCTCAAATACCTAGAGTCCACGCCGCTTTACAAGTACGCCAACGTCGTCGACTGGGACCGGCTTACGCAGTCCCCTCAACGTATATAAGCGGCGGAGCGCGCGTTCGGAATTCAGTCAAGGGCGTCTTTGCTTGGCTTTCACTTGACGTCACGCTTTGCTTGACTCGAGTAGATGCGACGCATTTACTCGAGTTCCCCCCGTGGGAAGATGCGGGCGGCTTTTTCCTAGATGGTCACTGGGACCATTTTCTCTGGGACCATTTTTTCTGGGACCATTTTTTCCGTTTCCGGGTAATAGGAAATCTAGAAAAAAATCTCCGCGGTACCGCTTTTTTTCCGGGATTAAAGTGGCATTTCGAACTCAGTTAGGTGGCATTTCGAACGCAGTTTTGATTATTGGTAAGTTTGGGTAACTCATTTCCCTGATGTGGTGAGAAATCATTGGCAGACCCCATTTTTTGTGGCGACTGCAAACAAAAATCGACAACACCGGAAGCAGTGGTTCCGGTAACTCGCCTCTTTCAGGGGAACGAGTGCTGTGCAGTATATGTTCATTTACCCCTTCAGTGACAAGGAGACGGCACTATTTACAGCAATGATACGACAGTTTTGACATCTTAGTTTGTCCTATCGCACCAAACAACGCAGATTTGGCGAAATACTCTGACATATTAAGGAAAACACCCCGCCCGAATAAAGAAAAGTGGTCGTGAAATGCGACCTCGGTGAAAAAGTTCAGCAGTTAACAACGAGGTTTCTAATACGATTTATTTTTAATTTTGTAATTCAGGTGTAATACGCTCAATTACGATAATGAAGTTGCAATGCACCTGCGGCCCCAGTGTAATGATGTCACTGCGCTCGACCGCCGCAATATTGCGTTTTCTATCAACAATCGTGAAGCCGATTTTTATTACCACTTCCAGGTCATTTTCCTGAAGTTTGGCTAGTTGTCTTCGTTCACAACCTTTCGCACACTGTCAAGTGTTGGAATCTGGCGCTCGGCGTACGCGCTGCGCACTTTCAGACGAAAAGCATGAACTAGGAAGACGTCATGTTTGACGATGTGGGAGCGTGAAATCTTCACTTCGCCAGGCGTTTTTTTTGGAGACTCCAAAAGCCCTCGCAGAAGCTCCTCCTTCAATTTCGCAACGGTTCGGGGTGATGCCCCGGTGTCCTCTTTCTCAACACTTCGTACCTCATGGACACATTTCTTCGGAAAACGCATCCTAGTACGGACGTCCACATTTACAATTACTCGCTCGGCACTCCTCTACAACTTTGAAGTACGAGCCCTCGAAAAACTGTCGTACATAAGAGGTGGTCTACGCCAGAGAGCTGAAAGCCATTCCCTAAAACTGACTCAAAGAGTAGCAAACCATGGCCGCTAGGGTTGCACAGGAAAGAAAAATCGCGATACCAAAAACGACAATGACGAAATACAAACTCGCACATTTCAATTTCTTTTTCTTTGTTTCCACTAAGACATATCCTACTCAGTTCGTTCTCTGATCCAGGAAGCTTGTTTCCTGTCCTTGAGTCTTACTCCTAACACCATTCGTTGCATGGCCCATTGAGCCGACCTAAGTTTGCGTTCTAGTACTAACTTAGGGCGCCAAGCTTAAGTTTCATATGTCATAATCGGCAGTGTGCACTGGTAGTAGATTTTTCTTTTAAGTGACACAAGTAGACTACTTTTCATTGTTTGGGAGTGCTTGAGTAGTGCTCCCCAACCCATGCCTATTCTTTGCCAGATTTCTCTCTCGTGGTAGGTGTCAGCACTTCGAATCTGTCCGAGGTAGTTATGTTCGTTTACTCCTTCTAGCGTTTCGTTTCCTAATCTCAAGAGGACGTTTCTAGCATGCTTAAAATTATTAGTGCAGGTTTATTTATATTCATTTTAGCCCCACAGCTATGCTTTCTGATTGTAGTTCCTCAAGCATTGTGTACTAGTGGTCTGCAGTCTCACTCAGCAATAATATGTCGTCCGCTAAACTCCAATGACTCAAGTATACCCCGCTTATCCTTAATCCTGTTTTCCCAGTCAAGCTTTTTAAACACCGACTCCAGACACGTTGTAGATAGTTTTGACGAGATTGTATCTACCTGTCCAAGTCCATTCCGGATCGAGAATTTATGGCCATGTAGTGAGGAGAATCGACAACCTGTGGGCAATTAGAGTAACAGAGGGGATACCCGGAGATGGGTCTAGATAAAGGGGAAGTCCAGTAATCCGTCGAGGATATTTAATAGGAAAACTTGGGGGAAAAGTATAGAGTCCAGTGGTGCAGGACAGGAGCAGTAGGATTTCAGTGGTGAAAGCCTTCGTTCTGCAGTAATTTGAGTAAAGCGATGATGATGATGATGATCATAGTTCAATTGTTCCCGAGCAATACGAGCGTTTTGTCAGTCTGATGGCAAATTTTTAAGCTTTAAAGTTGTCGCCGAAGCATTTATTCTTTCTGGATAACAACAAGCAACCCATTACTTATTGGTCATGGAAGTACACAGCGTAAAACCGATGCGCCAGCTTTGACAGCGTTGCACCTGATGTATGAAACGGGGTATGGTGCCACTGCTACCACATTCGTGACCCTGGTAAATTCGCCGACCCTAAGGTAGGGATGAAAAGAATATTTTTATCTAGTGCCCACTTCTGTCATGCAATAATATTTCTCAATAAAATTGCTATCGTCGGCAAAGGTTTGTTGTAAAGTAACAGTTGTGTACGTTTTGGGTAGCATTCAGCACTAAATTACTAATATTGTGAAAGCTTTGCTTTGGGGCATAGAACAGCAGAAAAGTTGGTGTATATCCTACAATGTCGGCCTTTTCCAGACGTTGCTGCACGGTGAAGCAAGCTAACCACCCTCAACGCCGGTTTCAAATTCGATGTCCCGAACGCCCTCCACAAATGTCCATGTCGTGGAAGTCAATTTCAAAATTGCATTTCAGCCAAATTGCCTCACTTCCGCCCTAATTTTGTTCATAGGCAGAGATCTATTGCCATCTTTGGGCTTGCAATATTTGATCGGGACGGTTGAATACGTTGGGCCTTGAGGTGTTTTCGGTGGCATCACGAGTGCGGCACGCCATGGACAACTGCTTGTTTGTGCTTTCATTTGCCACCTTCAGCCAGAGTCTGGAAGTTTGAAGAGAAGAAAAGGATGCTAGCATTAACATCTGCCGCACTCCCTTTCATTTCTGTGAAGTCCATTCTGTAATACTAGCAGACACATCATTCTTGCTGAGGAATTATGCGGAAAATTGGGTGCGATAAGTTGCAGTCGTTGATTAACCAAGCCTTCGCTTTTCGCGACACACTAAGCGTTCCTCATTTTCAGCTGTCTCATTTCAACAGGGCAAAAACAATGCTTCACTTCCCAACGCATGGGGAAGGATTAATTGCGTCGACGCTATGTCGGAAGTGCGCACTAAGCGCGGCCTCTGGAGCAGTCACGAGTTGTATTTAAAGCGACCGCCTTGACCCTAATAGAAGCCTAGCGCAGCGCCTTTGCCGTTTGTTATGCATTTGCAATCAAAATGATTCATAAAAATTAAGCTTCAATTACCAGGCGGCGAATCAAAGGTGACGTGTAGAACAAAGCTTCAACTTTTCATTACACTTCAACTATAAGAAAAAAAGGTTTTTAAACCAACGTTCAAACGAACGAAGAAGCAAATGTAGTTGGCTCCTATTATTTCAAAAAAACTGGGGAAAAGTCCGTTCGGGATTGAATAATAGATTTTAAAGATTATCCGTAAATATTCGGCTTCAAAACAAGCATGTTTTTATATCTAGTTAGAAGTATTTGCCACAGTAGGTCCAAATTTCAATTATAACAGTAACGAACGCGAATAAGAGTAAAAAAAGTGACATTTCTACACAATAAAACTGATACAGACTTTTAAATGTATTTTACCTCTCCTTTGAAGACGTGAAACAAAATAAGTGGAAGTGCCTAATTGAAGTACAAGTTAATATTCTGGCGCAATTTGCGAGAACTACAGGTATATGCGTCACGTACTTCCTATGCAAGCGGGAATTTCTGAGGGCTGAATTCCACAAAAACCGTTTCTATCATGACGACCCATATTTTACCCGCGAATTATGAGCCATTGGACAACGAAAGGCGGTACAATATGTGACGTCAAGAATATTAGGACAATATAGGAATTGCAGTATTGTGGGCGTTAAAACAACAATCGCACTTCTCCGAATAAATTTAAAAATTACGATCCGCGTAAAAAAATTGCAAACAACGCAAACTAACGAAATTCTCATATACATACCTCTAAACAAAACATTTTGACTAAAAGTATCTTAATTTTTTTTTTATTTTTATGGCGCAGTAACCTATAAAATTGTTTACTTTGTGTGTGTTTTAGCAACGGAAGAGTCGTACATTTTAGTGATGATGAAAATTATCCAGTCCCTTCATTTGGAACTATCCACCTATAACAGCCTCTAGTGCGGGAATCCTAGAAAGCTTTGTGTCTTTTGGTTGGAACTAAAAGCTAACGCATAAGCAAATTATAGAAATGTTGTTTACGCGCGTGGTTCTGTAGCCATAACAATGATCGAACTTAGTGCTAGTCTTCTAGTGCAGAGCCGTTCCACTGTCCCCAAAAAATTCTTTCAACTTATCCAAAGGCAGTTGTTCTCGATACAGGATTGGATTATTGCAGATGTGCAACCAACAGGGCATGACAAGTCTGAATTTGAGCTTTAAGTGGAGAGTTGTTACGCCATTGCTATGGCACACTGGCCCCTGAGAAAATCGCAAAATCAATGCTCATGTGTGTGACCCGTCCACATCAAATCAGAGGAATACATTACCCCACGCATTTTTGTATGCTTGCCATTTTTACGAATATGCGGCGTCATGTATTCGTTTGCTGTGTCGTAGTATTCTCCTATCCCTAAATAACATGGCCTTCATTTCTGGCAGCGCTGTGCGAGCCTTTCTCACAATTTGTGTTCGCCTGAAATATATCTCTTCGCCAGCATCAGCCACGCAGCTGAACGAAAGAAAAGGGAAACAAGCTTAGGCTCTGGCAGCATAACCACCATTTTTGAACCGCTTGACCATTTGTGTGTCATGGGCCATACACCTCCCAACTTTATTGGAACTAAATATACCCTGAAATTTAAATGTACATAGAAAAATATATACAGCAGTAGTCTCAGAACACCATTATTGGTTACGCGAAGTATTCGTGATTCCAGTTATGTGGAGAGATGTAAATTTATTATTTATCGGCTAATAAATACGGGAGAAATCTGTTAAATTTAAAGTTAGGAGAACGTCATCTGTGTACACTAGGACGTAAATACACCTTGAGGCGGTTCATGTAACAATTCTTGTCTTCAGGCACAGCGAGGTGACAAAAGTGCATGCATTACGCTGCTGAGATTTTGAACTTTAACGTATTTAATACATATCTTTTCCACATGAAGCTGTAGAAAGTTTTTCTATCATGATAATATGTCATTCAAAAAGCAGAGCAGGTCCGCAAGCTGCGCTTCCATTTTTAAAATAGCCACTATCGATGCAAGCACACGTGAACTGAGGACAAATGCGTATAGCGTTTCGTACAGATGAAACGAAGTTCCGTGGGTAGTGTTTCATTCAGATGGAATCTAAGCAGAATGTCTAGCTTTCCGACTGTTCCATCCACTTCGGCGTACTCACGCATCGTAGTTCAGTAGGGTCTAGTGGCGTCCTGCCGAAGAGTGTGGTTTGCTTCGCCTGGACGGAATGCTACACGCAGTCATAGAAATGTACAATGATTCACGGCTTTGTTATTCGCGGGATTATTCAGGGCATTTCTTATTCACAATTATTCACGGAAAAGCATAAGTGGCTTTCTTGTATTTGCACGATAGGGGTACGACATTTGGTTTGAAATTGCCTGAAGCAAGTGTAACACGACCAAACAAATGCAAGGAAATAAATGCATTGGCATATATTTGGTTACATTGCAATGTGCTCTAGTGAGCGCATGAACCTAACACACCTATAGGCCATGGCTGACGTACCAATACACCCATAGGTACCTATACACCTAAAGGACTAGGCCAATACCAATAGGTACCTGCCACGAACTGTTGGCCACCGCTAAACAAGCGTGGCCAGTCTACGCATACGCGCGCCTTTAATCTTAGCTTCCTCTACCCCTTTCCCTTACCTTTCGTTCTTAAAAAAACCTAAGCCGGACAATGAACGCTCTCTTTTGCACCGGCCCCTCTGTTTGTGCATTTCCGGGCGCGCCCCAGCCGCGGGGAGGTTGCAACAGTGGCGACGAGGATCTCAACAAAGAACGAGGCCCAGCTGCTTCCTGGAGGCGGGCAAGCAGCCACCCCTCCGACAGTCACGAGTCACTGCCTCCCGGAATTCATCGACGACACAGATAAGTGGCAAGCGTATCTCGAGAAGGTTGAGGCATATTTTGAAGCGAACGAAGTCACTGCCGATGCCAGGAAAAGAGCCCTGTTGGTCGCCGCACTTGTGTCGAGAACGATTATGTGCTACGCGGTAGAGTAGCACCACAGAAGCAAAACGCACTCGGCTACGATGCGGTTGTGAAAATTTTAAGCGAGTATTATGCCCCACGACCAAACAAAATTTCAGAAAGCTTCAATTTTTTCACCGAAACCAGCAGGAAAGAGAGTCTGTTCCCGCATTCATTGTGGAAATAAGGCGCCTAGCGCACAACTCCCACTTCTCGCCCATGCTGGATAAGATTGTAAGGGACCGTATCTTCTGCGGTGTACGGTCAAGAAATTTCCAAAAGCAGCTGCTCCTAAAACCTGAGTTGGCATTACAATAAGCAGAGGCACTTGCGTTGGCGGCAGAAAGTGTAGAGTTAGATGCGGAGAACTTAAATCGAGAAACGGTCCTGGTGACAGTGTCGGCAATGAAGGAGCAACGCTTGGTGCCCTGAGGTGAGAATAAAAACGATGGTGGAAAGCCATGCAAGTGCTGCGGAAAGCGTACTCATAAGCGCGCGACCTATTCAATCGGTGGGAGGCACTGTTAGAAATGTGGAAAACAAGGACACTTGGCTCGAATGTGCCAAAGGATCGAGAACGCTTTGAATGTAACGGTCTAAGCCGACGACAGCGATAGCAGCGCGTAGCAACCTTGGTTCGTAACTTCGAAGAATTAGTTGGTGCCACCGATTCAGGAAACGTTTACGTGGAACGGCATAAAGCTGTAGATGGACGTCGATACCGGCTCGCCCGTATGCGTCATTCCTAGATCAACATAGAAAGCCCACCGTCATCAATGGCCGAAGCTGCGGGAGCCGAACATAACGCTGTCGTGCTATTTGGGGAAGCTACCCGTGCCCGGAGTACTGTCAATGCGTGTGTGCCGCAAATCAGCGGAGGTTGATTGTAACCTAATCGACTTGGACTGCGAAGGTCCTCTCCTGTGCGGTGATGATTTGTTGCAGAAACTACAAGAGCAAGGCGCAGCAGTACTCCAGGCAGCTGTGCCACCACTGGAGTAGAGCCCGCGATCTCCGCCAGTGCCTGCTTTGTTGGACCGTAACTCCGACCTGTGCACGAAGGGTGTAGGACTCATGAAAGACCCACCGGTGCGCCTTCATATCAAGCCTGGAGTGACGCCAAAGTTCTTCAAGGCAAGAAAGGTTCTACAACTTCTACAATTACAACTTCTACAAAGGTTCTACCATTTCTACAACTGCATTATTAAGCACAGCGTATTCATGTTGAACAAAAGTAGATTTATTGAGTCCTCAAAATCCATATACATATACTACTTAATAAATTATTCACAATCATGCGCGACCGAAGCCATTGGTGCTCATGTGTAGAAGATGTAAGTAGCAGATATAGGAAGAGACTCCATTGAGGGGCTTACAAGTTCTGCTTGGGAAAAAAACATTCTTTTTGGTCATGCATCAACAAGATCATCATCATCAGCTGGCTAAGGTCCACTTCAGGACGAAGGCCTCTCCCATTCACCTCCAACAGCTCCTGTCCTGCGGTGCCTGGGTTCAGTCTACCCCTGAAGTTCCGTACTTCATCCCTCCATCGTTTTATTGACCCTCTCCTTCTATACCAATATCTTGATAATCACTCTGTTACCCTAATTGTCCACCGGGGTTCCATTCGTCTCACTACATGGCCATCCCCAGCTCATTTCTTTTTCTTCATTTGAACTACGATATCATCAACTCTAGTTTGATCTCTGATCGAAGCAGCTTGTTTCTTGTCCGTGAGTGGTACCCCTAACCTAACTACCTGTAACGCTTGTTTAGCTTGGTCACATGAGGGGAGACTGTCTGGCTAATGCCAAAAAACTCTTCCACGCTTCGAGCTATTTCTCCGTTGATTAAAAATACCACGCCTGTTCTACCTTGGGGTCACTATAGCATACAATATTGTTACGTGGTGGCAGGACAGATGACATGAACGATGAGGCAGTTGAACGATGTATTTACAGGTTATTTACATGGCAGCCAAGTTGCGCGCAATCAATAGCTTCGTCGTCGGAGGCTGGGATGACAAAGCCATGCTGTATTGTCCTCTTCCTCGTCTTTTCGTGCCAATATGTCCACTGGTGCGCTCTATCAACCTTTCCCTGTCCTTCTAACTTCACTTACCCGTATAATATCCGACCTAATGCCCGAGAGCATTTCGAGTAGCGCAGCTAAGCTTTCCTCGCTAGACAGAGGGCGTGCGTTGAACGTTGCCAGCGTCAAGTGGGCTGTTGGCAGTAGACTAGCTGTTATTGCTCAAACATTTAGTTGCGGCCTAAGGATCTCTGTATACTTACCGAGCACACGCGCACAAAAATAAATGGAAAGAATATTAACAAGGAGTTTCCCAGCCACTCCAGTAATCATATGACTTATAGAAAGCAAGTGCAGAAAATGTCGTGTCACCTGATTCAGAACAACTTTAGTCTTCTAAGTCCAAGGTCCATTCTCTAGAGGTTAGTGACTGCTCGTCAAAGTTTCTTGTAGCTGAGTTATGTCTTCTGTATGCCTCATAAAAATTTATTAGGCAGAGATTAGGGTAAAAATGAGTTAAAATCAACGCCCTATGAATTTAGGAATGTCAGTTTGTTGCTTACTTTTCGTGTTGCTTTAAGCCGAAAGTCGGCAAAGCAGAGCCAGTCACCAAATTTTTGACCCACTACCGACTGTGGCCAGGTTCAGACCCACAGCAGCTGGAGGAATAGGGCTCAATAAGTAATCGGTGCATAGCAACCTATAAGTGGAACTAGTAATAAAATCCAATCAAAGTAAGTGGTAGCGTAAATCTTCTACACTGACCAAATACTGTAGAACTGATTCATTCCTTTTGGCCCTTTTCTTCTTTTTTTTCAGTAGAACTTTAAATACCGAACGGCTACCTCAATTAAAACGTCATAATCATTATCATCAGCTCACTCAGGTCCACTGCAGGACGAAATCCTTTCCCATTGACCGCTAACCACTCCTGTCCTTCGCTGCTCGAGTCCACAGTTTATACCTGAATATCTTTATCTCACCCCTTTACCTGATTAAAGGCCTGCCCTTTGTCTACATCCATCTCTTAGTATCCACTCTGTAACCATAATTTTCCACCGGTGGTCGGTTCGTCTCACTACATGGCCAGTGCAAGTTTATTTCTTTTTCCTGATTTGAGCTGTGATATCGCGAACTCTAGTTTTTTCTCTGATCACGATAGCTAGCTTCCTGTCCCTGGGTGTTCTTGCTAACATTATTCGTTCCATGGCCCATTGAGTCGATTTAAGTTTGCTTGCGAGTTGTTTTGTAAGGCTCCAAGTTTCAGCTGCGTATGTCTTAACCGGCAGTATGCACTGGTTGTAGGTTTTAGGGGCGAAGTGCACTAGGGGCTAAGACTGTGGGCGTCTCCTGCCGTCGTTGTTTCATCTAGTCACGGCACTAACACACTGGGACACTCGTTTTTCAATGCCTTGCGCTAGCACGTAATGCATACTAAAGTGTACAATGCACAGAACTTGTTCAAAATAAAATACCCTAATTTAAATATTTTTGGCACGCTCTCTGTCCGCTCCAGCAATCGCCAAGCGCAAGGAGAAGATGACAATCGGGTTATAATTTGTGTTATACTCAAGTAACCGCCGGCTCTCGAGGATAGGACTGATGGGGTCAAGTTATTGGTCGAAGCAAGAAAAGGCATACTTACCTGTTGCCGGGGACTTGTTAATCACCGAGGATGAGCCCCAGGGCAATGCGCGGGAATTGCACTGCACTCGCCTTGACCCCTGCGACTACCACAAACTTAGGAACATAGGGCATGCAAACTGGCTAAATCCGGTTCATCTCAAGACAGAGCGCCGCCGCCTCAGCAAGCCCAGGATTGCTCCTCCCACCAAGGCTTCTCCGCTGCCCAATCTGTGCGCGAGGTGCGCCGATTGAGAGATAAAAGAGACAAGAGAGATTCAAGATAGGCAAGAGTGGCAAAATCTCTCTGCATACTTGCACACTACATGCTTGGATCTTCCCAGGTTTCACATTCGCGGAGGTTGCTGCAGTTTGTGCCGGGTGAAACCACGCTGTTTGTTCTAGGTTATATTGCATTTGGTTGTTGATTAGGCACTATATGAGTTTACATATCCTCGGTGTTACTGCGATCGGTCACACATTTTTGTTTGGCGCGAGTCTTTACCTGGTTTGGGGATGGGGTGAATTATCGTAAGCTACAGATTATCGGCTACTTGGCCTTGCTCCCAGGAGGAGTTGGTCAGTTTGAGAAGCACCTCATGTACCGAAGCAGGAAGATTACGGAGGTCTTGCCCCGTAACCCCGTTCTAGCCAGGGGCTTAGCGAGGTTTGCCTTGTCCCAGAGACACCTGGAGCTCGCCCATGCTGACGGGTTCGTCAAGCGACTCTTGTGGGTTGGGGACTGAGAGGCCGGGGAGACGGGACAGTTGTGCCTTATCGCACATGGCGTGGGGGAAGAACGTGTGTATACTCTCGTCCTCAACATCGTAGCTACATGTCTGTAACATAAACTCGTCAACAATATGAACTATTGAAATTGTCTTGCCCGCCAAGCTTTGAAAAATGCTCCACAGATGGCCGACACCTTTCTCTTGACCCAAGCGATGACAGAGATTGTGCCATTTCTTTATCTGAAGCGTTCTTTGGTACGGAACTACTACTTTATAATGTTTCTTTAGACGTATCAGATCCCGGTGCCGTTTTCCGTCTACAAAGAAAGATATTTGACTCGTTATTGCTGGTACCGTTGCCCGGTCCGCCATCATCGTTATCGAGATGCAGGACCAGCGACCGCTCTCGACGACGGCGCGCGCTCGACTAATACCCTCCCGCGCCACGCGGCCGCTACACGAGCGCCCTCACGCGTCGGAATGCGGAGCGCCCGCTACGCGAGCGAGAGCTCTCCCGCCCGAAGTGGACAGGAGTCGCCCAACCCGAACATCCCGAACCCGAACGACCGCTTTTTCTCAGTCGTTTATTCCTCGTACGTCATTAGAATGGAATCGCCTTCCCTCTCCTACAGCAACCATAGTAAATCACGCGCTTTTCAAAAATGCCATAGTCAACATTGTGTAATTCTTGCTTGTTGTGTACAGTTATGCTTGCTTGCTGCGTTTCTTTTTGTTTTGCCTAATTTTGTATAAGATGTTTGTTTGATATGTATTTCTCTCGCTGATTTTTTTTCGTTATTCTTATGAATGTACCCACTCCCCTCTATAATGCCATTGGCCCTGAGGGTATTACTAATAAATAATAAATAAATAAATAAACTTCGCGGCTAGATTCTCTCATTTCCGTCGTCGTCATCGCTGTGTACGAACCTCTTCTATGCCTGAACCTGTAGGCACAGTTTTGCCGTTTATTTTGTTTTGAGTGCGCGCGGAGTTCGAGCGATGAGCTCCATACTTCCCTTTCAACGGGACCACTCGACTACAAACGTTTATTGCTTCAAAAACGCCCTACCAGCCCGAGCGCGCACTTGCGAGCAGGCACCCATGCCTGCTTTTTTGTGGCACCAGACCGGAAATAGGCCCCTCCACGTTGCGGAGAAAAGGAGAAAACTACACGGCATGTGATATATCGAAGGCCGCCGAAGAGAACGCCGCGAGCCGCCCCCCTCTCCGGGAGAGAGCGCGCAGCTTTCGTCGCCTTCTCCGCGCTCGAGTTGAGAGGGAACGATTATGCGCGATTTCTCATCGCGCGTAGTTTCGTTAATTGTGAACGGATTTTCATAATTCTTGCGGGAGGAGATTTCTGGGACAATAGACTTTATCCCAAAATACAGCACTAGTAGTCGATGGCAAGTGTTGCAGGGTCCCTTTAGGCGCGCATCGCAGGCATGGAATGGGCGAGACCTCTCTGTGTTTGCACGTGCAAGAGTGTGTAACGTCTTCCTTGCCACAAAGCTCCTTTATGTGCTTCAAGTGCTTCACTGTGCGCGAGCAAAAGTTCAGGCCCTACATAGAGTTTTTGCAACATTTGTGTGGGGCTCTCAATGGGAACCTATGCGCAGGGACAACTTGTTTCTTCCTTTAAAGGCAGGGGGTGTTGGGCTCATGCATTTGTTTGTGCACCAACTTGTGTCTCGTTTTTTCTTCTACAAATTGGTTGATCACCCACTTTTACTAACTGTACTTCAGCAGTGCATAAGTTTCCATTTTCCTTTTTTGCTTGTATGTACGGGCGAAGTCAATACGAAGCCTCCATGGGGATTTCTCAAAGAGGTCGTGGAGTCATTTAACTTTCTTACCGCGCGGTTTTCCTTGGAATATCTGTTCAGCATGTCAAGGAAAACTATGACGAACACTCTTATTGAAAGTCTATTCCCGATGCCTGTTTATCACCAGCCTTACTTAGGCCACCAGAAAAGCAATGTTTTAAAACACGTAATGAGCATGTGTATCCCGCCAAATGCAAAAACATTTTTCTTCAAGCTTCATTCTTCCACACTCCCAGTTAAGACAAGGCTGCGCGAAAAAGGAATGTATATTCCTTGGTCGGACAATTGTCGCCTCTGTAATCAACCAGAGACAATTGATCATTGTTTTGTGTTGTGCCGGGACGCTGTGTTCTTCTGGGACGTTTTGCAGCGGACACTAAAAAAGGACATTGACATCATCCTGTGCACCTTTCGCTTCCTGCCATTTGAAGATGTTATTCGGGTGCCATACGACGTTTTCGTTCTCCTAGGATTGTTTAGCTTGAGGAAGTGCCGCATGACTGATCGGCATGCGGAACCCCCTAGGCCGACCAAGTGCATTTTTCGGGAACAGGCGGCGTTGGTGCGGAGCGTTAATGCTGCGCAGAGTGATCCACCAGAGTGGCTGCCTCTTTTGGATGTGTGTGTTTGCTTGCCTGAGTTTTGATCTTTGTTCGACTGATGCCCTTGCCCTTTGCTATCTGTTAAGGTTCATATTGTGTGTTAAGTTTCTTGTCTGTTGAAGTTTTCTAAAATTTCCATGCATTAAAGAACAAAAAAGTAAAATTTACACGTAGTAAAGCCTAAACGAGGGGAACATAAAATGATGCACACTCATGCCCAAACCAATAATTGTTCTGCGTGCCTCATTTTTTTTATTACAGAAGTTTTCTATCCATTATAAGGAACTTTATTTTTTTTGTTGTTGCTGCACTCTCGCTGTAACAAAGTTATTTGCAAACATCATTGTAGCATAGAATTAGTTGTTTTCGAAAGTTGGAATCGGAGAGCTTCGCTCTCTTGATGCCGAATACGTCACGTCCTCTGCTAAAGAGAGGTTCAGCTAATATAATCCCCGTATTCCGCTGTATGAAGATCTTCTTTATCTTGGGGAACTTCGACAGCTCGCTCAGACGTGTTCCTGGATTGTTTACCCACTGTTGCACCTCGGTGAATGATGGAGAGGCTTGCGGCAGCTAGAAGAATTCGTTATCTTCGTCCCTTCCGTCAACAGTTGCCGGATTTGCACTGGAAGATGCTTCCAGCGCTCGGCGCTCTTCCTCGAGAAGGTGAAATGTTGCCGCTCTCCGCTCTTCTACCATCCAGGAGAGCTTGAACTTGGGATGGACTGCCGCTGCCAGGGCAAGACTGGTATCCTCCAGGACTTGAGAAAACCTCTGTTGACGGAGGTTACAGGAACAATGTACGGTACTGATGTGGAGGTTTAACTTCGAGGTACAAGTTATATAAAAACACAGGCTATCTTTGGTAGAGAAGAACTTGTTGTTGGGCGAGTTGGTGCATCTTGGTGAATAAACACGGGCTTTGCGCGAAAAAGACACCACACACAGGACGGACGGGACGAGCGCAAACTCTCAACTAAACTTTATTGAACAGATCACACAAGTATAAGTGCACTATTATCTGGTCACACATGCGCATTCCTACAAAAAATCCAATCTTTACAGGCAGCTCTATCACAACGCTACAGACACATGTCAAGATACCTAATCTCTGTTTTATGAAGAAACACCGATGTGCCACTCATGCATCCTTCTCCCTTCTTTCTTATATGGTGAGCCTCTAAAACATCCTGTCCCTTCGTGTTGCTGTACCTGCGCAGAACCTTAACTTCTTTTAACAGTGGTTCACACTCCCCATTCACACTCCCTTTGGTACGCACGCTTGTGCGTCCCTGCGGGATCACGTGATGAGATGGAACAATATTTCGCTCACCGCTTCGTGACCGCCTTCTGAAGGGCGCTAGCAAGGGGTTTGCTTTAGCGGCGGGAGGCACCGCTGGTAGCACAGCAGAGAGTGAAGCGTTGGCTGTAAGACGCCCATGTACATGTATTGTTCTCCTTGCAAGATGTCCAGCGCTGTCGTCACAGCGTACATCGCCTATAAAAAATAAAGAAATACAATAAACGCACTGCTTAATCATGAAGAAATAATAGAAATACACCTTGCAGTATTCGTCAATGAAACAGTATTCCTCTTGCTGCAATCGTGGCAACGAAAGTGCGTCGAATGTAGCGTCCACCCTCCCTTTCGGGACTTCATTGATAAACTTCAGAGCATTGAAAAGAGAATTCCATCGTGTTGCGGTTGGCACTGGGAGCTGTCTTCCCCACTGGGAGCTGTCTGGGCCCCCTAGCGCCACTGTCGCCAGGGGATCGTATATCAAGAAGCCATCTCCCGCTCCCGGGGCAAGTGCATTCGTTGACCTGTTGACGTCTCTCGCTTCGTGCACGACAATGTCGTTATTAAAGATGCGATGGTTGCGGTCTCCTACATACTGTCGACACGCGGTAAACATTACATCGGTCAAACCAAAGGATGTATCAATAAGCGCTTAGAACTTGCCTTTTGGATAAAGAACGGAACCAGGTCATTTTGGCCCTTGAAATTGGAGCTTATCGGATAAATCCGAATTGTCGAAAATTTTACCCGCAAATGTTTACCGGATTTTTCCGGATAAAACCGAGAACGCGGAGCCCTAGATATGAATACTTGTTAGATCAATGCACCCTGAGAAGGGTTGATGGGTGTCATGACCTACGGATTTTTGTCAGTTCAACGTTTTCATGTGCCCATTGAAAAGCTTGTTAAAAAGGCATACAGTCAGTTAGGAGTAATATCAAGCATCACACGTCCTTTCCATAATGTGTCGTGCCTCAAACGTTTGTTTTTGTCCTTGGTCATTCCGAAACTTCCTTTGGGGTCTATCCTATGGAAAAACTTGTATGCAAGCCAGGCTGCGAAGATTGAAGATGTTCGACGACGTTTTGTTAGAATTGTTTATGATAGGCATTTTGATTGGAGAGCGTATTACTACTATAATATCATTTTGGATAAATTGCACTTGGTAACACTGTCCAAGAGAAGGAAGGATGCAGATTTTATATTTCTGTTTAACTATTTGCATCGTGTGACTGAGTGAGAGAGTTTGACGTGTGGGTACCTTATAAGCTATTTCGAGAATTAAATGTGTTGGGAACAAAGTTTGTTCTCCTATGCAACGACTGTTTCATTTGTATAATGATGTGAGGTCAATTATGATGATGGTTTAAGTTTAATGGCGCAAGGCCGACATGGGCAAAGAGCGCCAAATACAAAGTTATTTGATAAGGAGGGAAATCGGATAAAGTCAGTTAAATACTATGAGCACGTCTGGTGTAAAGGGCCAGGGTGAAGAACGTGAGTGGTTAAAAGATAAATACGGTGGCTGGTGTATAGGACCAGGGGTAAAACTATGGGTGATAAGAGATGAGTTGTAAGAAATGAACTTCAGATAGGAACCTTAAGGTTCGCTGAACAGAGAACATGGCATCATCTCCTAAGAAGTATGACGGGTGTGGTGGAATATGTCGTGTGTGTAGTTGTGGGAAGTGTTTTCGTCGTGTAATGTCGAGTGCCTTACATTGTATGAGGATGTGGATCACGGATAGCGCCTCTCCGCACCTGCTGCACAGAGGTCTTGGAGACCCCGTGAGAAGGTGCGAGTGCGTTGCATGAGTGTGCCCTATCCGTAATCTAGCCAAGGCGACTTCAGTGTATCTATTACGTGTGTCGGTAGTGTATGGTCCCAAGTGTGGTTTTATTACGTGTAACTTGTTGTCTGTTTGTTCACTCCAGTGTGTTTGCCATGTTTTGCGAAGTTGTTGTCTGATGTGTGGTTTCACGTCGGTGTAGGGTAATGTGGTTATGTCTACTGTATTCGAGAGTGTAGCAGCAGCAGCCATTCGGTCCGCTGCTTCGTTCCCGGCTATACCACTGTGGCCAGGGACCCAGGAAAGAACCAGTTCAAATTTGCGTACATACACCGACATAATACCCTTGACTATTAGATTTACAACGTGATTTTTTGAAGACTTTGTTGACGACAACGCCCGCACGACACTGAGGGAGTCTGTATATATAATGGATTGTGGGATGTGACTTTGAAGGATATGATTAACAACAAGAAGTACACCATAAGCCTCTGCCGTAAAGATACTGGTATTACTGTTAAGAGTTCTAGTGACATTAAGGCCGGGCCCATGCGCCGCGCAGGACACAGAGGTGGCAGTTTTAGAGGCGTCCGTATAAAATTCAGAAAATTGATACTTCTGCTGCAAATACAAGAAGTGCTGCAGAATTGCACATGTGGGAGCTCGGTTTTTATCTACATGTGTGAAGGATGTGTCGCATGATACAGGGCGGAGATGCCATGGTGCTATAAAATCTGTTTGAGAACTTTGTATGGTGTCTAAAAAGGAGACAGAAAGCTCTGATGCTTCCTCTCTAACTCTGTAAGAGAAGGGCGCAGAGAACGATGGTCGGTTTAATAGTAGTGCAGTCTGAGACGTATCATAAAAAGCCGATTTAAAAGGATGGTGTGGCATAGATAAAATTTTAAAAGCAAAAAGAAGATCTGTGTATGCTCGCTGACGTTGTAGGTTCCACTTATTACACTCCACATAGAGGCTTTCGACCGAGCTAGTCCGGAAGGCGCCACATGCCAACCGGAGCCCCAGATGAAGCACTGTGTCCAGCATTTTGAGGGATGTCTTACTTGCTGACCCATAAACAACGCTTCCATAGTCTAATCGTGAACCTATCAGGCTGGTAAAAACACGTAAAAGAAGTTGTTTGTCAGCCCCATATGAAGAGTGGGAGAGAACCTTGAGTATATTCATGGCCTTTAAGCATTTATGTTTAAGTTGTTTTATGTGTGGAATGAACGAGAGCTTTTTGTCAAGAACTACACCTAAAAACTTGTGTTCATTTCTGACTGGAATTGAGACACCATTGAGTTTGATGTCTGGATCCGGCCGAATGCCGCGCCTTTTCGAAAACAAAACACAAGTACACTTCACTGGATTAAAATTAAAACCGTTGCTATCTGCCCAGCCAGCTAGCTTGTTAACACCAAGCTGGACTTGGCGCCCGCAGATAGACAGGTTACAAGACTTAAAGGATAATTGCACGCCGTCTACATAGATTGAGCAGGAAATGGTTGGTGGCAGAGCCTTCCGAAGAGAGTTCATTTTTACAATAAAAAGGGTGCAACTTAAAATTCCACCTTGCGGCACGCCGTTTTCCTGCACATGAACCCTAGAAAGTGCAGTTTCAACTCGCACGCGAAACGTTCTTTCAGACAGGTAACTGGCAAGCGTGTTCATCATGTTACCCGACATGCCAAAGGACTTCAAGTCGCTAAGGATGCCGTACCGCCAATCAGTATGGTACGCCTTTTCAAGATCAAAGAAGACCGTCATGCAGTACTGCTTGTGGAAGAAAGCATCTTTGATATAAGACTCTAACGCAACGAGTTGATCGTTGGTAGATCGCCCCGCCCTGAAGCCCGCCTGGCAGTTCTCGAGAAGACCATTGTACTCTAAGAAGTACACAAGTCTCCTGTTTATCATCTTCTCGAAGAGCTTACACAGGCAGCTTGTCAGGGCAATGGGGCGATAACTGGCAGGAGAGGAAGGGTCCTTCCCTTCCTTTAGGACAGCCACTACTATGGCCTCCCTCCAAGAGCGAGGAATGTGCCCCGAAAGCCATATTTTATTGTATAGGTGTAAGAGTGTTTCAAGAGTGTCTGGGTGTAGGTGTTGTATCATGGTGTATGTGATTTTGTCTTATTTATATTTATTTATTTGCATACCTACTTCGCCCGTTGGGCATTATAGTAGGGGGGACAAATAATCGATATAAACTACAACATTGCACACTCTTTGAAAGGTTGAAGAAAGAAAAAAAAACAATTGTAAGAAAACATACAAGGTTTGCGTTAGTAAGCCACACACTGCAGACCGTAAGTACAATACTAATCACACATGTGGTACATTCTGAGGGAGCACATGAGACAGCAATAAAAACAAATATCGGCCAGGTAACAAGATACATTCATTTACACAGCACGCTGGCTAACATTGCAAAGCATAAATATCGGCCAGGTAACAAGATACATTCATTTACACAGCACGCTGGCTAACAATGCAAAGCATAAATATCAAAGAAAGTTTCAAGTGGCGAGTACATTTTTATCCATAAATATATTCTTGAAGGGCAGTGGGGAACGTCACATCTGAAGCAACTTCGATTAGTTCAGGAGGCAGCAGGTTCCAATCGCGTATTGTACGGGGAAAAAAGGAGTTTTGGTATGTGGTTGTGCGCGCGCACATTTCTTTTATCTTGAGTAAGTGGTCGCGGCGCCCGGATATGTATGTTGGTGATTGTAGATAAGTCTCTTTGTTTAGTGGTGTGCGATTGAAGACGGCATCTCGAAGGAAAGAGAGGCGGGAAACAACACGGCGCAGTGAAAGATCTTCCAAACATATGTGCCGTTTTATTTCTGTGACACTGCTTTGAAATGAGTAAATGCCGGTTATGAATCGGGCTGCGCGTTTCTGTATCCTTTCTAAGCTATTGACAAGAATTTGTGTGTGCGGGTCCCACACAACGGCCGCGTATTCCAGAATCGGGCGAACGTTGCTTAGGTAAAGTGTTCTCTTGACATCTATTGGCGCGTGCTTAAAGTTCCGTTTAATGAAATTTAGTACTCGTCCTGCTTTTAAAGTGATGCTTTGAACGTGACGATTCCATGTCAGATCGGCGGAAAACGTGACACCTAGGTATTTTGCTTCGCTTGTTTCTGATAATGGGGAGCCGTTCAAGCAGTACTGTGTACCGATTGGTTGACGCTTGCGCGTGAAGCAAATATGCTTGCATTTTGAGATGTTCAGGGACATAAGCCACCTGTCACACCATGAAGAAATTTTATTTAGGTCTGTCTGTAATGCTACTCGGTCAGAGTCGTTATTAATTTCTCTGTAAAGGACACAATCGTCTGCGTACAGCCGGATTTGCGAAGTGATTCCTGTGCCAATGTCATTTATATATATAAGAAATAAAAGTGGACCTAAGACGGAACCCTGCGGAACGCCAGAAGATACGCATGCATATTCTGATTCTGCGCCATTAATTACCACTCTTTGTAAACGTCCTGTCAAATAGTTTTTGAGCCAAAAAAGGATGTTATCTGGTAAACCAAGAAGTGAAAGCTTATGGAGTAAGAGAACATGGGACAATTTGTCAAACGCTTTCTGGAAATCTAATAGTATGCAGTCTGTTCGTAAACCTTTATCAAATGATGTAAATATGTCATGGGTAAATTCCACTAACTGAGTTACGCCTGAATGACCAGCTCTAAACCCGTGTTGGTACGGAACAAAGAAACTGTTGTTTTGAAGGTGGGTAAAGATGTTAGTGTAAATTATGTGCTCCAGGGTTTTGCAGCACACAGATGTTAAAGATATGGGTCTGTAGTTCATGACACTGTCTCGGGGCCCACTTTTATGAATTGGAACAATGTCGCCCATCTTCCAGTCTTCAGGTAATTCTGAGGTTTCAAGAGATTTGTGATACAGTACTTCTAAATACTCTGAGATGGCATGTGCGCCGGATTTCAAAACAAGATTTTTATCCTATCTGGACCTGGTGCCGAGTGTGGTTTTAATTTTTGGAGAAGGTTGACTATTCCAGAGTAGTGAATAGCAATATCCGGCATATCATCAAGTGCGTTGCTCAAGAAGACTGGAAGATGTTGAGGTACTAGCGTGGAATACACTGAGACAAAGTAATCATTAAAACAGCTTGATTTATCTCTATCATTGGTAACAGCTGCACTATTGTGGATTAACGGAGGGATACCAACATCATCTTTGCTGTTAGATTTCACCAGTTTCCAGAGTTCCTTTAGATTTTCTTTAATTCTAGAACCAAGAGAGTCAAAATACCGCTTTTTTCCTTCTGTGATTTTGACCTTGATTTCGGAACCAAGCTGTCGAAGCTTAGAAATTTGCAGTGGATCGGGATTTTTTCTATACCGTTTGAATATACGATTCCTCTTATTAAGTAGAACCTTAATGGGTTTATCAAACCAAGGTTTATTTTTTCGGTGTTTCGCAGAAAGAAGCTTAGAGGGGATATGCAAGTCAATGAGCTTTAAAAGTTGCTCTTTAAACAGCAGCCATAACTCAGAGACAGATACAGTGCTGCTTTGTTCTGAGAAACTATCGAAGCTTGACTCAAGCGCTTCAGAAATACGAGAGTAATTTCCACTATCAAAGAAATAAACTTTCCTGGGTTTCAGAGGCGGTATGTACGGTTTGGAAGCAACGAGACGGGCAACCACTGCATCATGGTCGCTTATTCCGGGAACTATGGAAACAGATTGAAGCAACGAAGGAGAGTTTGATATCAGAAGATCTAAGGTGGAAGCGGCATTGCTATGACGCCGTGTTGGTTCCTCCACGAATTGATAAAGACCATGTGTTGCAAAAAGATCGTAAAAAGCCAACGACAGGGATGAGCGCGAAGGAAGTACTGGAAGTTTGTTAATCCACTGCGCATCCGGCATATTAAAGTCACCACCGACGAGAAAGTAATCAGTTGAAACCGTAAGTAGTATTTGAGAGAGGGTATTAAAGGTATGGCTGCTGTTGTCATTAGGCGGACGGTAAAATGCTCCAACTGTAAGCTGTTTGTTTTGTTCGAGAACAACTTTACACCAAACAGATTCACAGCTGTTAGCCTCAAAGTTGACTACGAAACTTGGCAAGCTGTGCTTGACCAGAACAAAAACGCCCCCACCGTGCGTATTCCGGTCTTTGCGATAGGCCACATATTCCGCAGGAAATACTTCAGAGCTGGAAATCGATTCATCCAGCCAAGATTCAGACCCGATAACAATGTCAGGTCCAAAAGATGATACGAGCCCTGTTAACTCATCGGTTTTGTTCTTAACGCTTCGGCAATTGATAAGCATAATGTTTAGAAGTGAAGGACGGCATGGCTCATCCTTAATAAGGCTGCATCGAGGAACGCTGACGGCATCGCTAACTGCAGTAACAGGGATTGCTCGACTCCGTTTCAAGTTCACTTTTTTTGCAGCACGACAACATCCGTATCAGCGTCGTAAAGGAAGTCTCGTACGTCCATACGAAGCTTATCATGCCTTAATTTATAGGAGGAAGAGCGAGCCTTTGCAAATTGGGTAAGTTTCCTGCGGGCTAAGCGCACTGAACGAGAGAAGTCTTCCCTGATGGAAATGTCACTGGACTTCAGCTTCGGACCCGCCCCCAACACCGCATCTTTATCTTTGAATCTAACAAAGCGAACTATTATGGGGCGGTTTTTATCTTCACTGTAAGAGCCCAGTCTATGCGCTCGATCAATATTCAGTGGGTCAAGCGATACACCTAGCTTAGTAGAGCAGAACGCAACAACTGTTTCTTCGACTTGTTTCCAGGTTTCGGACGGGTTATCCTCAAAACCAAAAAAGAGAAGGTTGTTCCTTCGTAGCCTATTTTCGGAATCATCCGTGTAAGCTTTCAAAGCAGCTATTTCTGCAGACGGGGCTTTGGAATCGGTCGAAGAGTTACTGGACTGCGAGCGAGCTTGTTCTAGAAGATTGACACGTTCAGTCAAGCTCTTCACTTTTTCGTCAGTGGCGAATTGTCTAGTCCGTATGTCCGCTAAATCCGACAAAATTCTTTCTTGACCTGACGCGAGCCTGGTGAGCATCTGCATGACAGCAGAGATATCTCCGGCGTCGATCGGCGTACTAGATTCCTGAATGCTATCAGGGCCTGGGTTCGACTCCACGTCGCCTGATAGGGCTAGCAGCAATTGTGACAATGCAACATGGCACACCGCGGACGTACAACGGTTAACAAACCAAAATAGCCAGTCTCTGGTGTCACTGCGGCACAACCAGTTAAAGTCGTGGGGGCACGACACCGCCACAAGAAAACGATTGCCGCTCCTAAATTCTTTAGTAAGTTTGCAGTCACCAACCTGCAATGTCAGGAGCGGCGTCAACATACTGCGGGTTGCGGCGTCGTGCCCCGGACTTTTGGCGGCTCTCCGGAGTTTAAGTAGGCCCGTGGAATCCGCTGTCGTCACGGAGCTCGGAAGCCAAGAGGGGCTGGTCAGCGGAGGCAGGTGCACGGGTGGAGGAGGCGAGGTGCTGCGTTTCCGAGCGTCGGCAGGCAACCGCACGGAAGGGAGGCGCTCGGCAGGGGCGAGCACGAACGGGGCAGGTTGGAGTGCGGGCATGCCCGCGGGCAGCCAGCACGCCAGGACCTGGAATGTCAGGAGCGGCGTCAACATACTGCGGGTTGCAGCGTCGTGCCCCGGACTTTTGGCGGCTCTCCGGAGTTTAAGTAGGCCCGTGGAATCCGCTGTCGTCACGGAGCTCGGAAGCCAAGAGGGGCTGGTCAGCGGAGGCAGGTGCACGAGTGGAGGAGGCGAGGTGCTGCGTTTCCGAGCGTCGGCAGGCAACCGCACGGAAGGGAGGCGCTCGGCAGGGGCGAGCACGAACGGGGCAGGTTGGAGTGCGGGCATGCCCGCGGGCAGCCAGCACGCCAGGACCTGGAATGTCAGGAGCGGCGTCAACATACTGCGGGTTGCGGCGTCGTGCACCTGGAGCTGACGTCTTACATGTGCTCAGAGCAACCTTCAGCTCATGAATTGAAAAACAAGAATTGTAAGAAGTGTGCGACTTGTTGATATCACGCAGGGACTTCTTTTCCAAAGATGTTTTGTGTTTTATGAAAGTGTTTGTGTAGTGTGCTGAACTGGACACGTGTTCGAAGTGTTGTGCAAGTGTGTTAGCCTGGTCTTCCAGTGTGTCCCCTGTTGTACTAACCAGGGGCAGGCTGTGTGTCTGTTGACCTTTTAGTTTTTGTATTCGTGTCCAGACTTTGTGTGTATCAGTGTACGAATTGATGGAAGTGAGGAAGGTGCGCCAACTCTCCCTTTTCGCCTCACGACGCACTCGCTTCCCAAAAGCCTTTGCCCGTTTAAAAGAAATGAGGTTGTCTGACGTGGGGTACCGGCGAAGGACACCCCACGCCTTGTTCTGGGCCTCTCGCGCCTGCCTGCAGTCCTCGTTCCACCAGGGCCTCCTTGGGGTGCGGGACCCACTGGAGGCCTGGGGAATGGACTTTTTAGAACAACCTGGGGAATGGACTGATTCAGAACAACTTTAGTCTTCTAAGTCCAAGGTCCATTCTCTAGAGGTTAGTGACTGCTCGTCAAAGTTGCTTGTAGCTGAGTTATGTCTTCTGTATGCCTCATAAAAATTTATTAGGCAGAGATTAGGGTAAAAATGAGTTAAAATCAACGCCCTATGAATTTAGGAATGTCAGTTTGTTGCTTACTTTTCGTGTTGCTTTAAGCCGAAAGTCGGCAAAGCGGAGCCAGTCACCAAATTTTTGACCCACTACCGACTGTGGCCAGGGTCAGACCCACAGCAGCTGGAGGAATGGGGCTCAATAAGTAATCGGTGCATAGCAACCTATAAGTGGAACTAGTAATAAAATCCAATCAAAGTAAGTGGTAGCGTGAATCTTCTACACTGACCAAATACTGTAGAACTGATTCATTGCTTTTGGCCCTTTTCTTCTTTTTTTTCAGTAGAACTTTAAATACCGAACGGCTACCTCAATTTAAACGTCATAATCATTATCATCAGCTCACTCAGGTCCACTGCAGGACGAAATCCTTTCCCATTGACCGCTAACCACTCCTGTCCTTCGCTGCTCGAGTCCACAGTTTATACCTGAATATCTTTATCTCACCCCTTTACCTGATTAAAGGCCTGCCCTTTGTCTACATCCATCTCTTAGTATCCACTCTGTAACCATAATTTTCCACCGGTGGTCGGTTCGTCTCACTACATGGCCAGTGCAAGTTTATTTCTTTTTCCTGATTTGAGCTGTGATATCGCGAACTCTAGTTTTTTCTCTGATCAAGATAGCTAGCTTCCTGTCCCTGGGTGTTCTTGCTAACATTATTCGTTCCATGGCCCATTGAGTCGATTTAAGTTTGCTTGCGAGTTGTTTTGTAAGGCTCCAAGTTTCAGCTGCGTATGTCTTAACCGGCAGTATGCACTGGTTGTAGGTTTTAGGGGCGAAGTGCACTAGGGGCTAAGACTGTGGGCGTCTCCTGCCGTCGTTGTTTCATCTAGTCACGGCACTAACACACTGGGACACTCGTTTTTCAATGCCTTGCGCTAGCACGTAATGCATACTAAAGTGTACAATGCACAGAACTTGTTCAAAATAAAATAACCTGATTTAAATATTTTTGGCACGCTCTCTGTCCGCTCCAGCAATCGCCAAGCGCAAGGAGAAGATGACAATCGGGTTATAATTTGTGCTATACTCAAGTAACCGCCGGCTCTCGAGGATAGGACTGATGGGGTCAAGTTATTGGTCGAAGCAAGAAAAGGCATACTTACCTGTTCCCGGGGACTTGTTAATCACCGAGGATGAGCCCCAGGGCAATGCGCGAGAATTGCACTGCACTCGCCTTGACCCCTGCGACTACCACAAACTTAGGAACATAGGGCATGCAAACTGGCTAAATCCGGTTCATCTCAAGACAGAGCGCCGCCGCCTCAGCAAGCCCAGGATTGCTCCTCCCACCAAGGCTTCTCCGCTGCCCAATCTGTGCGCGAGGTGCGCCGATTGAGAGATAAAAGAGACAAGAGAGATTCAAGATAGGCAAGAGTGGCAAAATCTCTCTGCATACTTGCACACTACATGCTTGGATCTTCCCAGGTTTCACATTCGCGGAGGTTGCTGCAGTTTGTGCCGGGTGAAACCACGCTGTTTGTTCTAGGTTATATTGCATTTGGTTGTTGATTAGGCACTATATGAGTTTACATATCCTCGGTGTTACTGCGATCGGTCACACATTTTTGTTTGGCGCGAGTCTTTACCTGGTTTGGGGATGAGGTGAATTATCGTAAGCTACAGATTATCGGCTACTTGGCCTTGCTCCCAGGAGGAGTTGGTCAGTTTGAGAAGCACCTCATGTACCGAAGCAGGAAGATTACGGAGGTCTTGCCCCGTAACCCCGTTCTAGCCAGGGGCTTAGCGAGGTTTGCCTTGTCCCAGAGACACCTGGAGCTCGCCCATGCTGACAGGTTCGTCAAGCGACTCTTGTGGGTTGGGGACTGAGAGGCCGGGGAGACGGGACAGTTGTGCCTTATCGCACATGGCGTGGGGGAAGAACGTGTGTATACTCTCGTCCTCAACATCGTAGCTACATGTCTGTAACATAAACTCGTCAACAATATGAACTATTGAAATTGTCTTGCCCGCCAAGCTTTGAAAAATGCTCCACAGATGGCCGACACCTTTCTCTTGACCCAAGCGATGACAGAGATTGTGCCATTTCTTTATCTGAAGCGTTCATTGGTACGGAACTACTACTTTATAATGTTTCTTTAGACGTATCAGATCCCGGTGCCGTTTTCCGTCTACAAAGAAAGATATTTGACTCGTTATTGCTGGTACCGTTGCCCGGTCCGCCATCATCGTTATCGAGATGCAGGACCAGCGACTGCTCTCGACGACGGCGCGCGCTCGACTAATACCCTCCCGCGCCACGCGGCCGCTAGACGAGCGCCCTCACGCGTCGGAATGCGGAGCGCCCGCTACGCGAGCGAGAGCTCTCCCGCCCGAAGTGGACAGGAGTCGCCCAACCCGAACATCCCGAACCCGAACGACCGCTTTTTCTCAGTCGTTTATTCCTCGTACGTCATTAGAATGGAATCGCCTTCCCTCTCCTACAGCAACCATAGTAAATCACGCGCTTTTCAAAAATGCCATAGTCAACATTGCGTAATTCTTGCTTGTTGTGTACAGTTATGCTTGCTTGCTGCGTTTCTTTTTGTTTTGCCTAATTTTGATAAGATGTTTGTTTGATATGTATTTCTCTCGCTGATTTTTTTTCGTTATTCTTATGAATGTACCCACTCCCCTCTATAATGCCATTGGCCCTGAGGGTATTACTAATAAATAATAAATAAATAAATAAACTTCGCGGCTAGATTCTCTCATTTCCGTCGTCGTCATCGCTGTGTACGAACCTCTTCTCTTCCTGAACCTGTAGGCACAGTTTTGCCGTTTATTTTGTTTTGAGTGCGCGCGGAGTTCGAGCGATGAGCTCCATACTTCCCTTTCAACGGGACCACTCGACTACAAACGTTTATTGCTTCAAAAACGCCCTACCAGCCCGAGCGCGCACTTGCGAGCAGGCACCCATGCCTGCTTTTTTGTGGCACCAGACCGGAAATAGGCCCCTCCACGTTGCGGAGAAAAGGAGAAAACTACCCGGCATGTGATATATCGAAGGCCGCCGAAGAGAACGCCGCGAGCCGCCCCCCTCTCCGGGAGAGAGCGCGCAGCTTTCGTCGCCTTGTCCGCGCTCGAGTTGAGAGGGAACGATTATGCGCGATTTCTCATCGCGCGTAGTTTCGTTAATTGTGAATGGATTTTCATAATTCTTGCGGGAGGAGATTTCTGGGACAATAGACTTTATCCCAAAATACAGCACTAGTAGTCGATGGCAAGTGTTGCAGGGTCCCTTTAGGCGCGCATCGCAGGCATGGAATGGGCGAGACCTCTCTTTGTTTGCACGTGCAAGAGTGTGTAACGTCTTCCTTGCCACAAAGCTCCTTTATGTGCTTCAAGTGCTTCACTGTGCGCGAGCAAAAGTTCAGGCCCTACATAGAGTTTTTGCAACATTTGTGTGGGGCTCTCAATGGGAACCTATGCGCAGGGACAACTTGTTTCTTCCTTTAAAGGCAGGGGGTGTTGGGCTCATGCATTTGTTTGTGCACCAACTTGTGTCTCGTTTTTTCTTCTACAGATTGGTTGATCACCCACTTTTACTAACTGTACTTCAGCAGTGCATAAGTTTCCATTTTCCTTTTTTGCTTGTATGTACGGGCGAAGTCAATACGAAGCCTCCATGGGGATTTCTCAAAGAGGTCGTGGAGTCATTTAACTTTCTTACCGCGCGGTTTTCCTTGGAATATCTGTTCAGCATGTCAAGGAAAACTATGACGAACACTCTTATTGAAAGTCTATTCCCGATGCCTGTTTATCACCAGCCTTACTTAGGCCACCAGAAAAGCAATGTTTTAAAACACGTAATGAGCATGTGTATCCCCCCAAATGCAAAAACATTTTTCTTCAAGCTTCATTCTTCCACACTCCCAGTTAAGACAAGGCTGCGCGAAAAAGGAATGTCTATTCCTTGGTCGGACAATTGTCGCCTCTGTAATCAACCAGAGACAATTGATCATTGTTTTGTGTTGTGCCGGGACGCTGTGTTCTTCTGGGACGTTTTGCAGCGGACACTAAAAAAGGACATTGACATCATCCTGTACACCTTTCGCTTCCTGCCATTTGAAGATGTTATTCGGGTGCCATATGACGTTTTCGTTCTCCTAGGATTGTTTAGCTTGAGGAAGTGCCGCATGACTGATCGGCATGCGGAACCCCCTAGGCCGACCAAGTGCATTTTTCGGGAACAGGCGGCGTTGGTGCGGAGCGTTAATGCTGCGCAGAGTGATCCACCAGAGTGGTTGCCTCTTTTGGATGTGTGTGTTTGCTTGCCTGAGTTTTGATCTTTGTTCGACTGATGCCCTTGCCCTTTGCTATCTGTTAAGGTTCATATTGTGTGTTAAGTTTCTTGTCTGTTGAAGTTTTCTAAAATTTCCATGCATTAAAGAACAAAAAAGTAAAATTTACCTGTAGTAAAGCCTAAACGAGGGGAACCTAAAATGATGCACACTCATGCCCAAACCAATAATTGTTCTGCGTGCCTCATTTTTTTTATTACAGAAGTTTTCTATCCATTATAAGGAACTTTATTTTTTTTTGTTGCTGCACTCTCGCTGTAACAAAGTTATTTGCAAACATCATTGTAGCATAGAATTAGTTGTTTTCGAAAGTTGGAATCAGAGAGCTTCGCTCTCTTGATGCCGAATACGTCACGTCCTCTGCTAAAGAGAGGTTCAGCTAATATAATCCCCGTATTCCGCTGTATGAAGATCTTCTTTATCTTGGGGAACTTCGACAGCTCGCTCAGACGTGTTCCTGGATTGTTTACCCACTGTTGCACCTCGGTGAATGATGGAGAGGCTTGCGGCAGCTAGAAGAATTCGTTATCTTCGTCCCTTCCGTCAACAGTTGCCGGATTTGCACTGGAAGATGCTTCCAGCGCTCGGCGCTCTTCCTCGAGAAGGTGAAATGTTGCCGCTCTCCGCTCTTCTACCATCCAGGAGAGCTTGAACTTGGGATGGACTGCCGCTGCCAGGGCAAGACTGGTATCCTCCAGGACTTGAGAAAACCTCTGTTGACGGAGGTTACAGGAACAATGTACGGTACTGATGTGGAGGTTTAACTTCGAGGTACAAGTTATATAAAAACACAGGCTATCTTTGGTAGAGAAGAACTTGTTGTTGGGCGAGTTGGTGCATCTTGGTGAATAAACACGGGCTTTGCGCGAAAAAGACACCACACACAGGACGGACGGGACGAGCGCAAACTCTCAACTAAACTTTATTGAACAGATCACACAAGTATAAGTGCACTATTATCTGGTCACACATGCGCATTCCTACAAAAAATCCAATCTTTACAGGCAGCTCTATCACAACGCTACAGACACATGTCAAGATACCTAATCTCTGTTTTATGAAGAAACACCGATGTGCCACTCATGCATCCTTCTCCCTTCTTTCTTATATGGTGAGCCTCTAAAACATCCTGTCCCTTCGTGTTGCTGTACCTGCGCAGAACCTTAACTTCTTTTAACAGTGGTTCACACTCCCCATTCACACTCCCTTTGGTACGCACGCTTGTGCGTCCCTGCGGGATCACGTGATGAGATGGAACAATATTTCGCTCACCGCTTCGTGACCGCCTTCTGAAGGGCGCTAGCAAGGGGTTTGCTTTAGCGGCGGGAGGCACCGCTGGTAGCACAGCAGAGAGTGAAGCGTTGGCTGTAAGACGCCCATGTACATGTATTGTTCTCCTTGCAAGATGTCCAGCGCTGTCGTCACAGCGTACATCGCCTATAAAAAATAAAGAAATACAATAAACGCACTGCTTAATCATGAAGAAATAATAGAAATACACCTTGCAGTATTCGTCAATGAAACAGTATTCCTCTTGCTGCAATCGTGGCAACGAAAGTGCGTCGAATGTAGCGTCCACCCTCCCTTTCGGGACTTCATTGATAAACTTCAGAGCATTGAAAAGAGAATTCCATCGTGTTGCGGTTGGCACTGGGAGCTGTCTTCCCCACTGGGAGCTGTCTGGGCCCCCTAGCGCCACTGTCGCCAGGGGATCGTATATCAAGAAGCCATCTCCCGCTCCCGGGGCAAGTGCATTCGTTGACCTGTTGACGTCTCTCGCTTCGTGCACGACAATGTCGTTATTAAAGATGCGATGGTTGCGGTCTCCTACATACTGTCGACACGCGGTAAACATTACATCGGTCAAACCAAAGGATGTATCAATAAGCGCTTAGAACTTGCCTTTTGGATAAAGAACGGAACCAGGTCATTTTGGCCCTTGAAATTGGAGCTTATCGGATAAATCCGAATTGTCGAAAATTTTACCCGCAAATGTTTACCGGATTTTTCCGGATAAAACCGAGAACGCGGAGCCCTAGATATGAATACTTGTTAGATCAATGCACCCTGAGAAGGGTTGATGGGTGTCATGACCTACGGATTTTTGTCAGTTCAACGTTTTCATGTGCCCATTGAAAAGCTTGTTAAAAAGGCATACAGTCAGTTAGGAGTAATATCAAGCATCACACGTCCTTTCCATAATGTGTCGTGCCTCAAACGTTTGTTTTTGTCCTTGGTCATTCCGAAACTTCCTTTGGGGTCTATCCTATGGAAAAACTTGTATGCAAGCCAGGCTGCGAAGATTGAAGATGTTCGACGACGTTTTGTTAGAATTGTTTATGATAGGCATTTTGATTGGAGAGCGTATTACTACTATAATATCATTTTGGATAAATTGCACTTGGTAACACTGTCCAAGAGAAGGAAGGATGCAGATTTTATATTTCTGTTTAACTATTTGCATCGTGTGACTGAGTGAGAGAGTTTGACGTGTGGGTACCTTATAAGCTATTTCGAGAATTAAATGTGTTGGGAACAAAGTTTGTTCTCCTATGCAACGACTGTTTCATTTGTATAATGATGTGAGGTCAATTATGATGATGGTTTAAGTTTAATGGCGCAAGGCCGACATGGGCAAAGAGCGCCAAATACAAAGTTATTTGATAAGGAGGGAAATCGGATAAAGTCAGTTAAATACTATGAGCACGTCTGGTGTAAAGGGCCAGGGTGAAGAACGTGAGTGGTTAAAAGATAAATACGGTGGCTGGTGTATAGGACCAGGGGTAAAACTATGGGTGATAAGAGATGAGTTGTAAGAAATGAACTTCAGATAGGAACCTTAAGGTTCGCTGAACAGAGAACATGGCATCATCTCCTAAGAAGTATGACGGGTGTGGTGGAATATGTCGTGTGTGTAGTTGTGGGAAGTGTTTTCGTCGTGTAATGTCGAGTGCCTTACATTGTATGAGGATGTGGATCACGGATAGCGCCTCTCCGCACCTGCTGCACAGAGGTCTTGGAGACCCCGTGAGAAGGTGCGAGTGCGTTGCATGAGTGTGCCCTATCCGTAATCTAGCCAAGGCGACTTCAGTGTATCTATTACGTGTGTCGGTAGTGTATGGTCCCAAGTGTGGTTTTATTACGTGTAACTTGTTGTCTGTTTGTTCACTCCAGTGTGTTTGCCATGTTTTGCGAAGTTGTTGTCTGATGTGTGGTTTCACGTCGGTGTAGGGTAATGTGGTTATGTCTACTGTATTCGAGAGTGTAGCAGCAGCAGCCATTCGGTCCGCTGCTTCGTTCCCGGCTATACCACTGTGGCCAGGGACCCAGGAAAGAACCAGTTCAAATTTGCGTACATACACCGACATAATACCCTTGACTATTAGATTTACAACGTGATTTTTTGAAGACTTTGTTGACGACAACGCCCGCACGACACTGAGGGAGTCTGTATATATAATGGATTGTGGGATGTGACTTTGAAGGATATGATTAACAACAAGAAGTACACCATAAGCCTCTGCCGTAAAGATACTGGTATTACTGTTAAGAGTTCTAGTGACATTAAGGCCGGGCCCATGCGCCGCGCAGGACACAGAGGTGGCAGTTTTAGAGGCGTCCGTATAAAATTCAGAAAATTGATACTTCTGCTGCAAATACAAGAAGTGCTGCAGAATTGCACATGTGGGAGCTCGGTTTTTATCTACATGTGTGAAGGATGTGTCGCATGATACAGGGCGGAGATGCCATGGTGCTATAAAATCTGTTTGAGAACTTTGTATGGTGTCTAAAAAGGAGACAGAAAGCTCTGATGCTTCCTCTCTAACTCTGTAAGAGAAGGGCGCAGAGAACGATGGTCGGTTTAATAGTAGTGCAGTCTGAGACGTATCATAAAAAGCCGATTTAAAAGGATGGTGTGGCATAGATAAAATTTTTAAAGCAAAAAGAAGATCTGTGTATGCTCGCTGACGTTGTAGGTTCCACTTATTACACTCCACATAGAGGCTTTCGACCGAGCTAGTCCGGAAGGCGCCACATGCCAACCGGAGCCCCAGATGAAGCACTGTGTCCAGCATTTTGAGGGATGTCTTACTTGCTGACCCATAAACAACGCTTCCATAGTCTAATCGTGAACCTATCAGGCTGGTAAAAACACGTAAAAGAAGTTGTTTGTCAGCCCCATATGAAGAGTGGGAGAGAACCTTGAGTATATTCATGGCCTTTAAGCATTTATGTTTAAGTTGTTTTATGTGTGGAATGAACGAGAGCTTTTCGTCAAGAACTACACCTAAAAACTTGTGTTCATTTCTGACTGGAATTGAGACACCATTGAGTTTGATGTCTGGATCCGGCCGAATGCCGCGCCTTTTCGAAAACAAAACACAAGTACACTTCACTGGATTAAAATTAAAACCGTTGCTATCTGCCCAGCCAGCTAGCTTGTTAACACCAAGCTGGACTTGGCGCCCGCAGATAGACAGGTTACAAGACTTAAAGGATAATTGCACGTCGTCTACATAGATTGAGCAGGAAATGGTTGGTGGCAGAGCCTTCCGAAGAGAGTTCATTTTTACAATAAAAAGGGTGCAACTTAAAACTCCACCTTGCGGCACGCCGTTTTCCTGCACATGAACCCTAGAAAGTGCAGTTTCAACTCGCACGCGAAACGTTCTTTCAGACAGGTAACTGGCAAGCGTGTTCATCATGTTACCCGACATGCCAAAGGACTTCAAGTCGCTAAGGATGCCGTACCGCCAATCAGTATGGTACGCCTTTTCAAGATCAAAGAAGACCGTCATGCAGTACTGCTTGTGGAAGAAAGCATCTTTGATATAAGACTCTAACGCAACGAGTTGATCGTTGGTAGATCGCCCCGCCCTGAAGCCCGCCTGGCAGTTCTCGAGAAGACCATTGTACTCTAAGAAGTACACAAGTCTCCTGTTTATCATCTTCTCGAAGAGCTTACACAGGCAGCTTGTCAGGGCAATGGGGCGATAACTGGCAGGAGAGGAAGGGTCCTTCCCTTCCTTTAGGACAGCCACTACTATGGCCTCCCTCCAAGAGCGAGGAATGTGCCCCGAAAGCCATATTTTATTGTATAGGTGTAAGAGTGTTTCAAGAGTGTCTGGGTGTAGGTGTTGTATCATGGTGTATGTGATTTTGTCTTATTTATATTTATTTATTTGCATACCTACTTCGCCCGTTGGGCATTATAGTAGGGGGGACAAATAATCGATATAAACTACAACATTGCACACTCTTTGAAAAGTTGAAGAAAGAAAAAAAAACAATTGTAAGAAAACATACAAGGTTTGCGTTAGTAAGCCACACACTGCAGACCGTAAGTACAATACTAATCACACATGTGGTACATTCTGAGGGAGCACATGAGACAGCATTAAAAACAAATATCGGCCAGGTAACAAGATACATTCATTTACACAGCACGCTGGCTAACAATGCAAAGCATAAAAATCAAAGAAAGTTTCAAGTGGCGAGTACATTTTTATCCATAAATATATTCTTGAAGGGCAGTGGGGAACGTCACATCTGAAGCAACTTCGATTAGTTCAGGAGGCAGCAGGTTCCAATCGCGTATTGTACGGGGAAAAAAGGAGTTTTGGTATGTGGTTGTGCGCGCGCACATTTCTTTTATCTTGAGTAAGTGGTCGCGGCGCCCGGATATGTATGTTGGTGATTGTAGATAAGTCTCTTTGTTTAGTGGTGTGCGATTGAAGACGGCATCTCGAAGGAAAGAGAGGCGGGAAACAACACGGCGCAGTGAAAGATCTTCCAAACATATGTGCCGTTTTATTTCTGTGACACTGCTTTGAAATGAGTAAATGCCGGTTATGAATCGGGCTGCGCGTTTCTGTATCCTTTCTAAGCTATTGACAAGAATTTGTGTGTGCGGGTCCCACACAACGGCCGCGTATTCCAGAATCGGGCGAACGTTGCTTAGGTAAAGTGTTCTCTTGACATCTATTGGCGCGTGCTTAAAGTTCCGTTTAATGAAATTTAGTACTCGTCCTGCTTTTAAAGTGATGCTTTGAACGTGACGATTCCATGTCAGATCGGCGGAAAACGTGACACCTAGGTATTTTGCTTCGCTTGTTTATGATAATGGGGAGCCGTTCAAGCAGTACTGTGTACCGATTGGTTGACGCTTGCGCGTGAAGCAAATATGCTTGCATTTTGAGATGTTCAGGGACATAAGCCACCTGTCACACCATGAAGAAATTTTATTTAGGTCTGTCTGTAATGCTACTCGGTCAGAGTCGTTATTAATTTCTCTGTAAAGGACACAATCGTCTGCGTACAGCCGGATTTGCGAAGTGATTCCTGTGCCAATGTCATTTATATATATAAGAAATAAAAGTGGACCTAAGACGGAACCCTGCGGAACGCCAGAAGATACGCATGCATATTCTGATTCTGCGCCATTAATTACCACTCTTTGTAAACGTCCTGTCAAATAGTTTTTGAGCCAAAAAAGGATGTTATCTGGTAAACCAAGAAGTGAAAGCTTATGGAGTAAGAGAACATGGGACAATTTGTCAAACGCTTTCTGGAAATCTAATTGTATGCAGTCTGTTCGTAAACCTTTATCAAATGATGTAAATATGTCATGGGTAAATTCCACTAACTGAGTTACGCCTGAATGACCAGCTCTAAACCCGTGTTGGTACGGAACAAAGAAACTGTTGTTTTGAAGGTGGGTAAAGATGTTAGTGTAAATTATGTGCTCCAGGGTTTTGCAGCACACAGATGTTAAAGATATGGGTCTGTAGTTCATGACACTGTCTCGGGGCCCACTTTTATGAATCGGAACAATGTCGCCCATCTTCCAGTCTTCAGGTAATTCTGAGGTTTCAAGAGATTTGTGATACAGTACTTCTAAATACTCTGAGATGGCATGTGCGCCGGATTTCAAAACAAGATTTTTATCCTATCTGGACCTGGTGCCGAGTGTGGTTTTAATTTTTGGAGAAGGTTGACTATTCCAGAGTAGTGAATAGCAATATCCGGCATATCATCAAGTGCGTTGCTCAAGAAGTCTGGAAGATGTTGAGGTACTAGCGTGGAATACACTGAGACAAAGTAATCATTAAAACAGCTTGATTTATCTCTATCATTGGTAACAGCTGCACTATTGTGGATTAACGGAGGGATACCAACATCATCTTTGCTGTTAGATTTCACCAGTTTCCAGAGTTCCTTTGGATTTTCTTTAATTCTAGAACCAAGAGAGTCAAAATACCGCTTTTTTCCTTCTGTGATTTTGACCTTGATTTCGGAACCAAGCTGTCGAAGCTTAGAAATTTGCAGTGGATCGGGATTTTTTCTATACCGTTTGAATATACGATTCCTCTTATTAAGTAGAACCTTAATGGGTTTATCAAACCAAGGTTTATTTTTTCGGTGTTTCGCAGAAAGAAGCTTAGAGGGGATATGCAAGTCAATGAGCTTTAAAAGTTGCTCTTTAAACAGCAGCCATAACTCAGAGACAGATACAGTGCTGCTTTGTTCTGAGAAACTATCGAAGCTTGACTCAAGCGCTTCAGAAATACGAGAGTAATTTCCACTATCAAAGAAATAAACTTTCCTGGGTTTCAGAGGCGGTATGTACGGTTTGGAAGCAACGAGACGGGCAACCACTGCATCATGGTCGCTTATTCCGGGAACTATGGAAACAGATTGAAGCAACGAAGGAGAGTTTGATATCAGAAGATCTAAGGTGGAAGCGGCATTGCTATGACGCCGTGTTGGTTCCTCCACGAATTGATAAAGACCATGTGTTGCAAAAAGATCGGAAAAAGCCAACGACAGGGATGAGCGCGAAGGAAGTACTGGAAGTTTGTTAATCCACTGCGCATCCGGCATATTAAAGTCACCACCGACGAGAAAGTAATCAGTTGAAACCGTAAGTAGTATTTGAGAGAGGGTATTAAAGGTATGGCTGCTGTTGTCATTAGGCGGACGGTAAAATGCTCCAACTGTAAGCTGTTTGTTTTGTTCGAGAACAACTTTACACCAAACAGATTCACAGCTGTTAGCCTCAAAGTTGACTACGAAACTTGGCAAGCTGTGCTTGACCAGAACAAAAACGCCCCCACCGTGCGTATTCCGGTCTTTGCGATAGGCCACATATTCCGCAGGAAATACTTCAGAGCTGGAAATCGATTCATCCAACCAAGATTCAGACCCGAAAACAATGTCAGGGCCAAAAGATGATACGAGCCCTGTTAACTCATCGGTTTTGTTCTTAACGCTTCGGCAATTGATAAGCATAATGTTTAGAAGTGAAGGACGGCATGGCTCATACTTAATAAGGCTGCATCGAGGAACGTTGACGGCATCACTAACTGCAGTAACAGGGATTGCTCGACTCCGTTTCAAGTTCACTTTTTTGCAGCACGACAACATCCGTATCAGCGTCGTAAAGGAAGTCTCGTCCGTCCATACGAAGCTTATCATGCCTTAATTTATAGGAGGAAGAGCGAGCCTTTGCAAATTCGGTAAGTTTCCTGCGGGCTAAGCGCACTGAACGAGAGAAGTCTTCCCTGATGGAAATGTCACTGGACTTCAGCTTCGGACCCGCCCCAACACCGCATCTTTATCTTTGAATCTAACAAAGCGAACTATTATGGGGCGGTTTTTATCTTCACTGTAAGAGCCCAGTCTATGCGCTCGATCAATATTCAGTGGGTCAAGCGATACACCTAGCTTAGTAGAGCAGAACGCAACAACTGTTTCTTCGGCTTGTTTCCAGGTTTCGGACGGGTTATCCTCAAAACCAAAAAAGAGAAGGTTGTTCCTTCGTAGCCTATTTTCGGAATCATCCGTGTAAGCTTTCAAAGCAGCTATTTCTGCAGACGGGGCTTTGGAATCGGTCGAAGAGTTACTGGACTGCGAGCGAGCTTGTTCTAGAAGATTGACACGTTCAGTCAAGCTCTTCACTTTTTCGTCAGTGGCGAATTGTCTAGTCCGTATGTCCGCTAAATCCGACAAAATTCTTTCTTGACCTGACGCGAGCCTGGTGAGCATCTGCATGACAGCAGAGATATCTCCGGCGTCGATCGGCGTACTAGATTCCTGAATGCTATCAGGGCCTGGGTTCGACTCCACGTCGCCTGATAGGGCTAGCAGCAATTGTGACAATGCAACATGGCACACCGCGGACGTACAACGGTTAACAAACCAAAATAGCCAGTCTCTGGTGTCACTGCGGCACAACCAGTTAAAGTCGTGGGGGCACGACACCGCCACAAGAAAACGATTGCCGCTCTTAAATTCTTTAGTAAGTTTGCAGTAACCAACCTGCAATGTCAGGAGCGGCGTCAACATACTGCGGGTTGCGGCGTCGTGCCCCGGACTTTTGGCGGCTCTCCGGAGTTTAAGTAGGCCCGTGGAATCCGCTGTCGTCACGGAGCTCGGAAGCCAAGAGGGGCTGGTCAGCGGAGGCAGGTGCACGGGTGGAGGAGGCGAGGTGCTGCGTTTCCGAGCGTCGGCAGGCAACCGCACGGAAGGGAGGCGCTCGGCAGGGGCGAGCACGAACGGGGCAGGTTGGAGTGCGGGCATGCCCGCGGGCAGCCAGCACGCCAGGACCTGGAATGTCAGGAGCGGCGTCAACATACTGCGGGTTGCGGCGTCGTGCCCCGGACTTTTGGCGGCTCTCCGGAGTTTAAGTAGGCCCGTGGAATCCGCTGTCGTCACGGAGCTCGGAAGCCAAGAGGGGCTGGTCAGCGGAGGCAGGTGCACGAGTGGAGGAGGCGAGGTGCTGCGTTTCCGAGCGTCGGCAGGCAACCGCACGGAAGGGAGGCGCTCGGCAGGGGCGAGCACGAACGGGGCAGGTTGGAGTGCGGGCATGCCCGCGGGCAGCCAGCACGCCAGGACCTGGAATGTCAGGAGCGGCGTCAACATACTGCGGGTTGCGGCGTCGTGCACCTGGAGCTGACGTCTTATATGTGCTCAGAGCAACCTTCAGCTCATGAATTGAAAAACAAGAATTGTAAGAAGTGTTCGACTTGTTGATATCACGCAGGGACTTCTTTTCCACAGATGTTTTGTGTTTTATGAAAGTGTTTGTGTGGTGTGCTGAACTGGACACGTGTTCGAAGTGTTGTGCAAGTGTGTTAGCCTGGTCTTCCAGTGTGTCCCCTGTTGTACTAACCAGGGGCAGGCTGTGTGTCTGTTGTCCTTTTAGTTTTTGTATTCGTGTCCAGAGTTTGTGTGTATCAGTGTACGAATTGATGGAAGTGAGGAAGGTGCGCCAACTCTCCCTTTTCGCCTCACGACGCACTCGCTTCCCAAAAGCCTTTGCCCGTTTAAAAGAAATGAGGTTGTCTGACGTGGGGTACCGGCGAAGGACACCCCACGCCTTGTTCTGGGCCTCTCGCGCCTGCCTGCAGTCCTCGTTCCACCAGGGCCTCCTTGGGGTGCGGGACCCACTGGAGGCCTGGGGAATGGACTTTTCGGCAGCGTCGAGGATGTGCGCCGTGACGAGTTGGGCGGCTTCATCAACGTGTAGGTGTTTTATGGATGTGTGGTGTAGTTGAGATGTTTGTGTGAATGTGCTCCAGTTTGCTTTTGATTCATCAAACCTTTTATGGGAAGATGGACTGCTCGGGCCTGTACCTATATACGTTAATGAAGTGGGGAAATGGTCACTACCATATGGGTCCGTGCCCACTCCCCACTCAAGACATGGAAAGAGAACGGCGGAACCAATAGCCAAGTCAGGATGCGAGTATGTATTGTGTCCTAAGTTATGGTATGTAGGCTCATTTTTGTTGAAAAGGCATGCTCCGGAGGATGTAAGAAACTTCTCTATCAGGCGACCTCGGGCATCCGTTCTGGAGGAGCCCCACAGAGAGTTGTGTGCATTAAGGTCGCCTGTTAGTATGTATGGTTCGGGCAGCTGGTCAACCAGTGCCTCGAAATCAGAGCTCAGAAGTGCAAAATCAGGAGAGATGTAAATGGAGCATACCGTTATCAACCTATTAAATATTATGGTACGGATCGCTACAGCCTCGAGGACAGTGTTTAAAGTGACAGGGTGGCATGCTAATGATTTCCGGGCGATAATGGCCACACCTCCTGAAGAGTGGGTGCAGCCAACCCTGTCCTTTCTGAATACCATGTACCTATTTAAGAAATTTGTTTGTTTAGAGTTGAGGTGGGTTTCCTGGAGACACATAATACTTGGCTGACTGGCATGCAGAATCTCATACACATCAAGATTTTTAAGGAGGCCTCTGCAGTTTCATTGGATGATATTTTCTGCTGCCATTATTTAAATTTAAGCCATTATTTAAAATTAAGACTGGAATGTGTGTGTTCGTGTGTGTTCATATGTCGTCTTTCGGGGCTGTTACTCTTAGATTGGGCTTTTTGGGCCTTTCTGCAGGCTTGGAAGTCGGTGGCCGCTCCTTGCGCTGCGTTGCAGGCAGGAACGGCCCAACATCTATCTCGTCGTCGGATGTCCGAGGGGTGCCCGACGGACCGGGCCCCCCGGACTTGGCCCCCCTTCGGGAGCCCTTCATTTGAGCCGCCACCGTCGGGGGCGCCAGAGGTGGCACAGGCGGTGCGGTGGCGGTGGCAGCCGGTGCGGGGCCCGTGGTGTCCATCACCTCGGTACCCTCCAACGCACTGGAGGACGGGGAGACAGAGGCGGGAGCGGCACCGGTCCCGACAGGAGTGGTTTGCACCACAACCGCTGCTGCCTCAGCAAGCGGCGTGCTGCCGGGTTGGGCTGCGTGAGGCAACCCAGCGGGGGGCGGGAGCGGGACCAGGTCAGACTCGCTGAACTGGGTCCCTGTGGACACCAGACGCCGCTCCGCCCCCCGGCGAGCCGCGTCAGCGTACCTCCCCAGAGGGAAAGAGGCGAACCTCTTTCTCGCCTCCGGGAAGGTGATGTTCTCGGTTACCTTGATGTTGATTATCTTTTTCTCGAGTTGGAACTTTTCGCACTTGCGGGAGTACGCTGCATGCGGTCCCACGCAGTTTACACAAGTGAGGGTATCGGATTGGCAGTTGTCACTAGGATGGTCGTGCGCCGCGCATTTCGCACACGTCGTTCGGCCACGGCAAGAGTTCGTACCGTGCCCGAACCGCTGGCACTTAAAACAGCGCCGCGGGTTCGGGATGTACGGACGTATTGAGCACCGGATAAAACCTGCATATATATGTTGTGGGAGAACTGCGCGGTCAAAGGTCAAGATGATGTGCTTGGTGGGAATCTCCTTGCCGTCTCTATGGATAGTGATGCGCCTCACGGCAGTGACGCCCTGATCCTTCAAGCCGGCAAGGAGATCCACATCGGTTTTGTTCAGGAGGTCTGTCTCGGATATCACACCCTGCGAGCTGTTGAGGCTCCGATGGGGTGTGACCCGGATGTCAAGATCAGCCAGTCTAGTCTGAGCTAGAAGCTTTGCAGACTGCTGCTTGTCATTTATTTCAATTAAGAGTTCACCAGACTTTTGTTTTTTGCATTTATACGATTTTCCTACTATGGCTTCAAGATACTTGGCGATCAAGAAGACTGACTGAGATGCAAGAGGGTGGGTTGTATTGAGCGATTCCATCACAAGAAATCGAGAAAAATTATCTGGTTCAGGAAATGTCAAAGATGGCAAAGGGGGAAACGATACTTCAGTGCGGCCCCTTTTAGGGGGCCAATCACGGTTGGAGGGGGTTTTAGACAATACCATAAAGCATAGTATAAAAGCAGGGAGACGGGGGTACTTTCTCCTTTGACCTTACCCTGGTAGTCAAAGAGGTCCCGGAGCTCCCTGCCTGGTAGACGGGCAGGCAGCCCATCGGCCGGAGCTTGACCAAGGCTCCGACGGCCACCGTTTACGGCTTCTACCCTTCACCTTTAAACACGTCGCCACGGTTGGACACGGCTTATGTTGGGAGCTCGGGTCCGCGGTGTCGCTGCTCACCGTCACCATGAATACTCAAGGTGCCCGGTGCGGGGGATGTGAGGTCAAATGATGATGTTTTTAGCAATATGTCGGCATTGAAACTAGGTCTTGTGAAGTTATCTCTCGTGTTGATATTCATGTTTCTTGTCTTTTGAAGGGTATTTTCTTTTATTTATATTTATACAGGAGCGACTGATGGTCATTGCTCAGATTTCGGTTTTGGTATTCAGCTGAGTGATTGTGAAGCTGCTAGTTGTTTTTTTGCCTGTGGTGACCTCTTTTCCACTGATGCATTGTTCATACACCTACGAAATTTTATAGTGGCTCGATTCAGCCTTCTGCACAGTGTCTAATTCTGCCACTTGTGCTCCTTACCATTTGCTTTGCACTTATCCATTACTGTCTAATACATAAGAGCGAGTGTATTTTCAGTTTGGTGTTCATTAAATGCATGTTTTTAAACAAGCCCGAATGGTCTGTGTAAAAAGTTTATTCTGAGGTGATAGCCTTTGTCCCCCACTGTTTACCTGTGCCTTTTCGCAATACTTTCGGAACTGCTACATGCAACGATTAGGATGGAGTTTTGAGCAAACCTGGATAATGTCTCTAAATATCTGGCTGTGAGCTACCCCATTGCAGCTGGTTTTTTTTCTTCTTTTGTTTAGTTTTGCTTTTTTGGAAGAGTTGAATTGTCAGCTGGCAGTTGTTGAGATGTACAGATGTTTAATAAGCCTGAAGGCTGTATCTAACAATTTAGCTCTAATGTAGCCTCCTCTTCTTTCCCCATTTTTTACTCAAATCTAGAGCTTGCAGCTGTTAAGATGAGCAGATTTTTTTAACTGAGTTTGATTGTTTGCACCTGTTTGTCTTCCCATCATTCATTGAGCAGTGTTTTGATGTTAAACGATTCTTCGTGTGTTCTTTCAGTTATGTCATGTGATTTTTCAGTGTCAGGTGTTTATTGTAAAATGTTTATTTGAAGGCAAATAATGCTAAACCCTGGACTCCCCATAAGTTTGCTTAAATTTCGCCTAAATGTACACCAATAAAAAAGATTTTGAACACGTCACGTGAGATTCTTCCAGATTTCTTCCAGAATATATATTCAGTTGAAGGGAGTACATTTCCTGCGTCGAACTAAGATAATATCCTCACACAGATACATTGGCAGCTACAGTGCCGTGCAGGGCATTTGTGGCACTGGATTACTTTATATGGAACCTTGTTTTGTCTTCAGTGTTGGTTGTGTCAATTCCATTATTTGGGCATAATCCGAAAAGTGTTTGACTTTGCAAAACCTCTTTCTCTATTGTGCAAGCTAACAGCATGCTGCATAAAAAATATCACTTTTGTAAGATACTTCTGCCAGATTCCTCAGAAAATGACAAAAGACACAAAATACGAAAATGCAATGCAGCTCCCACTCAACAAACTGCATGGGTTAAACTCAGAAGTATGTCAAAGTTATACCCATATTTCATACGCTAAATTTCTGGAAATAACAGAAATCTCTGAAGTGGGGCTTTATTGTATTTTATATAAGATGGAAAAAAATACTTCAACAGAATTATTCTATGAACTTCTAGCATTGCTGCCTCAGAAAATAGGCTTGATTTTATCTGAAACTAATAAACTGCAAGCATTAAAGGCTATATTTCATGTTTTTCTAGAACCTCGGCGGCTGTACGGAGCATGTACACGAGACTCGCAGGGCGAGGCACTACTGTCTATGAAGCAGTTCTGGGAAGGAGATCTTGTGGGTAGAAAGATGTTTGAGAGGTGCTGGGCAGCGCTCTGTTCTGGGAGAAAATACATTTATTTTGGAGAAGCTTAGCATGCTTTTCTACCTTTGCGACTAAGAAACGTTCGTGTGGAGTAATTACCACGCTGTTATCTACTTTGGTGTCGTAATAGTACAACATTGCGGTACATAAACATTAGGGTAACGCAACTTTACAAGGCTGCATTCGTAAATGCGGCAGTACGCACCTTAACACTGCTGTGGGGAACTTCGAGCGTGCAAAAGATTTTGTTAGAAAGGCACACTGCGAAGAAACAAAAAATACTCCGGAAGGGTGCACAGCCAGCATAAAACTGAAGTGCCCTCATCGCCGCCGATCAAGGGGCTTTATATAAAAGCAACTCTGTCGAGGCAGCTTTAGCTAATGTTGATTACCTTTATCTATACTTAATCCAAAGATGCAGGCACGTAAACGTCATCCGCATGCCTTACGAACCATCAGACACTGAATGCGAGGCACGCTAGCCTGAATCTGAGAGCCAGCAAACCATGCTCACTACCGCGCTCCATGGCACGCGTAGCTGAAGTCCCTTCATCGGCTTTCCCAGGTTATATTCAGTGCTTGACTTCCTTTTTTGTGTGGTATGGCATGAGTAATGTTACCGCTGTATTCTGCAGCGAAACGTTGCTGAAGCAGCTTCGTACTACTGCGCAGGCAGTGCACGCGACGCTGCCTTTGTGCCGGGCGGGTGTGCAGCTGTTGCGAATTAGGAAGTTCGTAGCGCACAGCGCTAGCAGACGACACGAGAGGAGTGGGAGAGGGGTGGAGAGGAGGAACTTGT